>NC_058411.1:77365200-77718446 GCF_002201575.2 Neomonachus schauinslandi
GCTGAAATCAAGAGGCTGATGCTTAACCGACTGAGCCACCCAGGCATTCCTTGACCTGTTTTTTTTTTTTTTTTTGACTTTCAAGTAACTGAACTATTTTTTAGAGTATTTGCAATATCCGTGTAGTTAAAAGTGTACCTTTATTTGGGATACACTGTTTATTTATAAAATACTCCTCTGCAGCTCTCTTTTATATTTGCTGCCAATTGAAAATGAAAAAGGTAAACATTTTACTTGCAGTATCATGGACCTTCATTACTATTGCAGTCGCCACTGATCAGAACAAATATTTCATTCCTATTTATCAAAGAACTATGTTTCACCTGAAGTTACATAACAGTTAGCTATAAAATTAGATCCTAAGTCTTCCTCTCAACAAAATATCCTAATATGGGTCATTTGGCTTTCAACTATGATTGATGGCCTTAAAGATATAATGAAATCTGCATTTGAATTTTTTGAGATTATTTCCAAATAGAAAAAATAATAACAAAAATGTGGGAATCAGAACTTTATTAGGTTTTCAACACTGCCCACCAGTGTTACAGTACTTTCTTACTTACTATATAATTATTTCAGGTTTCCATTACTTTCCTTGAGCCCATACTCCATAGCCTCTCTTCTTCAAGAATATGCACAGCTTCTATTCTGCCAGGCTTATGGGCATCTCATTCCTGTCATCTCTCTTACCTTGATGTAAGAAGATCCCATCCTCATAGTCAAGGCAGAGATAGCTAACTATACTGCAGATCCCATGCCTGCCCCGCCCCAGTCTCTAACTCCCTCGGGGACTTCTCTCTGTCATAGTGCAGATTGGTCATTTATCTTCAGCCTCAACCTTCCCACCAGATATTGATGTGTTTATGTCTTTCTAACATTAAAAAGTCCTCTAGCTACTGCACCACCACTCTATTTACCTTCACAGTGAAAGTATTTAAAACAATAGCATCTGTCACTTGATCTACCTTGCCTTCTCTTTCTTCCTGAGACACAATGCAGTATGGTTTCTGAGGCCACTAGACCCCTCCCCCCCCCAAAAAATGGCTATGCCACCTTTCTAGGTACAATGGACGCTTTTCAATTATTTCCCTGACTATGCTTGAATTGGAGAAAATTAGCCACTCAGCTCTTTTTGAAAATCATGTTTGCTTTGGTCTCCATGAACAGTGTTCTTCTTCCCAATTTTCTTGTTTCCTGTTTTTCTAGCTATTCCTTTTTAGCATCTTATGTCCTCCTCTGCTCGTATTTTATCTATTCCTCAATCCCTGTTTTTCTTCTTGTCTTCTCACTCCAGTTTCTCTTCAGATCACATAAATCTTTCGCCTTTTACCATAAGTCGCTCTTCAATGACCCATCCACCTCCACTTCCATGGTTTCATGAACTAATTGATTCCACAAATACATTTATGACACAGTGTAGGCAGATGAACTCCAAATCGGCATCCCTACTCCTGACCTCTTTTTTGACCTCCAAACCAATATTCCCATCGAAGTCCTCCTATTTCACAATACCATTAAAAAGGGCCTACAGGCACCTCAAGTTAGGGATCCCTTGATAAATGTAGGTACAGAATAAGGAATCAGTAACTGATTACTGAAGAAATTATTGAATTTCCCCTGGCTCTTCAGGAATTGCAAAAGACTCAGAATCACAAGAAAAGCCACACTCTGAAAGCGAGGAGGACAAAGTATAAAAGTAAATGTTCAGTTGTGATGAACTACTCAAATGAACATTCAAGGGACATATTTCACAGCCTCCCATTTAAACATATGTCAAGTCCCAGTTCTACCTTTGGCCAGTGAGGTGACCATAAATTTCCTCATGTATTCACTCAACAATATTTGATGATTATTATGTGCGTGACATTGTTTAGGTGCTGGAGGATATCTTACTGACCAAAATAGACAAAGTTCCTGACATCATTTTCAAACTCAGTTTTTTTATCTGTAAAAAATGTGTAATTTCTACCTCATTTTTGTGAATATGAGAATATGTGCAGCTCACCTAATCATGTTAGCCCATCAAGCAGGTTCTCAATAAGTACGGTGGGGCCATTGTAAGATTTCACCTATGTAATTCTGACAGTTTGGGCTTTAGCCAACAAAATTAATTCTGACCACACCAGGTCCTTAATTTTCACTGACTTCTGAAGCTCTTATCAGGCATTAGGGGAAGTTGGTCAATTGAACAAACTAAGGTGAAGTAGATGGAGAAATGCCACTGGATTTTGCTGGTTATTTGAGACTCTACAGCCACCTTTTTAAAATTTCTAGCCTAGAATTTAAAATAATAGTAACAGTAATGATGATAGTAATGATACCTGCTACTTATATACATCCCATGTGTCTTATCTTTTGTTCAGGTGTCTCTCATACATGAGAGACCCAAAAAAGGGGTAGTACTCTTACTTATTATTACTATTTTATGAAAGAGCAAATTCAGGTTCAAAGAGCTTGGTCAATGAATTAATGCCACATTTAATAGGTCCAGGGGTAAGATTTTAGTCTGGCTCTTCTGACCCTGAGCCAGGGCTTTTCCCACTGTGCATCACATCGCCCTTGTGACTATTCTGCTTTTCTCACACATCTTTACTTTGGCTTAGGGTTCAGTTCATTCTGAGACACTCAGTTACTGACAGCTTTAAACTGCATGTATGCCAGTGGACTGCAGCCAAGAGGCCAAGGATGGGGCAGATCAAGGTCTACTGGAGTCTCTGTCCTCTAATCTATTTCCAAACCCTCCTTATAGCTCAGGGTGGGATTTTTCCACTTGCTTTAATGTCCTCTTGTAGCATTCTGAATCCTGTGCCCTTGTGGCTCTGCTTAAGTAGGCCATGGAAATTCAAGGATACAGGTCCTTCATCTTTTTCCCTATGGCTACTTCCAGCCGTTTTAACGACAGAAATCACCATCCTAGAGAGAGTGGTTCAGGATTGTTAACATTAGTCGCTGTTCTGGGCGAAGGCTTGCACAATAGCCTGGCCCCTAGCTCCAAGTGGTGTTCTTAGACCCTGCTTCCTTGAAATTCTCCAGGGCATGTTTCTCCAGGTCCCAAGCTCTCTGAAGCCTTGGTTTCCCTGACTGTTGACTCCATGAGGCCTTGACCTATCTGAATGGTGGTGTCCTGAACTCACTTCCTGGCTATCATGCACTAACACACACACAGCTTAACCCTTTCACTCCTAATCTATCACTCGTTGACCACATATGTCACAAATCTGAGAGTTGAAACAGTTTGTCAGAGTCCCAATGGTTTCATAGTTAAGACATTTTTTGCTAAGGTATAATTTATTTGATATTTTAACAAACATTTTGTGAAAATTAAAATCTTGTATATGGTGACTCAGAAACCTGTGTATTAAAAGAGACCAACTAAATTAGCACTTATTTTTATAAGGTGAGTTATCCATGTTTGGTATTCACTTTCTACATTTATGATAACTAAAGTAGAATACGGTAACTGCTTGCAGTTTCCTACAAAACTCTTGTAGACATTTCCTGTGTTAGGTACCTAAGAGTGCTTACTTACAAAGTGCTCCATTAGTAGTCTACTTTGTGGGAATTTTAATTAGTAGATCTGAAAAGTTAATTAAAACATATATTTTATAAACATAGTTTATAACACAGCACTTACTGCAAGATCTGTTAAAACTTGGCTTCTTTAGACATTTTAGATAACAAGACTACAAGAAGGAGAAGCTGAATTTTAAGAACTATGTGTAGTTAAGATGCCCTCTGAGAAATCCTTGTGGGCTGCAGAAATTAGATGACAAACAGAGAAGATAAGTTTGTTTTTTTTAACCCCTATTAAGAACTAGTGACGTTCAAGAATATTCATCACTCTTTAGTTTATAATAGTAAAACAGAAAATAGCCTAAATGCCTGACACGTGGGGGGAGGGGGCTCAGTTTTGAGGGTAAGGGGTAGAAGAAGACTTGTAACTGTGATCTTCTGTAGGAAGTCAAAGGAAAACAAGATTTAGATCAAAGACTAGATGTTTGTTAAAAAGCATCTCCATTTGTACAGCAGATGTTCCATATAAAATTTCTCTACATCTATATTTCAACCCCAGCTAGTTATCTGGAATTTAGCCTGAAGTCAACCGGGACTTAGAGAAAAGGTCTGAGATAGTCTCTGTTGAGTGATAAAATAGGCAAATTCATATGAGACTTAAAAGAAGCAGAAGAACAAGGAAAGTACAGAAGGAGAGAACAGGATGAATTATGGAAAAGTGAAGAAAAAATAACCAGATGGTGTGGAGATTGGCAGAATTCACTTGTTTTAAGGACAATATATAGTCTGAACTTTCATTGGTTTTGGTGAGCTCCATTTGGCAGTGCAAGGTTTACTTCAATTTATCAAAAGGTTCCTTTCCTAGTGCATCCAGGAATGAGTAGCATGATGTTAAATACCAATCCCACTTAAGCATCAAACTATAGGTAAACCCTAAATTTCATTTATTTTTATTTTTTTATTAACATATAACTTATTATTTGTTTCAGGGGTACAGGTCTGTGATTCGTCAATCTTACACAATTCACAGCGCTCACCATAGTACATACCCTCCCCAATGTCCATCACCCAGCCACCCCATCCCTCCCACCCCCCTCCACTCCAGCAACCCTCAGTTTGTTTCCTGACATTAAGAGTCTCTTATGGTTTGTCTCTCTCTCTGGTTTCATCTTGTTTCATTTTTCCCTCCCTTCCCCTATGATCCTCTGTTTTGTTTCTCAAATTCCTCAATATCAGTGAGATCATATGATACTTGTCTTTCTCTGATTGACTTATTTCGCTTAGCATAATACCCTCTAGTTCCATCCACGTCATTGCAAATGGCAATATTTCATTTTTTTGATGGCTGCATAATATTCCTGTGTGTGTGTGTGTGTGTGTGTACACACCTTTATCCATTCATCTGTTGATGGACATCTAGGCTCTTTCCCATAGTTTGGCTATTGTGGACATTGCTGTTATAAACATTGGGGTGCACATGCCCCTTTGGATCACTACATTTGTATCTTTGGTAAACCCTAAATTTTATAAATAACATGATTCAGTGAAAGAATGTATATCATGGGGCACCTGGGTGGTGCATTCAGTTAAGTGTCTGACTCTTGGTTTTGGCTCAGGTCAGGTGGTGTGATGGAGCCCTGCCTCAGGCTCAGTGCTCAGTGGGGAGTCTGCTTGAGATTCTCTCTCCCTCTGCCCCTCCCCCCATGCTCACTCACATGTGCTCTCTCTCTCTCAAATAAGTCTTAAAAAAAAGAATGAATATCATTGGGAAACCTAAATCTTAAATACAATTTATTAATAAATCAAGCAGAATATTTGTTAAAATCCTTTATTTTTGTAGAGGTTTGGAATCATCACTAACCCCCTTTACTTTGAAGTAGATAGGACATTGAACAACATTCTATATAGCATCCTGATCGAATAAAACTTAGAGGACTCAAATCTTAGCAACTGTACCTGCAGCATAATGCGCATACATCTGTTTTGTACACACGTAAAACATTAGCACACTTTGAGCACCTATTTTCCTCTGGAAATTTGATAGACTTCAAGGGGAATCTGGCAGCATAGGACAAAGATGGAATGGTGAAGGAAGGGAGAAAAGGAGAAAGAGTTGAGAGGTAAGAATGAACATGCTTTTGTGTGTGTGTGTGTGTGTGTGTGTGTGAATTTTCACATGGAAGGTATAATATTATTTCCCTGCTGAGATATCATCATCCTTCCTTTTTACTTGATAAACTCTTCAGTGTATTCCCGTTGAGTGATTCTTTGAGGGCTACCCAGAAGCTCTGACCTGGGCAGCAGTGGAAAGAAGGGATGACTTAGAGATTGGCTCCCATAATGTTCCCACAACATGCTCTACATGGCAGTGTGAGGGATTTAGGTCATTTGAATGGTGAAGATTGCCACACACCGGGCTGAAGTGTGAATAAGCTTTCAGACCTTCATTTGCCTTTCAGCTCACCTTCTCTCTGTGTATTGTTATTAATGAGAGACTGTTTCTAACAGAGAGAAATGTTTGTCAGGGTTTGGTGTAAGTTAGTACATTCCTTGATGTCTTTTTCTGAGCATGATAGAGGTAGTATTGAATAAGGCTTCAAAATGCAGCCTCAGGAGCCAGATGGCCTGGGTTCAAATCCTGGCCTGGCCATTTTTAGCTGTAGTTGGACAAAAATTAACCTCTTCATGCCTCTATTTACTTATGGAACGGGGAATTCTAAGGATAGTACATATTTTCTAGGGGTTTTGTGCAAATGAGCTATTAAATGCAAAGTGCTTGGAACAGTGAATGATAAATAAAATGTACTCAGTGAACAGTATTACCATCATGTTACTGTGTTTTCTGTTCTCTCCTGTTCACTTTTATGAACATATTATTCATGAGGGTTAGAAATGCAGTTTGTGGCCATAAGAATTTCCTCTTTCTAGAGAGCATATTTTAACGAGCACTTTCTCTTCATGTTTGGTCTGAGCCCCAGGTAACCTGAGAATGAGCACATCATTAACATTCTCATGCTGGTTTTCTTTGCCCAAAAACAAATGGATAGAAATCTTTAGGGAGAAAAATTGAGTATGTGATGAGGTTGAAATGTCCCAAGGAAGTAAGATATTTGTTGTGCATACAGCTTCACAGGAAGCTGGCCCATTTTGAGGCCAGGCCCAATTTTTTAAGAAGGCGTCAGGTCGCAGGAAAGATGGTGCCACCAGCCCACCGCCACCGCCACCTCCACGGAGAAGCCTCTTTGCTGGCTCACACGTGTGAGGCCATAACCCATAGTGCTGGCAGTCTACAGGTTTGGGCCCAGAAAAGAGGTTTCTAAAATTTATCTGCTTTGGAATATCTAATACCTTTTAGTTTTTATGACCTATTACTGTGTTCTTTATCTGTCTTAGAATTTATTTTTAATGTTGTCTACCTATCTTTGTGAGAGCAGTCACAAAATAAAATGGCCCATGTCATTACCTTAGAATAGCATACTATTTCTAGCATATTTGCTACTGTAAGTAAAAGATGAAGAGATAGAAGCTAATGTTTGTTTACTGAGGGGTGACCATGTGCCATCTATCCTGTTTAATCTTCATAGAACTCAGGGAACTCTCAGGGTCAGAGAAATTAACTGACTTGCCTAAGGTTTTCCCTGCTCATAACTAGTCAAGGAAGTTCAGGTATGCAGGGTACCAAATTCTGTTTTCACCTCACCTAGCCCACCACCATCCAACACATTATCAAGTCCTGAGTCCCAGATCTTTAGAAATCACAGATACAACCACTTCTCATCACCCCCACTACTACTATACTAGTCTAACCTCCATCACCTCTTGCTTAGATTATTACAAGAGTGCCTGGACTGGTCTCGCTACTCTACGATTGACCTCCTACAGTCTATTCAGATAGCACGTCAAAAGAATTCCACCTTGATCAGAACAAAAGCCAAAGCCTTTATGCTGTCCTAAAAGATCTGCTAAGTCCCTGACCTCATCTTCTACAGCTCTCTCTTTCATAAGTGTTTGTTTTCTTTGTGTTCATTCTGACATGAATATTTTTTTAATTTATTTTATGTTCAATTAGCCAACATATAGTACATCATTAGGTTTTTTAAAACTTTATTTTATTATATTATGTTAATCACCATACATTACATCATTACTTTTTGATGTAGTCTTCCATGATTCATTGTTTGCATATAACACCCAGTGCTCCATGCAGAACGTGCCCTCCTCAATACCCATCACCAGGCTAACCCATCCCCCCACCCCTCTCCCCTCTAGAACCATGAGAGACTATGGACTCTGAGAAACCGACATGAATATTTTTACAAATAACGTAAACTTGCAGCTATGGGAATAGAAAGATAAAACCTATGAAAAGATGTTATGAAGGCTGTTTCTGATAGTAGAATAAGGCAGGGGATGGGAATGATAAATGCAAGCCTACATGGGCCAGAAGAGTAGAGAGCAACAACTTTCCTACAACTTTAAAAGACAGGAGCAATAAGGATGGTGGGAACAGATTCTGTTAGCCTCAAAATAGAGAAAAACAGAAAGATGCAAGTTTTTAATCCTTATATTCTATAATTCTTGAATCTGGTATAATCATGACTTCTTTCTCACTTAATTCAGGTCTGTAATCAAATGGCATCTTCAGAGAAGATTTCTCTCACCATTGTATCAAAAACAGGGTAGCCTGCCATCACGGTTTTTTTTTTTTTTTTTTTTTTTGAGAGAGGGAGAGAAAGTGGGGGAGGGGGCAGCTGCCATCACTTTCAAATACCTTGCCTTCTTTATTTTTCACAGCCCTTTGACTTGATGTTGCATTAAATTTTTTACTTACTTTGTCTCATCACCAGCACCATGAGACCAGGGATTTGTCAATCCTGCTCCTAATGGATCCCTCCTGCCTAGGAGCCCCTAGCACATCAAAGTGATTAACAAATATTTGTTGAATGAATAAATGGGTCAAAAGGAATTTGCGGTGGAAGTGAGAGGGACAGTTGAGGCAACACATGCTGACTTTCACTTAGGTTAAGGGAGCTGCTCAAACTCAAATGCTTGCTTGATGGCAGAACGAGGTCTGAAATCCACACCTCCTCAATTCATGGTGTGCTGATCTTCATATTATAGCAAGTGGCCTCTCTTTATAATAATTTAGTCTATTTTGAGAACGGTATACAAAACAAGAGTTCCAAAAGTCTCTTTTTCAGTAAAAATATTACTCTTATTTTTAGTATTTAAATCGAAAGGCTCATACTTTGATATTGCACAACTACTTAGAGTACCTTAGAAGAGCAGAGTGGAAAATCTGTGGCTTTTCCCCAAAAATGTTTTCCTAAGAAAACCTTCATGTGGATGGAGTGTATAATGAAAAGCGAATATGGGAGATGATAGAGGGATGAATGAGTCAATGAATGTATTTTTTTCTCGGTCTGGATTTTCTCTAGAGACTGGAAACTCGTTTGGCCACCACCATCATCATATCGAACCCTTGCTCAGCACTGAGCATTGCACTAGACGCCTAACAAGTATTTTAATCTTTAATCCTCACAATCCTGCAGTCTCATTTTATAGGTACAGAAGCTAAGGCTCAGAGAGGACATGTCACAGCTAGGAGGTGACAGAACTATATTCATATGAAATTCTCTGACTGCAAAGCCTTGATGCATCCCACTATTTCATAAGACAAAAATCATTTCTGATATGTCCACCGAAGCACCTCAGTGCTAGCTATATTATAGATGCTTAAAACATTCAGAATAAAACTTAAAGTTGGAAAGAACTTTCAAGATCGATTTTCCTAGGAAGGAATCTCTGACTAACCCTTTGGAATATGACTTTAAGAAATCTCTTATTTCTTTAGAAGCCAGAAGTGGACAGAGAACTGAGCCCCTCGTTGCTGGTGGTTTTTTCACTACACCACAGCCCTTCTGTGTTAGTTATGAATATGATGCTTCTACACCTGTTAAATTATTTACATAATTATATACCTAGGATTGTATCTTGAATGTGCAAATTGTTGTTATTTAGTAGCATTCCAATTCAAATTCTTCTGTCTTCCACACAGGTAAACAAGAAAGTTAACGCTTGGTCTGAATCAAAAAAAAATAAATAAACAAAAAAAAATTATTTTAAAATTATACCCTCGGGCGCCTGGGTGGCTCAGATGGTTGAGCGTCTGCCTTCGGCTCAGGTCATGATCCCAGGGTCCTGGGATCGAGTCCCGCATCGGGCTCCCTGCTCCTTGGGAGCCTGCTTCTCCCTCTGCCTCTCTCTCTGTCTCTCATGAATAAATAAATAAAATCTTTAAAAATAAAATAAAATAAAATAAAATAAAATTATACCCTCATCTCACAAATCGACCCTACAATTTGTATAAAAGGTCAAATGCTGCGGATGCATCTGCTTACGTGTTGTATGCACATTTGCATGTATATTCTACATAAGCATGCATCTATAACCTGGCAACACTCCTCTGTGATATAAGGATTATGTAAACCCAAATGGTGAAGAAACCCACTTACATCCTCAGGCAAAGTTAACATTACTGGAGAATTGCGGTGACATTCCTAAGTTCATATTTTTGCTTTCCAAAAACAATCATTCTGGAGACTGTAAAAAACCCTGGCCCCAAACAAAAGATTATATACCAGGTAGGGATGCCAAACGCAGTTCACACAAAGCAATTACAGTAAAAGCTGTGAGTTTTACTACTGCTTGGGGAATACTTTACACATTTACTTTTCCTCTATGAAAGGAACTTGTGCTAAGAAACCACTGCCTTCTCTATGCAAATGGAAGATGTGGAATACCTGAAGAAAGGGTAAAAATGCAGGTTCATTTCCACGTGAGCCTGGTCAAATCATTTTAAGAGTCAAACACGTGGGGGAAAAGTAAAGTAAAAGCCTTCTCGTCTCTGAACGGGCTCTCCTTCCTTCTCATTTTCTTCCCAGGGTATAATCTGATTCAGAGCAGGCACATACAGTACAGTTAACATTCAACTTTAATTGCAACGAGGTGACAACATACTGGGTAATGAGTTGTTTATGAGTTGTAGATGTGTTTACAATGAGTTGACAATGTGTTGGATAAAGTGTTCTTCTAAAGTTGTAGATCTATTTACAGTGAGCGGTGGGGGATGTTCATTAGTTGTCGATTTGTTTGTTTACATTGTTTTCGATTTGCAATTGCTATGAAACAAATTGCGCATTGATGAAGGATGATTGTTTGTGTGCCTTAATGATTTACTGTAGTAGCTTGTCTGAAAAAGTACTTAACTCTGCCTCATCTGTCAGTTTCCACTGCAAAAGCTCCTCATCACAATAGTTTTATTAGCACAGCATGGACCATTTGTAAGAACATTATGCAGCTAAGAAATCTCAGGACTTTGCTATTCAGACCATTGTATTTGGGCCAACAGACCTGAACTGAATTCTTTCTGCTTGGTACACATTTATATCTTTTTAAGTTATAACATGATTAATAGTTGGTTCTCAACTCCCAGCTACAGAAAGAATTCCACAGATCCTTCATAACACAAGGGACTGCTAATTTTCAACCTTAACTTTGAACCACTAAATTCAGCAAAAAGTCTTTAAAAACAGAATCAGACTAATTTGAGGGTTATAATACAATTTTATGAAATGTATTTTAACATACTCTAAGACAAGAACAGTGTGGGCCCTCTATTTAAAAACTCACAGTAAGCCAGTCCGATCTGTATCCATATATATCACTTCTATATCTTCTGTATTGAAAAGCTTTTATTGATAGAAGGGAAGAAATGAGAAAAGAAGCTAACTCCACCCACATCCTCACCATCTCAAAATTCACTCTGTCCCTTTCTACATGTACAAGACCCATATGTATTCACATAAGGAAGCTGATGTACACTGTGCTTCATTTATATTCCATTCAGACATTATGATAAAGTCATCTTGTAATAATTTGAATGGAAAAATTATGAGCCAGAATTCATGGGCCAAGCCAAACTAAAGAACCTGTAGTCTTCAAACCATCAAGAATGAAATATTGTGGTTAATACCTGGGATTAAGGAAAAAAAAAAAAAAGAAAATTAGAAGAGAGAAAAGAAGCCATTAAAAGCAAGAATAATAGGAGTTCAGTGAATGGTAAATAACATTCAAGTTTTCAAGGCATAAACATACTATCCTATTTAATCTACATAAGGGCAAAAAGTAGATTTTTATCTCCATTTTACATATAAAGTGACTGAGGCCAGAAGCCTACATTTTTACGCAAAATCTGCGATTTATAAATGCTGGCTTTACTTTTCTTAAACACATGGAGCAACTTCCCCTTAATAGAAAGTCCGCATTTTACATAGAAACCATGTGATAGAATCTGATGACTTCTTGAAGTCTGATGTCTAGAAAGGACAGAGACCTAGCCCAAACGTTCTGATTCAAATCTGGTGGTGGTATTGTCAGTTCCAGTTCTGTTTTGTTTTTATTATGCTAGAAGTAAAATCTCAAAACATGAGCCAACACTTTTCCTTGTTTAATTCATAGATAGAAATCTAGTGATTTTTTTTTCTCCTTCTGGTATGCTATTTGCTGTAATACATTTCCCTCCATTTGGGATTTCTAACTTAGGGAAAAATGGGAAATTTGATGAAATTCCACAAAATTGGTGTTCTCCTAAACCCCTGACCCTCACTTTTTTAGAAGTACCCTGAACAGAAAGACCTATTAAGTCTCATTTCCATGCTAGTCCCTGAAGAACATATTTTGCCTCTAAACCAGAAGTCACCTTCGTAGGCAGGATTTCCCATGCTTCATGAGAAAAAGGAAGACATTTTAGTTGCCGAAAGTGCTTAAGCTAATAGGTGTGCGAAACAATTATTTCTAAAGATAAAACCCAAAAGGTCCTAAATGCTAAACTGGGCTTTTGGAGACCATGTAAGGGCTCTCCTTGACTCATACCGGGGCTGCCAAAGAAAACAGAGCTTGCATTTTCCTCTTCCAATGTGCCATTTACCACTGTGAGCTTCAAAAAATAAATTCTTCGTGCTTTCCAACATGCTGACCCTAAAACAAATCTGTCATAGGAATCTAAAGAAAAGGCACCGGACGAAGTGCTGAGGTGTCGCTTCCAGGGAGTCACGTTAGCATATTCATGTTGGAAGGGATTTCATCTTGGAGGCTTCTGTTCATCTAACCAGATACTTTGCAAGTAAAAATGCATGAAATTTAAACCAGCTTTTCACATGGCCATTTTTTATGGCAGACCATTTCAGCAGTGTAACAGGGGTAGACACCTATAAATGTATAATGTGATGGATTCGATTGTAATGCAGCCTGGATACATATGGAGGTACTGTTTGCCCTTCAGTGCAAATCCATTTTTATGTCAAAAGGAATCCATTGAAATTAATAGGGCATTATCCAAGCAATAAGTGTACATTGTATATACAATGCAAAAATTTCTAGCAGGAAGACAAATTTTCTCTAAATAACGTGAAAAATAACCATGCTAAGAGATAGTAAATTAGCGCATTAAGAAATGGTGAAGCTTTGAATACTTTTTACAAGAAAACAGGCAGGGAGATGACTAAGATCTTTAACCTTTAGTGGAATAATACCTATGAGCAAAAGGAAATGCATTCTTTTCTAAACCTACGTTTATTTTGGACACAGGCACACAGGTTTACGATTATTAGTAAATGCACCAATGTCACTGCACGTATTTTGAGTCTATAATGCAGTTTACTTTGCTGGTCAAGCAGTTATTTTATTCATTCATATATATTAATTTAAGAAATAATTTCGGCATTCCTGTCATGTGCCAAAAAAGCAAGTTAAACAGGGAATAGAGTAATAAATGCAGCAGGTATGATCTTTTTTTTTTTTTTTTTTTTTAAAGATTTTATTTATTTATTTGAGACAGAGAGAATGAGATACAGAGAGCATGAGAGGGAGGAGGGTCAGAGGGAGAAGCAGACTCCCCGCCGAGCAGGGAGCCCGATGCGGGACTCGATCCAGGGACTCCAGGATCATGACCTGAGCCGAAGGCAGTCGCTTAACCAACTGAGCCACCCAGGCACCCAGGTATGATCTTTATTTGGTTGTGTTAAAGGCTAATCTTGTTCATTACTGAACCTGATTTGTAAACTTTCCTCTGAAGCATTATTTTTAATATTGAATTATTCTTTGAGTCCCCTATTTTTATATTTTACCTTCTTATGCCTACGTGTTTCTTAAAACATGACATGCTCCCCTACTTTTGTTCTTAATTTCTATCACTTTGTCTAGTTTTTTACTATTGGGTATGCTCGATTTTTCCCCCATCCTCAAGAAGCATTTTCTGACCATAAGGAAGATAGTACATCCAGCCCTCAGCTGGTACTCTATACATATTAATTTTTCCACCCCACCCTCAGTATAAACTACTGGTTTCTTAATTCCTCTTGTGCTTTACAGAATTTAATGAAGAACTATTAAAGGGAGTTGGGAACTGGAGTTATATTCACATACAATCAATAGTTCTTTACTTTTGCTGTCAATACTAAGTCACTGATAGCCACTGGCCAAATCTGGAATGACCAGATCCAGGCATCACTTGATTAGGACAACTTGGTAAATGGTATCTTTCTAGCAGTCAGGTGCTCAAGGAAAAGGAGGGCTACAGACATTTGAGAATGGGAAAAGCCAGTGGCTGTAGCTAAGTGCTGAGTCTAGCTTTCTGTGGCATCAGGTAGGGGCATGCAGTACCTATCAGGAGATCCAAAGCAAATGAGGAAAAGCACAAAATATGAGTGGGCACAAACAAGCCACTTGACATAAGACCCTGAACCTGAAGATTCAGAGAAAAGATAAATTCTCTCAATGTAGGTTGATAAGACATTCAATGTCTCAGAGTTGGTGAAGCACGGGGAGGGAGAGACAGTAGGGAGTAGGACCCCCCCCCCCCAATAGATTCTAAGCAGCAGGACAATAGGTTATAGCTGAAGCCCACTGGACATTTCTTCTTTTTAAACGAATTATACAGGCTGATGAGTATGATCTGAGGATACACCTCACTGCCTTTCTCAAACCCGAATGAGGGCTCTTCCTTAAGATCTGTGAGGTGACCACCATCTGGGCCTTATTGGCTGTTTGAGCCTTGACCTCCTCATTGACTTCCAGGACAGGCACCCAGGAATGAGGAGACTTGATATAAATGTGTCCCTGCATCGTTAACCTCCTGCAATTTGCACACCCTACGATGTATTTTCAGGTATTTTTTTTGTGGGGAAATTGCTTTTTGGAATCTTTAAGCTACAAAAGTTGTTGAACCAAATGTCAGGTATTTATTTAGAATCAATAAAACTGATTATGTACTGGGGAAAGGGTGAAATAAGTACAACCTTCTTTGAAGAGACAGTTATGCCACCTGCACTTTTGTGATTGTGGCCCACTGACTGAACAAGGGGACCACTGGCTGGTTCACCCAATCCACGCTCACACGGAGCCATGGGTTTGCTCCAGCTCTCAGACTTTTCTAACAAGGCTGTAAAAGAAGTTTATGTGGCACTTCATATACTACATAGGACAATTTAAAAGAAGAATTATCCACTTATAATAAAATGATGTTCTACCCATCCTCCAAATGTTCATGAGCAGCACACGTGTGCAAGGACAGACCCTTTGCATCAAGCCAAACAAAAAAGTCGAGGATGGGTCATTTAGAAGAAGGCAACTTGTTTTTGTTTTTGTTTTGTTTTAAAGCGATGTGAGGAATAGAAGTGATTTTCCTGCTGGATGAGAAGGTAGAAAGGTTACTGGGTATGGAGAAAGAGAGGTAGGATCTAGCTCTAAGTTCCCTAGTGGTCAGACCACCTCTCTACAGCACAGAGCTATGGTTTCCAAAGGTGTGCTTAAGAATTACCTGGAGATTTTTTTTTTTTGAAGATTTTATTTATTTATTTGACAGAGAGATAGTGAGAGCAGGAACACAAGCAGGGGCAGAGGGAGAGGGAGAGGGAGAAGCAGCAGGGAGCCCAATGCGGGGCTCCATCCCTGGACCCTGGGATCATGACCTGAGCCGAAGGCAGATGCTTAACCATCTGAGCCACCTAAGCACCCGACCTAGATATATTTCTATACCAATGCCCATTAGTGAGACGTTCAAGAAACTTCTGCAAACTACTCTGAGGAATGTGCACCACATTGTTTATGGGCAGAAATCAGAGTCAACTCCAAGACTCTAGATTAGTGTTTCTTGCAATATGATCCATAAACCATCTACCTTAAAACAGCACATGAAGTATTTTATCAAAAATGCAGATACTTGCATCAAAATCACTGAAGGTGGAGTGTAAGTTGCCTCATTTTTAAAAAATCTCCAGGTAAGGGGTGCCTGGGTGGCTCAGTCGTTAAGCATCTGCCTTTGGCTCAGGTCATGATCCCAGGGTCCTGGGATCGAGTCCCACATTGGGCTCCCTCCTCGGCAGGAAGCCTGCTCTCCCTCTCCCACTCCCGCTGCTTGTATTCCTGCTCTTGCTATCTCTGTCTCTGTCAAATAAAATCTTCAAAAAAAAAAAAAAAGAAAGAAATACCTCTAGGTCTTTTAGGAAAGGAGTTGCATGTAACCACATAGATCTTCCCAAGTAATTCAACTGTTAAATTTCATATTGAAAAGTACAGAGTAAGGCTTCAAGTGATAGCAGATATGGACTAGAGAGAAAAAGATGTCATCTCCCCTTAGAACAATGGAAACCTCAACAAGTAGAATTAAAAGGCCAAGGAGACGGTCAGAGATTGCATTGTGAGAAGAGAAGAGCTATCTAGCAGTAGACCAGACTATTTATTTGAATTTTTCTATACCCTTTAAATATCAGCTTTTTCGATGTTACTTTTCAGAGACTGTGACCTTTTAAGAAGTGAAAAAGCACCAAAATGCTATACACTATATTGAAGCAGTTTATCAAAATGTCACCCAACAGTTGATGCCAATTGCTAACAAGATACTATGTTTCCTTATTTAATTGGCCAGCTTACCTAATTATGGCTGTTTTGGGGTATCTATCGATGGGCTTTTTCAGAAGAAAAAGCATCATTTGAGGCAATTTCATATAAATTTATGAAAAGAGAATATAAAGTAAGGGAACACCCCCAATGAGAATTATGACTAGGTAATAAAATTTACCTGTATGCACGGGTCCCTAATTTATAGAAACACCTCCATAACATAGCCAACACAAATCTGGATAATTGCCAATTACCTAGGCTGCTGTACCTTCCAAAAGTTATCTTGGCATACAGCTCAACAGAAAAATAGGAAGTGCCTTGGAAATTACTCACAAAATGTGAATACCACATGTCAGAATCGGTGAGCTTTGGAAGAACTATAAAGAGTTTTCATTATTTAGGTCTATGAAAGCAGAGGAAACAGAAATATATCTAATAATGTAAGGCAACGGAACCAGGAAATTTATAAGAAGGCTTAATCTGTGGATTTAACTTAAAATATTGGGCCATGTTCAAACTGCAGCATTAAAAACATTATCTCTGGCTGTAGTGATCACTCAGAGGTCAAAAAGAATAGGATGTCAAACTTCCCAGGGTTTTTAGACAAAGGACTTTTAATGAGTCCTTTCCCTTAAGCTTTCTTTTTTCTTCTCTTATGTGGACATGAAAGACAAAACCTTAACACATTCCACAATCAATGGAGAGGCTCTGTAGGAATGCTAATAAAAAATTCCAAATCACAGTGAATTAAACAGAATGATACCCAAACTCACTGTTCCAGATATTACCACCAAAGTGTTACTCAGCTTTGGGAGCTACAGAAAATATATGAGGTTTAGAAAATGATCTTAGGTTCTGCCTACAGTGTTCACTAGGTTTGGAGAACTTCCTGGGGATGAAGTCTGGACATGTCTGGTTTGCATAGTTTGAGATTCTCAGGAGGTTTATACCCAGGACTTGTTTATACCTGAGAAGAACAGTATCTGCAGGGAAACTGAATCCTGAAGCCTTGAAGACATACCTACCCAAAGGCTACAAACCTCTTGATGAAGGACCCTCTTGAGCATCAGACTATTCCACGTAATAAAGCAGAAGATTTTGGTGTGCACTGCAAACAATATTATACCTTAGAAGTCTTATATTTCAAATCCTCTTTGGATCATAAATTGCTTGAGCTTCTGTGGGATAAATACTGGATGAATATGCTGAATTCCTCTAATTTGCTTACTGATGCAGACTTTGCCACCAGTCAGGCCTTTGATTTGTCTGAAAAGATAGAGAAGTCAGGAGTCCTGCTGGGACGAGAAAGTTTTACCTTGGGTTTAGAAACACATGGCGAAAAACCAGAAGACAAACTTGCTAAGGCTACTTGAGACTGCTGTAAAACTACCATAAAAGCTACCATAAAAACTACCATAAAAGACTGGTGTCTCAGAATAAATTCTTTAGTCAAATTAACATCTCTTAATCACCCGGTAGTACTTCTACCTGAAAGTCACTATGAGAGAAATACTCAAGGAACACTTTAAAACCAGTTCCCCAAAATCAGATTTGGTATAGTATAAGGGTACTCTGAAGTGTCCTGAATATTAACATTTTGTAATAAAACTCTTTAAAATAATAATGTGCACACACACACACACATACACACCCCCCCCCAAAACCTTGGGTACTGCTCAACTGCAGGAGCTAAGATCTATATGTCCTACTGAGCAAAGCAACCCCACTGACACAGTTAATTTCACGCCTGCAACATTTATAGCGCTGAAGCCCGAGAAAATTAAATGAGGTAAACAGAACCAGTTAAAATTGTTTAAGGTGCTAAGTTAACTATAACAAAACCAGCACCTGTTTGGGCACCTTTGGGGAGAGGGTGGAGGGAGACAACTTGGGCTTGAAACTACTTCCCTTATCTGGAAGGCATGGCAGACTCTAAGAACTCACCCTGTGACTTTTGTCAAAAACTACCTGAAAATGTCAACTGCTACTTTGGAGATCAGCATTTTATTGAACCTATAATTCTTTTCTTTCTATTTCCCTCCATGAACATAATTGCATTTAGGTTGCAGTAAGAAAGAGAAATACTATTTATTCATTCATTCATATATAAAACCATTTATAAAACTTGAAGAATGTTATAAATACTGTTAAAATGAGATGATCATTTACATAATTTTGATTCTAAAAACAGTGAATTTATTCAACCTAGTTCTTTGAACATGGTCTGCGTGCAAAATGGTAGTTCTATCTAACAAAAATATGTAGTCAGATTCTGTACAGTGTTGCTTCTTTCCTGAGAATGTTGAGAAGTCACGGTGGTTCACTTAATCATTTTCAAATATTGAAATTAACCATGAGAGCAGCTTCAGGGTCAGCCATTAGAAAATATAATAGGATGGGAAAAAAAGAAAATATAAGAAGATGAAGAATAACAATACAGTTAATCTGGCTTACCCACTAGAATTCCAACCTCTTCAGACACAGGGAGTGTTAATGAAATGGATTCTATAGGATAGGTGTGAGATGGTGTTATAGACTGAACTGTATCCCCTAAAAATTCCTTTGTTGGTGTCATAACCCCCAAAGTTACTGGATTTGGAGATAAGATCTTTATGGAGGTATTTAAAGTTAAATGATATCATAAGGATGGGACCCTAATCCTGTAGGACTGGTGTCCTTATAAGAAGAGAGACATGAGGGATACACATATGCAGAAAAAAAAAAAGACCATGTGAGGACACAGAGGAGGCCACTTATAAGCCAAGGAGATAAGCATCAGGAGAAATCAAAACTCACCATATCTTGGTCTTAGACTTCCAGCCTCTACTATCACAAAAAAACCCACCAAATTTCTGTTGTGTGAGCCTCCCAGTCTGTGGCATTTTGTAATGGCAGCCCAAGCCTACTAAGGTAAAGTCCATGGATGACCCTGTGTATTCTCCCTTTATTCTGCACATGGTACCTCATTGTCAGGCCTTCCATTGTTCCCAAGGTGCATTTGGTGTTCCTTTTTGTGGACATTTGATGATGGCTGATATTCCTGTCTTGTCTCCTGTTGCTCACACTGTTTGCCCCTCAAGCTCCTATGTAGCTACCATGTTGGCCTGGGCGATTCTATAGTAGTCAGCAGGGGATGGAAAAATGCCTCTAATTTGTGGGCTATATTTTGACACCAGAGCCACAGTGGGGCTTCCTGGAACTCTCAGTTTATCCTTTGAGACACTCTGAACAAACTGACAGTATCACACACTTTATTTGCCTTTTTTTATATAACCCAACTCTCCCCAGAAATCTGCCCCCCAAATTTGAATAAAACTGGAATTGTATTCTTCCAACATAAGATCCATCACAGCATGTTACAACAACCACTCTAAAGCCTTAAAAATATTACAAGTCTTTTTGAGATATACTTGACATATAAAATATTAGTTTCAGGTGTACAACAAAGTGATTCAATATTTGTGATCACCACTAGTTAACATCCATCAGCACACAGAATTACGATGTTTTTTCTTGTGTTGAGAACTTTTAAGGTCTACTCTGTTAGGAACTTTCAAATACACAATACAGTATTAACAACTATAGTCCCATTCTGTACACTAAATCCCCATAACTTATTTATTTTACAAGTGGAAGTTTATACCTTTTGATCCCCTTCACCCATCTTCTTTTTTTTTCAGATTCAACATGTAAGTGAGATCATGAAATATTTGTCTTTCTCCGACTTATTTCACTTAGCATAATGTGCACAAGATCCATTCATGTTGTCACAAATGGCAAGGTTTCATATTCTTCTATGGCTGAGTAGTATTGTGTTGTGCGTGTGTGTGTCTGTGTGTGTGTATAGTGTGTGTATATATATAAATGTGTGTGTATATATACATATATGATATATATAAATATATGCAAATCTTCTTTATCCATTCATTCACTGATAGACACTGAGATTATTCCCATATCTGCCTATAGTAAATAATGCTGTAATGAACATGGGGGTGCACATATCTTTTGAGTTAGGGCTTTTGTTTCTTTCAGATAAATACCCAGAAGTGGAATTGCTGGATCATATGGTAGTTCTTTTTTTTTTTTTTTTTTTGAGAACTTTCCACACTGTTTTCCATAGTGGCTGAACCAATTTACATTCCCACCAACAGTGCTCTTCATCCACATCCTGGGCAACACATGTTATTTCTTGCCTTTTTGATTATAGCCATTCTAAGAGGTGTAAGTTGATGTCTCATTGGGTTTCAATTTGCATTTCCATGATGATAAATGGTGCTCACCATCTTTTCATGTGCCTGTTGTCCATCTGTATGCTTTCTTTGGAAAAATGACTATTCAGAATTCTTTACCCATTTTTTAATTGGATTTTTTTGCTCTTTGTATATTATGTATCTTAACATCAGATATCATTTGCAAACATTTTTTCCCATTCATTAGGTTATCTTTTCATTTTGTTGGTTTCCTTTGCTATGCAGAGGCTGTCTAGTTTGATTTTAGTCTCACTTATTTATTTTTCTTTTGTTGCCTTTGCCTTTGGTGTCAAATCCAAAGAACTATTATTAAGATTGATGTTAAGGAGCTTATCACCAATGTGTCTTCTAGAAAATTTATGATTTCAGGTCATACATTCAAGTCTTCCATACATTTTAAGTTAATTTTTGTGTATGATGTAAGATAGTGGTCCAGTTTCATTCTTTTGCATGAGGCTATCCAGTTTTCCCAATACCATTTATTGAAGAGACTGTCCTTTTCCCATTGTATATTTTTGGCTCCTTTGTTGTAAGTTATTTGAAAAAAATATATACACACACAAACACGTGTGTGTGTGGAAATAAATGGATTTATTTCTGGGCTCTCTACTCTGTTCCATTGATTTGTGTGTCTATTTTTATGCTAATACCATTATTACTTTGATTACTATAGCTTTGCGGTATAGTTTGAAATTAGAGACTGTAATGTCTCCATCTTTGTTCTTTCTCAAGACTGCTTTGGCTATTCAGGATTTTCTGTGGATTTATACAAATTTTAGAGTTGTTTGTTTTATTTCTGTGAAAAACACCATTGGGGTTTTGACAGAGATTGCATTGCATCTGTAGAATGAATATTTTAACAATATTCTTCCAATCCAGGAGCACAGAAAATCTTTTCATTTATTTGTCTTCAGTGTATTTCATCAATGTCTTACAGTTTTCAGTGTATAGGTCTTTCACCTTGTTGGTTATATTTATTCCTAGGTATTTTATTCTTTTTGATGCAATTGTAAATGAGATGGATTTCTTAATTTCTCTTTCTGATAATTCATTATTAGTATGTAGAAGTGCAATACATTTTTGTGTATTGATTTTGTATCCTGCAATTTTACTGAATTTGTTTATTCTAACAGTTTTTGGGTTGACTCTTAAGGGTTTTCTATAAGTAATATTATGTCATTTGCAAATAGTGAGTTTTATTTCTTCCTTTCCTATTTGGATGCCTTTTTTTCTTTTCCTTGCCTATTTGTTCTGGCTAGGACTTTCAATAGTATGTCAAATAAAAGTGGGGAGTTAAAATCCTTGTTCATTTCTGATTTTCGAGTAGAAGTTTTGATCTGTTCACCTTTGAGTATGATGTTAGCTGTGAGTTTGTCATATATGGCCTTTATTACGTTGAGGAATGTTCCTTCTATACCCACTTTGTTGAGAATGTTTATCATAAATGAATGTTGTTAAATTTTGCCAAATACATTTTCTACAGCTATCCAATCATGATTTTTATCATTCATTTTGTTAACATGAGGTATTACACTGATTTGCAGATGTTGAACCATCCTTGCTTGCTGGAATAAATTGCACTTGATCATGGTGTGCAATCTTTTTAATATATTGTTGAATTCAGGTTGCTAATATTTTGTTGAGAGTTCTTGCATCTATCTGCATCAAGGTTGTTGGCCTATAATTTTCTTGTGGCATCCTCATCTGGTTTTGGTATCAGGGTAATGCTGCCCTTATAAAATGAGTTTGGAAGTGTTCCCTCTTCTATTTTTTGGAAAAATTTAAAAAATACTGGTATTCTTAAATGTTTGGTAGAATTCACCAATGAAACCATCTGGTCCTTGATTTTGTTTATTAGGAGTTTTTTTTTTTTTTTTTCTTATGGCTGATTCAGTTTCCTTACTAGTAATCAGTTTATCCAAATTTTCTATTTCTTCATGATTCAGTCTTGCTAGGCTGTATATTTCTAGGAATTTATCCACAACTTCTAGGTTGTCCAATTTGTTCATATATAGTTGTTCATATTAGTTTTTTAGAATTCCCCCCCTTTTTTTTCTGTGGTAATAATTGTGGCATCTTTTATTTCATTTCTGATTTTATTTGAATCTTCTTTTTTTGTTTTTGTTTTTGTGTGTGTTTGTGTGTGTATATGTGTGTGTCCAGCTAAAGATTTGTCAATTTTGTTTATCTTTCCAAAAAGCCAGCTCTTAATTGCATTGGTATTTTCTTGTCATTTTAGCCTCTCATTAATTTCTGTTCTGACTTTTATTATTTCCTTCTTATATTATTTATTAATTAAATTTAGGCTTATTTGTTCTTAAGTTAGGTTAATTTGTGATTTTTTTCTTAGTTCTTGATGTAGGCATTTATTGCTAAGAGCTTCCCACCTAGAACTGCTTTTGCTGCATCTCATAATTTTGGTATATTTCCATTTTCATTTGCTTCAAGGTATCTTTTGATTTATCTTTTTTCAGTTATTCTTTGGCCCATTAGTTATTCAGTAGCTTGTTGTTTAATCTCCACATATTTTTGAATTTTCTAGGTTTTTTTTTCTTATATCTAGTTTTATACCACTATGGTCACAAAAGATGTTCGATATTATTTCAGTATTCTTAAATTTATTAAGACTCATTTTGTGGCCTAACATATGATCTATCCTGGAAAATATTCTATGTGTGTTTGAGAAGAATATATGGTCTGTTGCTTTAGGATGGAATGTTCTGTATATGTCTGTTATATCCTCTGATCTAATGTGTTGTTTAAGGCCGATGTTTCTTCGTTGATTTTCTGTCCAGATGATCTATCCATTGATGAAAGTAGATATTAAATTCCCCTAATATTATCATATTGGTCTTTATTTCTCCCTTTAGACCTGTTAATATTTGCTTTATATACTAGGTGCTTCTATGATGGATGCATAAATATTTACAAATGTTGTATCCTCTTGTTGGATTGACCCCTTTATCATTATGTAATAACCTTCTTTGTCTCTTATTAGAGTTGTTGTTTTAAAGTCTATATTGGCTGATATAAGTATAGCTATCCCAGCTTTCTCTGATTTCTGTTTGTATGGAATATCTTCTATTTCTTCACTTTCAGTTTGTGTGTGTTCTTACATCTGAAGTGAATCTCTTATAGGCAGCATATAGATGGGTCTTATTTTTATTGTTGTTGCTGTTGTTTTTGTTTTTTAACCATTCAGCAACTCTGTCATTTGACTGGAAAAATTAATGCATCTACATTTAAAGTAATTATTGATAGGTATGTACTTGTTATTTTGTTAATTGTGACTGTTTTATAGTTCATTTTTTCTTTTGCTCTCTTCCTTTGTGAGTTGATGGTTTTCTGTATGAGTATGCTTAGAGTCCTTTCCTTATATCTTTTATGTATCTACCATAGATTTTTGTATGTGGTTACCATGAGGCTGTAAGTCTTTATTTGAAATCTTCTGATGAAGAAAAGAAGATGGGGTGGGAGAGGTGGGAATTGCATCACTAGATATAATATTTCTATTGGATGGACACTTAGGTTGCTTCCGTATCTGAGCTATTGTAAATAATACTGCAATACATATATCTTTTCAAATTGATGTTTTCCTTTTCTTTGGGCAAACACACAATAGTGGAATTATTGGATCATATGGTATTTCTACTTTTAATTTTTTAAGGAAACTCCGTACTGTTTTCTGCACTGATTACTTGAGTTGACAGTCCCATCAACAGCGCACAAGTGTTCCTTTTTCTCCACATCCTTGCCACCCACTTGTTATTTCTTTGTCATTTTGATTGTAGCCATTGTAACTGGTATAAGGTGATATCTCATTGTGGTTTTGATTAGCATTTCCCTTATGAGTGATGTTGAGCATCTTTTCATATCTGCTGGCTATTTGTATGTCTTTTTTGGAAAAATGTCTATTCGTGTTCTCTGTCTCCTTCTCCCTCTGCCTGGGGATCCCCCTGCTTGTGCACTCTCTCTCTGACAAATAAATAAAATCTTTAAAAAAAAATCACCTTGTCCTAAACTGAGCAGAGCATTGTACCCCTAGAAGCAACTGGCGATCTCAATTTCCCCAATTATCCAAACTTCAGATCACTTTGTTATTTTCCCTTTTCAGCAATCTGTGTTGAGGGCATTCCTTTTCACAACTAAACTTTAATTCAGAGCCAGCAAATGTCACACTATGAAATATAAATAAGGATCAATTCCACATGTAAGGAGCTTCATCCTAAATAAGAAGCTGAAAAGGTTGAAAAAATCAACAACCCTTTTAGGATCTGTAAGAGAGGAGGGGGACACAGGGCAAATAGCTGCCCACAAGATTGGGCACATCAACAGACAAATACAGAGAATAATACTTTATTGAGGCAGAGACAAAGTAGAAATCATTGTAGGAGCAGTGCTGGGTTGGAAAACCTGAACTCTGAATGATGAACTGCTGGAGGTTCAGTGTGGACAACTCTGTGAGTTAAAAACTCCAACGGGAGCTCCAAAATTGTATGAGATTTACCATCAGGAGCTAGACCTGGTTTTCAAAGTAAATACTGGAGAAAAATCCTCTTATGCTTCTGTCAAGGAAAGGGAAAAGGGAACCATTTTGAAATGCACCGGAGCACTTTGTTCTTCTTAACAAGTCCTGCCCTGAGGAGAAACTAGTTAATGAGAGCCTGATCTGTTAGGTTATTATCCGGGCCTAACTGATTTGGGAAAGGGGAATACCTAACTTCAGTTCCCTCTGGCCATTCTGTCCCACTTAAAGGGGGGCAGAAAAAAATCCTGAGAAACACTTGTGGAGTTCACAGTCTAGAAGTAGAGGCTTGCTAAAGGACTGAGACCCACTCATAGGACTATAGAACATTCTTTCCTCATACCTTACCACCACATTACTAAAGGCCTATTTACAAAAGTTCTTTTTACTCAGTACCCCATGCCATTATTAGGAAAAAAAATTTACAAGGCAAAATAAAAGGCAGAAAAAAAGCAAATTTGAAGGGAGAAGACAAACATCAGAACCAGATATTACAGGGATGTTGGAATGATCAGACTGGGAACTTAAAACAGTTATGATTAATATGCTAAGGTCTCTAATGAATAAAGTAGACAGCATGGTAATGCTAGTATCATAGGATGAATTTGGAAGTTTTTTTCCTTTTCTATTTTTTGGAATAGTTTGAGAAGAATAGGTATTAACTCTTTAAATGTTTGGTAGAATTCATCTGTGGAGCCATCTGGCCCTGGACTTTTGTTTTTGGGGAATTTTTTGATTACTGATTCAATTCCTTTGCAGGTTATCAGTATGTTCAAGTTTTATATTTCTTCCTGTTTCAGTTTTGGTAGTTTATATGTTTTTAGGAATTTATCCATTTCTCTTCGGTTGTACAATTTGTTGGCATTTATTTTTTCATAATATTCTCATTGGTTATTTCTCCTCTCTCATTTGTGATTTTTATTTATTTGGGTCCTTTCTCTTATTTATTTATTTATTTATTTATTTTACACTTTAGTATTTTTTTATTATGTTATGTTAATCACCATACATTACATCATTAGTTTTTGATGTAGTGTTCCATGATTCATTGTTTGCATATAACACCCAGTGCTCCATGCAGTACGTGCCCTCTTTAATACCCATCACCAGGCTAACCCATCCCCCCCACACCCCTACCCTCTAGAACCCTCAGTTTGTTTCTCAGAGTCCATAGTCTCTCATGGTTCATCTCCCCCTCCGATTTCCCCCCCTTCATTCTTCCCTTCCTGCTATCTTCTTTTTTTTTTCTTAACATATATTGCATTATTTGTTTCAGAGGTACAGGTCTGTGATTCATCAGTCTTACACAATTCACAGTGCTCACCATAGCACATACCCTCCCCAATGTCTATCACCCAGCCACCCCATCCCTCCCACCCCCGACCACTCCAGCAACCCTCAGTTTGTTTCCTGAGATTAAGAATTGCTCATATTAGCAAGGTCATATGATACATGTCTTTCTCTGATTGACTTATTTTGCTCAGCATAATACCCTCCAGTTCCATCCACATCATTGCAAATGGCAAGATTTCATTCCTTTTGATGGCTGCATAATATTCCATTGTATATATATACCACCTCTTCTTTATCCATTCATCTGTTGATGGACATCTTGGCTCTTTCCATAGTTTGGCTATTATGGACACTGCTGCTATAAACATCGGGGTGCACGTACCCCTTCAGATCCCTACATTTGTATCTTTGGGGTAAATACCCAGTAGTGCAATTACTGGATCATATGGTAGCTCTATTTTCAACTTTTTGAGGAACCTCCATACCGTTTTCCAGAGTGGCTGCACCAGCTTGCATTTCCACCAACAGTGTAGGAGGGTTCCCCTTTCTCCACATCCCTGCCAACATCTGTCATTTCCTGACTTGTTAATTTTATCCATTCTGACTGGTGTGAGGTGGTATCTCATTGAGGTTTTGATATGGATTTCCCTGATGCCGAGCAATGTTGAGCAATTTTTCATATGTCTGTTGGCCATTTGGATGTCTTCTTTGGAAAAATGTCTGTTCATGTCTTCTGCCCATTTCTTGACTGGATCATTTGTTCTTTGGGTGTTGAGTTTAATAAGTTCTTTATAGATTTTGGATACTAGCCCTTTATCTGATATGTCATTTGCAAATATCTTCTCCCATTCTGTCAGTTGTCTTATGGTTTTGTTGACTGTTTCTTTTGCTGTGCAAAAGCTTTTTATCTTGATGAAGTCCCAATAGTTCATTTCTGCCCTTGCTTCCCTTGCCTTTGGCGATGTTTCTAAGAAGAAGTTGCTGTGGCTGAGGTCGAAGAGGTTGCTGCCTGTGTTGTCCTTTAGGATTTTGATGGACTCCTATCTCACATTTAGGTCTTTCAACCATTTTGAGTCTATTTTTGTTTAATAAGTCTGGGTAGAGGCATGTAAATCTTATTTTTTCAAAGAACTAGCTCCTGGTTTCATTGATATGTTCTACTTTTTTTTAGTTTCTATATCATTTATTTCTGCTCTTATCTTTATTATTTTCTTCCTTCTGCTGCTGTAGCCTTCATTTGTTGTTCTTTTTCTAGTTCTTGTAGGTATAAAGTTCAGTTGTTTATTTGAGATTTTCTTCTTCTTGAGATAGGCCTGTATTTCTATATATTTCCCTTTTAGGACTGCTTTTACTACATCCCAAGGGTTTTGGACCATTGTGTTTTCATTTTCATTTGTTTCTATGTATTTTTTAATTTCTCCTTTGATTTTCTGGTTGACCCATTCATTGTTTAGTAGCATGTTGTTTAGCCCCCCCTGATACCAAAACCAGATAAAGACTCCACTAATAAAGAGAACTACAAGCCAATATCCCTGATGAACATGCATGCAAAAATTCTTAATAAAGTGCTAGCAGCCTGAATGAAATAATACATTAAAAAAATCATTCACCATGATCAAGTGGGATTTATTCCTGGTTGCAAGTGTAGTTCAATATTCACAAATCAATCAACGTGATACACCACACTAATAAAAGAAAGGATAAGAACCATATGATCTTTTCAATAGATGCAGAAAAAGCATTTGACAAAGTACAACATCCACTCATCATAAAAACCCTCAACAACTAGGGCTAGAGGGAACATACCTCAATATCATAAAGGCCGTATGTGGAAAAACCCACAACTAATGTCAGCTTCGATGGAGAAAAAGTGAGAGATTTTCCTCTATGGGCAGGAACAAGACAGGGATGTCCACTCTCACTACTGTTATTTAACATAGTACTGGAAGTCCTAGCCACAGTAATCAGACAACGAAAAGGCATCCAAGGAAGCAAGGAAGAAGTCAAACTTTTACTATTTGTAGATGACATGATACTCTCTATATAAAACCCAAAAGATTCCACCAGAAAAACTACTAGAACTGATAAATGAATTCAGTAAGTTGTAGGATACAAAATCAATGTACAGAAATATGCTGCATTTCTATATACCAATAATGAAGCAGCAGAAAGAGAAATCAAGGAATCAATCCCATTTATAACTGCACCAAAAACCATAGGATACTAGAAATAAACCTAACCAAAGGGATGAAAGATCTGTACTCTGAAAACTATACAACACTGATGAAAGAAATTAAAGATGACACAAACAAATGGAAAAATATTCCATGCTCATGGATGGAGAACAAATATTGTTAAAATGTCTATACCACCCAAAGCGGTCTACACATTTAATGCAATCCCTATGAAAATACCACCAGCATTTTTCACAGAGCTAGAACAATCCTAAAATTTGTATGGAGCCACAAAAGACTCTGAATAGCCAAAGCAACCTTGAAAAAGAAAAGCAAAGCTGGAGGCTCCATAATTCCAGACTTCATGATATATTACCAAGCTGTAGTGATTAAGACAGTATGGTACTGGCACAAAAATAGACGCATAGATCAATGGAACAGAATAGAAAACTCAGAAATGAACCCATAACTATGTGGTCAACTAATTTTTCGCAAAGCAGGAAAGAATATCCAATGGGGAAAGAGACAGTCTCTTCAAGAGTAGTATTGGAAAACTGGACAGCAACATGCAAAAGAATGAAACTGGACCACTTTCTTACACCATAAGCAAAAATAAATTCAAAATTGGTTAAAGACATACATGTGAGACAGGAAACCATCAAAATCTAGAGGAGAACACAGGCAGTAACCTCTTTCACATCAGCTGTAGCAACTTCTTTCTAGATATGTCTCTGGAGGCAAAGGAAACAGAAAAACTTTTGGGGCTTCATCAAAATAAAAAGCTTCTGCACAGTGAAGTAAACAAGAAAACTAAAAGGCAACCTATGCAATGGGAGAAGATACTTGCAAATAGCATCTGATAAAAGGTTAGTAGCCAAAATATATAAAGAATTTATAAAATTCAATTCCACAAAAATGAATAATGCTGTTAAAAATGGGCAGAAGACATGAATACACATTTTGCAAAGAAGACATCCAGATGGCCAACAGATACATGAAAAGATTCTCAATATTACTCATCATCGGGGAAATGAAAATCAAAACCACAATGAGATACCACCTCACGCCTGTCAGAATAGCTAAAACAAACAATACAAGAAACAACAGGTACTCGTGAGGATGTGGAGAAAGGGGAACTCTTTGCACTGTTGGTGGACTGCAAACTGGTGCAGTCACTCTAAACAATACAGAGTTTCTTCAAATAATTAAAAAAAGAAGTACAGTATGATCTAGTAATTGCATGACTAGGTATTTACATAAAGAATACAAAAATACTAATTCGAAGGGAGATATGAACTGCAGTGTTTATAGCAGCAATATCTACAATAGCCAAATTATGGAAACAGCACAAGCGTCTATCAACTGATGAATGGATAGAGAAGATGTAGTATATATAAACACAATGGAATATTATTCAGCCATAAAAAATAATAAAATCTAGCCATCTGCAACCACATGGACAGAGCTACAAAGTATTATGCTAAGCTAAGTAAGTCAGAGAAAGACAAATACCGTATGATTCCATTCATATATGGAATTTAAGAAAAAAACAGATGAATAATGAAAAAAAGCAATAAACCAAGAAACAGACTCTTATTACTTATAGAGAACAAACTAATGGCTACCAGAGGGGAGGTGGTTGGGGGGATAGGTAAAATAGGTGATGGGGATTAAGGAGTGCACTTGCTGTGATGAGCACCAGGTGTTTTATGGAAGTGTTGAATCACTATATTGTACATCTGAAACTAATATTGCACGTATGTTAACTAACTGGAATTGAAATTTTAAAAAATGAGCTATGTTCCAAAAAAATATAATAATAAAACATAAAATTCAGAAAGAAAAATAGACTGCATACAAGAATAGATAGGACATGTAAGCAGAGAGATGGGCACCCTAAGAAAGTACCAAAAAAGAAATGCCAGAAGTTAAAAACAAAACAAAACAAAAAACACTAACAGAAATGAAGAAAGAATGCCTCTGATCACTTCATTAGTAGCTCATTAGTGGTGAACATGGCTGAAGAAAGAATATCTAAACTTAAAGATACTTCAATAAAAACATCCAAAACTGGAAAGCAAAGAGTACAAATAATGAAAAAAAGAACACTCAAGAAACAAAGTGAAAATAAATGAAATCAACATTAATTAGAATGGGTGGTGAAGTCTGAAGAAAATAAGCTACTGTATTTTAAGAGATGGGTAGTACATATGAATAGAAAGAAACTCAGTGGAGGGAGTGGTAAAGCGTCTGGGACTTGAATAAACAGAGTGATTTTAAGAGGTATGTGTAAAAGATCTGGTTAAAGTAGATTTACAGTTGGGGAGCACTATGATAAACTTATCTAGCTATGTTTTTGAAAAAAATTAAAGGCAGGCATTTCTGTCAAGCACATCTAAAAGGATTAATGCGGGGCGCCTGGGTGGCTCAGTCGTTAAGTGTCTGCCTTCGGCTCAGGTGATGATCCCAGGGTCCTGGGATCGAGCCCTGCTTCGGGCTCCCTGCTCTGCGGAGAGCCTGCTTCTCCCTCTCCCACTCCCCCTGCTTGTGTTCCCTCTCTCGCTGTGTCTCTCTCTGTCAAATAAATAAAATCTTAAAAAAATAAAAAATAAAAGGATTAATGCATGATCAAAACATAACTATGAAGCAATGTTGCTGAGGGACACGTGAAAGAGAAAAAAGTTGGATAAAGGCCACTTGAAAACTGTGCCCATTTAAAGTGTTAGCTAATTAGGAACAAAATTAGGGTTATGGCACTGAAAACTGAAATTAATAAGTATGCTATGACTGTTCTGTGTCTTATACATAAGAAATCATGTTTAACATGTTAAAAATTGCTAATTTGATAATAGGTGTAGAAAATGAAATTTTATATTTGGAACAAATGTTAATGATTATAATATCAAGGCTATTTCTGGCTGTTGTAATAAACTCAATATTTTAGGTGCTGTAAAAAAAGAAAGTGAACTTAGATTAGTTGTGATGTAGATTGCAAATTCTAAGGCAACCATTTAAAAAAGTAAAAAATAGAGTATAACTAATATCCTAAGAAAAGAGAGAAAATAGAATCCTATAATTGCTCAGTTAAAACCACAAAAGACAGGGACGCCTGGGTGGCTCAGTCAGTTAAGCGGCTGCCTTCAGCTTGGGTCATGATCCCAGGGTCCTGGGATCAAGTCCCACATCGGGCTCCCTGCTCAGTGGGGAGCCTGCTTCTCCCTCTGCCTGCTGCTCCCCCTGCTTGTACTCTCACTCTCTCTCTCTCTAGCAAATAAACAAATAAAATCTTAAAAAAAAAAAAAACAAAACACAAAAGACAGAGAGTAGAATTAAAAATAGCAAAAAAAAAAAAAACAAGTGTGATAGGAGATAGTAACAAATATGGTAGATATTATTCCAACTATATCAAGAATCACTTTCCATGTCAGTGGTCCATATGCATGAATTAAAGGAGAGATTGTCAAAGTTTGTTTTGTTTATTAAAAAAAATTAACTATAAAGGCACATTTAGATTAAAAGTAGAAAAAGAAGAAAAAATACCCCTAACAATGATCAAAAAAAGCAGGAATAGCTATATTAATTTCAGACAGAGAAGACCTAAAAGTCAGGAAATTTATAAGGGACAAAGAAGGGCCTTACATAATAAGGTCAGTTCTCTGAAAAGGCATAATAATCCTTAGTGTATATGCACCTAACAAGAAAGCAGCAAACTGTCGAGCAAAAACTGATAAAACTGCAAAGAGGAGTACATAAATTCATTATCATGTTGGAGACATCAGCACCCCTCTATTAGACATGAACAGATACAGCAAGCAGAAATCTGCAAGTACATAGTTAAACCCCACAACACCATCACTCAACTGGATATAACGGATGTCTGTAGACTACTTCATTCAATAACAGCAGTTACACGTTACATGTTTTTTCCCCCCCTCAAGTTCATGTGGAACATTTACCAAGATAGACCATAGTCTGGGCCATAAAACACACCTTAGCAAATTGAAAAAAAATAGAAATCATACAATTTCTGCCCTCAGACCACAATGAAATTAAACTAGAAATTAGTAACAAAAATAACTGAAAAATACCCAAAATACGTGTAGATTAAACAGTATTCTTCCAAATAACACATGGATCAAAGAAGAAATCTCGAGAAAAACTTAATATTTTGAACTAAATGAAGATGAAAACATAACTTGAAGTTTGTGAAATGTAGTGAAATCAGTTCATATGGGGGAAATTATAAAATTGAACGCTTATCGTAGAACAGAAGGAGGATCTAAAATCAATTGTCTATGCTTTCTCCTTAAGAAACTAGAAAAAAGAAGAGCAAATTAAATCCAAGTAAGCAGAAGGAAATAAATACTTGTTAAGAAGTGCTTCTTATTAAGAAGAGTACAGAAATCAATTAAATTGAAGATAGAAAATCAATGGAGAAAATCAATGAAACCAAAAGCTTGTTCTTTGAAAAGGCTAATGAAATTTATAAATTTCTAGCCAGACCAACTTAAAAAAAGAGAGAGAGAAAGCAAGAGAGAGGGAGTCATGTGGTGTTGATGCTTTCTAAAAAACAAACAAACAAAAAACAGGACATCACTACGGATCCCATGAAAATTTGAAAAGTAATAAAAGAATACTATGAACAGTTCTAGGCTCATGAATTTGATTACCTAGGTGAAATGGACCAATTCCTTGAAAGACACAATCTGCCAAAACTCCAAGAAAAAATAGGTAATTTGAATAGGCTTGTATCTATTAAATAAATTGAATCAATTATTAATAGCCTTTCAAAACAGAAAGTGCCAGGCCTTGATATGCACAGTGGTAAATTCCACCAAACATTTAAGGAAGAAATTATAACAATTCCCTGCAGTCTCTTTCAGAGAATAGAAGCAGAAAAAATACTTTCTAACTCATTCTATGAGGCCAGGATTACCCTAATACCAAAACCAGACAAAGACATGTATGTTCATAAAACTATAGACTAGTATCTTTCATGAACATAGATGAAAAAACTCTCAACAAAATAGCAACAGTGTATTTAAAACAATATTTAACAGTGTATAAAATAAAAACAATATTTAACAGTGTATAAAAAGAATTCCAGACCACCACTAAGTGGGATTTATCTCAGATATGCAAGTCTGGGGTTTGATGCAAGTCAACATTTGAAAATTAATGTAATCCATCACATCAACAGGCTAAAGAAAAGTCACATGTTCATATCAACAGATACAGAAAAAGTACTTGACAGTATCCAACACCCATTCATGATAGAAACTCTCATAAGTTAGGAATAGAGGTAACTTTCTCAGATTGATAAATATGTACCAAAAAACCCCTACAGCTAACATCATACTTACTGGTGGGAAACTGGAAGCTTTTTTGTTTTTTTTCACTAAGAACAAGCACAAGGTAAGCATGTCCCCTCTCACCATTATATTTCAACATAGTATTTGAAGTCATCACTAAGGCAGTAAGACAAGAAAAGGAAATAAAAGGAACACAGATTGGAAAGGTAGACATAATAGTATCTTTGTTGGCAAATGATCATCTGTGTAGAAAACCTGCAAGAATCAACCAAAGAACTTTTGGAACTAACAAATGATTATAGCAAGATTGAAGATACATGGTTAATATACAAAAGTTAATTAATTTTCTATTTACCAGTAATAGACATATAGCATTTAGACATATAGCATTAAAATTAAAAATATCATTTACATTAGCACCCCCACCCTCCAAAATGAAGTACTTAGGTATAAATCTAGCAAAATTTGAATAAGATCTATATGAGGAAAACTATAAAACTATGATGAAGAAAATCAAACAAAAACTAGTTAAATGGAGAGATATTCCATGTTCATTAATAGGAAGTCTCAGTATTGTCAAGATGTCTGTTCTTTCCAACTTGATCTATAGATTCAATGTAATCCCAGTCAAAATCTGAGCAAGTTATTTTATGAATACAAATAAATTGATTCTAAAGTTTATATGAGGCAAAAGACCCAGAATATCCAAAACAATACTGAAGAACAAACTTAGAAGACTGACACTACCTGACTCAAGACCTACTACAAAGCAACAGTACAATATGGTATTGGTGAATAGATAAATAGAGCAATGCAACAGAATAAAGAGCCCAGAAATAAATCCCACATATGTGGTCAAGTGATCTTTGACAGAAGAGCAAAAGCAATAGAGTGAAGCAAAAATAGTCTCTTCAACAAATGATTCTGGGACAGCTGGACATGCACATGCGAAAAATAAATCTAGGCAAGGACCTTACACTTTTCACAAAAATTAACTCACTATGGATCATAGACCTCAATATAAAACATAAACCTGTAAAATTCCTAGATGATAACATAGGAGAAAACCTAGATGACCTTGAGTGTGGTGATGATATTTTAGATACATTAAAGACACCTAACATGAAAGAAATACTTGATAAGTTAGATAGATTGAATTAAAATTAAAAACTTCTGGGCGCCTGGGTGGCTCAGTTGGTTAAGCGACTGCTTTCGGCTCAGGTCATGATCCTGGAGTCCCTGGATCGAGTCCTGCATCGGGCTCCCTGCTCGGCAGGGAGCCTGCTTCTCCCTCTGACCCTCCCCCCTCTCATGTGCTCTCTCTCTCTCTCATTCTCTCTGTCTCAAATAAATAAATAAAATCTTTAAAAAAAATTAAATTAAAAACTTCTCCATGAAAGACAATATAAAGAGAATGAGAAAACAAGCCACAGGCTGGGAGAAAATATTTGCAAAAGACATGTGTGATAAAGGTCTGCTGTCCAAAATAAAAAGAGAACTCTTAAAACTCAGTGATAAGAAAGCAACCCAATTAAAAAATGGGCCAAAGTCCTTAAACACCTCACCAAAGACAATATACAGATGGCAGATAACCATATGAAAAGATGTTTCCCATCACATATCATCAGGGAAGTGCAAATTAAAAAAACCAGATACCATTAGACACATTTTAGAATGACCCAAATCCAAAACATTGACAACACCAAATGCTGACAAGGAGCAACATGAATTCTCATTTATTACTGGTGGGAATGCAAAATGGTACACTTTGAAAGTCAGTTTGGTGGTTTCTTAGAAAACTAAACATATTCTTATGATCTAGTAATCAGTGCTCCTTGGTATTTACCCAAAGGAATTGGAAACTAACATCTACAAAAAAACCTGCACATAGATGTGAATGGCAACATTATTTATGATTGCCCAAACTTGGAAGCAACCAAGATGTCTTTCTGTAAGTGAGTGGATAAATTAATTGTGGTACATCCAGACAATTAAATCTTGTTCAGCACTAAAAAGAAATGAGATGGCAAGCCATGAAATGACATGCAGGAACCTTATATGCATAGTACTAAGTGAAAGAAGCCAATCTGAAAGGGCTACTTACTCTATGATTCCAACTATATGACATTCTGACAAAGGCAAAACTATAGAGACATAAAACGATCCAGTTGTTGCCTGGAGTTGGGGGGTGGGGAAGAGATGAATAAGTGGAGCACAGAAGATTTTCAGTGCAGTGAATATACTCTGTATATTATACTGATAAATATGTATTATTATACATTTGTCCAGATCCATCAAATGTACAACACTAAGAGTGAGTCCTAAGGTAAACTGTAGACTTTGAGTGATAATGACGTGTCAATGTAAGTTCACCAATTGTAACAAATGTACCACTCTGGTGAGATGCTGGTAATGGGGATGGCTATATGCGTGTTTTGGAGCAGGGAGTATAAAGGAAATCTCTGTAATTTCCTCTCAATTATGCTGTGAACCTAAACTGCTCAAAACACACATACACACACACACACACACACACACACACACACACACTTTTTAAAAATGTTAGAGGACCAGGAAAAAAATTAAAAAAATAAAAATTTGTTTGGTGCTATATTCCCAGTGTTTTGTGCAGTTCTGATACAGAATGAATGTGTATAAATTGTTCTCTGAATGACTTGAATGAATGGGTCACTGTCTGGTAAGAGCATACCACACCAGCCATCATAGATGACAAAATCTCTTAAAACAGAGATTAAAAACCTAGCGACATAGTAACATGATGGAAGTCAGCCTGGTGATTTCTGTTGTAAATTGGAGAAAACATGGCTCATCTTGAAGATGCAGTTGCTACCTGGCCCAAGATAAATGTTGCTTCCTATATTGAAGACAGATATTTTGAATTTTCAGTAAAAGTTGGGCCTGTGGATTGTTGAGTAAATATCCTAAATATTTAAGTGTTGGCAATTAAGTTTAAAAATATTTAAATACTCTGCAGGCCCATAGATTTTCTCACAGTCTGTACTTCATTGATTGCTTTCTATGGTGTGACTTAGCATACTTCTCTATCACCTGTATTTCCTGACTAGTGGTAGTTAGAACTAGAGGCTTGACTGGATTCAGTTTTGATTATGTTTTCCTATAAAAATACTTCATAAGTGTGTGTGGGGGGGGTGCCTGGGTGGCTCAGTCAGTTAAGTGTCTGCCTTTGGCTCAGGTCATGATCCCAGGGGCCTGGGATCAAGTCCCACATCAGGCTCCCTGCTCAGCTGGGAGTCTGCTTCTCCCTCTGCCCCTCCTCCCTGCTCATGCTCTCTCTCTCTCTCACTCTGTCTCAAATAAATAAGATCTTTAAAAAAATACTTCATAAGTGGTAACCTGTACTTCTGTCAGGAGATACATTATATCTGATTTTTTCTTTTTCTGATGTTTCCGTTAGGGATTAAAAAATTTTGATATTCTAATCCATCCTTTCCTCTTCATTTATTGGCTAAAATACTCCTATCAGGTGGAATTTTCCTTGTCAAATCAAATAATTTTTACAGGGAATGCAAGAAAAATGCTTGTTTATTTCCATTTTTTTAAATCAGTTTTCAAAATAAGAGTTGTTTCCCTGGCATCTTTCAAATATGACAAATTAGTTGTTTTAATATCATTATCTCATAGGTTTAAATGTGTTTTTATGCCTTAGTTGTCTTCACATAGTATCCCTTACTGATGCTTAAATTGTCCTATGTAGGCCACTGGAGACTCTTTTAAGTTGCTTTCTGAGATTTTTGTTTTGTTTTGACATGAACCTAGTAGTCATTGGGAATTTTCTTATTTTTTGAAGTAATCAAATATTTCAGGCTCATTTTCTCACTCAGCCCTAAGAACTTCTATGAGAAAATTTGAGCATCTTTTCATCTGGTTAAAGTGCCATTTGCATATCATTTCTGCAAATTGCCAGTTCATATCTAAAACTTCTCTTTTTTCTATATGGTTATTGATCTTTTGTTTATCCCTTTTTAGAAAATTGTTTTTGTCATGTCTAGGCAGTTCATCAAAATGCAACTTTTTGGCCACAAATTGAAAGATAATATTCCCATAACAGATCTTAAAGTGATTCAAGAGTTTAAGATTATATAAAGATCACCTAACGAAATAATTTATTCTAATATAGGACTGCTCTAGTAATTCTACTCCACAGAAGAAACTGGCCCAACTCCATCATAAAATTTCCACTATTTGGTTAAAATCTAAACTGGCTTCTGGCTTCAAAGGCTTTAAAGATATCAAAGGCTTCAACTTTGACATTTTCCTAGAAAATTCTCAAATTAGGTAAGATCCCTATGACTGTTACTCACTCAGCCTAAGGTTTCATAAAGTCCAGTGGCCCCACATGGTTTGTCAGTGTGCACCCAAAGTAGGACATGTTCTTAAAGATTGATTCAGGCAAGTCAAACCCTTATTTATTGTTATTTTTTAAATTTTATTTATTTATTCATGAGAGATAGAGAGAGAGAGGCAGAGGCAGAGGGAGAAGCAGGCTCCCTGTGGAACAGGGAACCCAGTGCAGAACTCGATCCCAGGACCCTGGAATCATGACCTGAGCTGAAGGCAGACACCTAACTGACTGAGCCACCCAGGTGCCCAAAGTCAAACCCTTCAGAGATGGACTTTTAGGTTAGAATGAGAGTCCATTCTTTGACAATGAGAACACACACACACACACTCTTTCTTTCTTTCTTTTTCTTTCTTTCTTTTCTTTCTTTCTTTCTTTTTCTTCTTTCTTTTTTTCTTTCTTTCTTTCTTTCTTTCTTTCTTTCTTTCTTTCTTTCTCTCATTCTTTCTTTCTTTCATTCATCTGTCTATCACCTTCTATCTTCTGAAGAAGAAGAAGTTATAAAGCAGTCAATAAGTGATCACGATGTGTATCAGTCAGGGTTCCAGGAAGAAGCAGATGGCACATACCAAAGTAGGTAATTGAAGAGAATATAGTTAAAGGTCTATTTAGAGAGATATGATCCAGATTTAGGGATGATGATGGGATGGGAAACCACTCAAGAAGTCTCAACACAATGGTTAGTATACCTAATGCTTGGTCTAAAAGGCCAAAGGGAGTAGCTGTGACCAGAGCCTGGTGAGAGTATTAGCCTTTGAAGAGAAGCCACCTGACAGAAACTGAGGCTTTAGGTAGAGGACTGCACCCTGACCCCTCCTCCTGACCTCCAGCCTTCTGTTGGTGCACTCTTACCCTACCCCATTGGCTGAGACCAAGTGGAAGTTTGAGTTAAAGGAGCCCTGATGTACAAGCTGAGGAGAGCATCCTCCTGGAACATGGAGCAAGTGGGAGAAGGCTGGAGACTGGATCTAGTCCATGGAGTCAGAGCCCATGGAAATCCTGAGTGAAATTTACCAATGATGTGGAAAAGCATAGAGAATGGTTCTTTCCTCAGAAGGCTCCTATCCTCCCAGGTTCAGTATCTCTCTCACTCTGATAGCACTCACAAATGTTCATACTCTCCAACTTATCTTTCTTTAGACTTTTTTCGTACTGACCCATCTGTGCTCAGACATTTCTTTAGACAGGTTTCAACACAACTGATTCTTCTCCAGTTTCTAAGTTCATCACATTTCTGGGTTAAAGTTGAGGCTGTACTCTTATTACCTAGATTGATCTTTGGCATTCTTGAGGCTTCTCAGCTATGTATCATAGTCTCATGGGTGATTTTCTGCAGATAGTTATTACTAACACTTGAATTTTTTTTATTTCACTCTCAGATCCCTATGTTCCTACATGGGAGAAAGGGTCTCCTTATAGATTCTAATATTCTTCTGATGAAGTCTTACAGACTTTAAAAATTTTCCTTCTCCCCAGTAAAAATACACACCTATCTATCTATCTATCTATCTATCTATCTATCTATCTATCTATCTATCTCATGGCATAGGCTAGTCAACAAAAGTATTACTTGAATAAAGAGTAGGTGCTGAACTAACAAGCATTGTTCTATCTTTGTGTGAGAGAAATGGAAGAGTTAGCAGTCTAATTGGGAAGTTTAAGTTCACAATATCACATAAAGGTAAATACAACTTGAAATAATGGAGACCAAGGATAAAAGGGGCTAATTAGAGTATAGATTTAGATTTAGGAAGAGAAGGTGTGTATTTGGGAAGAAAGAAGAAAATTGTATATGCAAAAGCACAAAATTGTATGTATTGAACAATAAAATTCACCCAAAAGAGTATGAAAACAATTAGATAAGGTCAGACAGAGTAAATTTAATGTTACAAGCACAAATAAGACCATGGAGCACAAGGCAGCTCAAGAAATTGTTTCTAAGGTTGAAAGCTGTGTGATTATCCATGTTTGGATAATGGTTAGGTTCTAACTTATGGTGGGTAATGTGGAGATGAAAGAAGATGTGGGTGATAAGAATGAGGTGACAGAAATGCCTGTAAGGTCTCAAAACAAAAAGATGGTAACAACATAGAAAAGAATAGCAAACTGTGGAGTGTAAGGAAAATGAGAAGTTTGATTTCTGAGAAGTCCACCTTTAGGTTTTGATAGTATAAACAATACTTTTCAGAATTCAACTGAAGCTTCTGTAAAAGGATATGTTATCAAAACTGAGAGCAGACAAATAAAGTTGGTAAAGTGTTTCTTCTGAGTATATGAATTCCCTAAAGCAAAAAAGCAGAGAGATTCTGTAAATATGCTTAGGAGTTACCATCTCTCATGGCAAAGAATAATCAGAAAATGGCAGTGAGAGAATCAAGGTCTGGAGAGTAATAGATCATGGAAGTCAGGAGTGGAATTGCAATGTCATATGCCCAGAAGAAAAAATCATTGGTTTCCAAACAACAGACCATAAATATAATGTAAGCTTTCATTTTTAAAGATTCTGTTCCTTCTTTGTTTCCTGCACTAAATGTAACAATAAGATTTATTAACTATGTTGCATACACATAAAATAATTAAGTCTACCCAATAATTACTCAGATGATAAATCAATCACAACATTCAATTTGTATTTTGCATCACAAAATCTATGAAGTACTACATGTAAGCAATCAAATTATCTTGGATCTTGATAATAGATATTTTTTCTGATTTAAGAAATATAAGTTATAATATGAGAACTTTTAATGTAATTATGATCAAGAAATGAGAGCTATAACTGGATAATTTGTTCTGTGGTGATTACATGGAATGCTTCATATAGTTTAACTTCCTTTAAGGCAATGTTGACTATAATTTGTGCATGTACAAAAAGTGTGATGTGTCTGTGTGTGTGTGTTAGATCACAAAATGAAATACGTTAGGATTTCTTTTATTGGTAGAAAGGTCTTGAAGATTAAACAGTTGAGATTCCTTTCCTAGTCTTTATTCAAAGAATGCTTGTTTTGCACGCAACTTTTTGATGTATGTTGTTGTATGTGTGTTTTGAGGGGGAGGGCATTCCTCATAAGGTTTCCCAGAACTATGTTGCCTTAAATGGTAATACAGATGTGAGATCAGACTTCATTTGAGAACATCAAAGACCATATCAGGAAGCCAAGTGATGTCAGATTATTATTCATCATGCTAAATAAACATCCATTGTAAAGTATACTACATGGACTGGAATTGCTCCTTCACTGAAGGCAGTGTGGGAAAATTATGTGCAATATGGAAAATAGTCTAAACACAAGGTTGGAATAACCTTATATAAAACATTCCATCCAATAAAAATATAATACACATTTTCTTCAAGTACACATGGAAGAATCCCCTGGTTAAATCATATGAAAAGAGACATAACAAATATTGCAAATTTAAGAAGTCTAAAATCATACCAAGTATATTTTCCAATCACAATGGTATAAAATTAAAAATGATAAAACAAAGCTGGAAAATCTGCAATGTAAGTATTAAATATTTAACATGTAAATATTAACACACTACTCAAGCAATGGGCCAAATAAGAAATCAAACAGCAAATCAAAACATGTCTTAAAACAAAAAACAATATTCCAAAACCCATGGGATGCAGTAAAAGCAGATGTTAGAGTGAAATTTATGCTATAAATGCTTGCATTAAGAAAAAAAATTCAAATAACATTACACCCCAAACTAGAATAAGAAGAAACTTAGCTGAAATTATCAGAGGAAGGAAATAACAAAGAAAAATCAGAAATAAAATAGAGACCAGAATAAACAATAACATTGAAAGTAATGACCAGTTTTTCCAAAAATATAAACAAAATTGGCAATGCTTTAACTACATTAAGAAAAAAATCAAAAATAAGAGAATACAACAGATAACCACAGAAATACATAGGTAGCTATTATTTATAAAGTTAAATTGGTATCTTGCTGCTGGTAATGTACATTGATATGGCTAATATATAGCAATTTGGCAGTACGTCAAGGGGCCTTAAAAAAGTTAATTCTCCTGGACCCACTAATTCTAATTCTGATCAAGAGTTCTGAGGAAGTAATCCTAAAAATGCAAAATGCTTTGTGTGTAGATGTTTATTCTACAGTTGTGAAAAACTCCATAAATAACAAAAATGGCCAACTATAGGACGGTTAAGAAAATTGCCACATAGACTTGGTAGAATTGTATTACTTATGAATTACTATGGATTTAACTTGGAAATTCTTATGATTTAACTATTAATTGTAAATGATAAATGCAATATAAGCCAGATCAAAAATAGTGTTTCAATGACTGACTGACTTGACTTACTGACTGACTGACTTAACAAATGAGAGGACTGTAGATCTATCTGGCACATTATTATTTCTTCCAGGCACTTCTTGTGTCAGTAGACTTAGAATAATTAGGCACTAATTTACGGCATGCCATTTGGGGATAACCACCAAATGAGATTTGCATTAAAAGAGAAAAAATTAGTCAAACACATATTTTTTCAGTCTCTAGGAAAGTTTTGGCACTATTTTTCATTCCTGACATAGAATTTTAAAAACAATTAACAGTTTAATATACACTCCATAATCAACAAAAAGAAGTTGTTGATAGCACTAACAATAAAATGATGAATTTTTCTCCAGGTGTACTTTTCCTATTTATTGAGGCATAATTGGCATATAACATATTAGTTGCTGGTGTACCACCTAATGATTCAATATTTGTATATATTGAAAAATAATCACCACAGTAAATTTAGTTAATGTCTATCACAATACCTAGTTACAAAAATGATTTTTTTCTTGTGATGAGAACTTTGAAGATGTACTCTCTTAGCTACTGTTCAATATACAAGAAACTATTAACTATAGTCACCATGCCGTACAATATTTCCCCATAACTTATTTTATAACTAGAAGTTTGTACCCTTTGATCCTTTCACCCATTAAACCCACCCCTTACATCCTGCCCCTGGCAACCACCATTTGTTTTATGAGTTTGGTTTTGGTTTTTTTTTGTTTGTTTGTTTTTATATTTTTGGTTTCATTTTTTTCCTCCAAATTTTAATTTAAATTCCAGGTAGTTAACATGCAGTGTAGTATTGGTTTCTGTTGTAGAGTTCAGTGAACCATCACCCATATAAAACACATATTGCTCATCACATATTACACATATGAGTGCTCATCACTGGGTGTTGTATGTAAGCAATGGATCACCAAATTCTACACCAGAAACCAATAAAAAGTAGTTTTATAGCAACAAAATATTCTTTGTTCTCATTCCATGGTTCTGGGTGCATTAAATTCCTTTACAGGAATTTAAATTCTTGCACTATGATATATTGGGAAGGCCTACTTTAACATGACAAAGAATCTGATTCCTAGGAAAATCTCATTTTAGTTTTCTTCTAGTGAAATAAACAAGTTATGTTGTCTCTGAGTGGCTGTCATCTACTGGCATTATTTCACTAAGTTATTTTTTTATTTTTTGTTTCAAGTTTTTATTTAAATGCTAGTTAGTTAACACATAGTGTAATATTGGTTTCAGGAGTAGAATTTAGTGACTCGTCACTGACATATAACACCTAATGCTCATCACAGCAAGTGCCATCGTTAATACCTATCACCTATTTAGCCCATCCTCCACCCACCTCCCCTCCATCAACCCTGTTTGTTCTCGCTAGTTAAGAGTCTCTTATGGTTTACCTCCCTCTCTTTCTTTTCCCCCTTCCCCTATATTCATGTTTTGTTTCTTAAATCCCACATGTGCATGAAATCACATGGTATTTGTCTTTCTTTGGCTTATTTTGCTTAGCATAATACAGTCTAGCTCCATTCACATCATTGTAAATGGCAAGATATCATTCTTTTTTTGATGGCTGAATAATATTCCATCGTGTGTGTGTGTGTGTGTACATACACACCCCCTCTTCTGTATCCACTCATCAGTTGATGGGCATTTCGGCTCTTTCCGTAGTTTGGCTATGGTTGATAATGCTGTTTTTATAAACATCAGAGTGCATATATCCCTTTGAATCAGTATTTTTGTATCCATTAGGTAAATATCCAGTAATGCAGTTTCTGGGTCATAGGGTAGCCCTATTTTTAACTTTTTGAGAAACCTCCATACTGTTTTCCAGAGTGGCTCCACCAGTTTGTATTCCCACCAACAGTGTAGGAGGGTTCCCCTTTCTCCACATTCTCGCCAACATCTGTGTTTCCTGTGTTGTTAATTTTAGCCATTCTGACAGGTGTGAGGTGGTATCTCATCATGGTTTTGATTTGTATTTCCCTGATGATGAGTGATATTGAGCAGTTTTTCATGTGTCTGTTAGCCATATGGATATCTTCTTTGGAAAAATGTTTACTCATGGCCATTTCTTAACTGGATTATTTGTTTTTTAGGAGTTGAGTTTGATAAATTCTTTGTAGATTTTGGATACTAACCCTTTATCCAATATGTCATTTGCAAATATCTTCTCCCATTCCATAGACTGCCTTTTAGTTTTGTTGATTGTTTCCTTCACTGTGCAGAAGCTTTTTATCTTGATGAAGTCCAAATAGTTCATTTTTGCTTTTGTTTCCTTTGCCTCCTGCAACGTGTCTAGCAAGAAGTTGCTATGGGGGAGATCAAAAAGGTTGCTGCCTGTGTTCTCCTCTATGATTTTGATGGTTGCCTGTCTCACATTTAGGTCTTTCATCCATTTTGAATTTATTTTTGTATATGGTGTAAGAAAGTGGCCCAGTTTCATTCTTCTGCATGTTGCTGTCCAGTTTCTTTCCTGTTTTGTCAAAGATTAGTTGACCATATAGTTGTGGGTCCATTCCTCGGTTTTCTATTCTGTTCCACTGATCTATGTGTCTGTTTTTGTGCCAGTACCATACTGTCTTGATGACTAAAGCTTTTCAAGTTTGCTTTGGCTATTCAGGGTCTTACATTTTTGGTTTTAGATTCAATATAAGCAAGATCATACTGTATTTTCTTTCCCTGTCTTCTTTCTCTTACCTTAATGTTTTAAAATCCATTTATGTTGTAGCAAATGGCAACATTTCCTTCTTTTTTATGGCCAAAAATTATTCCATTATGTGTGTGTGTGTATATATATATACATATATATATATTCATACACACGTAAGTATGCATGCGCGTGCACACACACACACACACACGCCTACCAGATTTTCTTTATCCATTCAGCTTTTGGTGGACACTTATGTTGTTTCCATATCTTGGCTATTATTTCCACAATGAGCAAGGGGTGCATAATTTTTTTAAGTTAGGATAAATATCAGAAATAGAATGGCTGGACCATACGATACCTTATTTTTAATTTTTTGAGGAACTTCCATACTATTTTCCATAGTGGCTGTACCAATTTATGTTCATACCAACAGTGCACAAAGTGTTATTTTTTCTCCATATCTTCTACAATACTTGTTATTTCTTGTCTTTTTGATAATAGCCATTCTGAGTGTGGTGATAATCTCACTGGGTTTTGATTTGCATTTTCCTGATGATAACTGATGCTGTCATCTTTTCATGTATCTGTTGGCCATCTAAATGTATTTTTTTGGGGAAATATCTATTCAGATTCTTTTTCGATTTTTTAAATGAATTATTTGCTTTTTTTGGTTATTGAGTTGTCTGAGTTCTTTACATATGTTGGGTATTAACCCCTTATCAGATATATGATTTGCAATTTTTTTTTCTCATTCATTATGTTGCCTTTTTATTCATGGTTTCCTTTGCTATTCAGAAGCTTTCTAGTTTGGTGTAGTCCTAATATTTTTTGGGAGGGCATTTTTGCCTTTGCTTTTGGTATCAAAATCAAAAAATTATTACTACAACCAATGTCAAGGAGCTTACTGCTTATGTTTTCTTCTAGGAGTTTTATGGTTTCAGATCCTATATTTAAGTCTTCAATCCATTTTGAGTTAATTTTTGTGTATGGTAAGACAGTGGTTGAGTTTCATTCTTTTGCATGTGGCTGTCCAGTTTTCCCAACACCATTTGTTGAAGAGACTGTTCTTTTCCCATTGTATATTCTTGGCTCCTTTGTCATAAATTAATGTCATTAATCCACATATACATGGATTTTTTTCCTGGGCTCTCTATTTTGTTCCATTGATCTATGTGTCTGTTTTTATGATAATATCATACAATTTGGTTACTATAGCTTTTTTAACATAGTTTGAATCAGGGAGTGTGAGTTCTCCACCTTTGTTCTTTTTCAAGATTGCTTGGCTACTCAGTCTTTTGTGGTTCCATACAAATTTTAGAATTGTTTTATTTTTTGTGAAATATGCCATTTGAATTTTGATAGGGATTACACAGAATTTGTAGATTGCTTTAGGACCTTTTAACAATATTCTTCCCATCTATGACCAATTATTATCTCTTGATTTATTTGTGTCTTCAAATTTTACTTCCTTGGTTACATTTATTCCTAGGTATTGTATTATTTTTGATGCAATTGTAAATGGGATTGTTTTCTTAATTTCTCTTTCTGAAAGTTTACTATTAGTGTAAAGAAGCACAAGGGATTTTTGTATATTGATTTTGTTACCTGTGCCTTTACAAAATTCACTAATTAGTTTGAATAGTTTTTTGGTGGAGTCTTAAGGGTTTTCTATATACAATATGATGTCATCTGCAAAGAGTAGCAGTTGTATTTCCTTTCTGATTCAGAAGTCTTTTATTTCTTTTCTTGACTGATTGTTCTTAGAACATTGATGTTGAATAAAAGTAATAAGAGTGGACATTCTTGCCTTGTTCATGATTTAAAAGAAAAGCTTGCAGCTTTCACCATTAAGTATAATGCTAGTTGTGTTTTTGCCATATATGGCCTTAATTATGTAGAGATATGTTTCCTATAAACTCAATTGAGAGTTTTTATTGTAGAAGGAGTTGAATTTATCAAATGCCTTTTTCTATATCTATTGAGATGATCACATAATTTTTATCCTTCATTTTGTTATTGTGGTATATCACATAGGTGGTATATCACAAAGGACCAGCTCTTAGTTTCATTGATCTTTACTATTGTCTTTTTAGTTCCTATTTCATTTATTTCTGCTCTAATCTTGTTATTTCCTTTCTTCTACCAACTTTGAGTTTTGTTTGTTCTTCTTTTTCTAGTTTCTTGAGGTGTTAAGTTAGGTTGTTTATTTGAGATTTTTCTTTGTTACTTGAGGTACGCGTTTATTGCTATGAACTTACTTCTTAGAACTGCTTTTGCTGCATTCCATATATTTTGATGTGCTGTGTTTACATTTTTATTTATTTCAAGGTATTTTTTTATTTCTCCTTATATTTCCTCTTTGACCTGTTGGTTGTTTAGTAGTTCAGTAGCATAACAGTTAATATCCATATATTTATGAATTTTTCAATTTTCTTCATAGAATGATTTCTAGTTTCATATCATTGTGTTCAAAAGATGCTTGGTATGATTTCAATCTTTTATAATTTATTAAGACTTGTTTTGTGACCTAACATAAGATCTACCTGGAGAATGTTCCATGTATACTTATTTTCTGTTGCTTTTGTATAGAATGTTCTTTATATAACTGTTAAGTCCTTCTGGTCTAATGTTTTGTTTAAGGCCTATGTTTCCTTATTGATTTTCTGTCTAGATGATCTATCCATTGATGAAAGTGGGGTATTATAGTTTCCTACTATTGCTGTATTGCTGTTTATTAGGGTCTGTTAATATTTGCTTTATATACTTATGTGCTCCTATGATGGGTACATAAATATTTATAAATGTTACATCCTCTTGTTGAACTGATCACTATATCACTATGTAATGCTCTTCTTTGTCTCTTATCACAGTTTTTTTTTTTTAAGTCTATTTTGTCTGGTATAGGTATAGCAACCCCAGCTTTCATTTGGTCTACATTTGCATGGAATATATATTTTTTTCATACCTTCATTTTGTGTGTGTCCTTAAATCTGAAGCAAGTCTCTTATAAGCAGAATATAATTAGGTTTTGTTTTTTTAAATCCATTCAACCACTTTGTCTTTTGATTGGAAAATTTAGTCTGTTTACATTTAGAATAAGTATTGATAAGTATGAGCTTATTGCCATTTTCTTACTTGTTTTTTGGCTGTTTTGTTGTTTCTCTGTTCCTTTCTTTCTTGTGGTTTGATGACTTTTAGTTTTATACTTAGATTCTTTTCTCTTTATATTTTGTGTAATGGCTATAGATATTTGCTATGTGGTAACCAAGACTTTTATATATAACGACTTGTATTTGTGATAGTCTATTTTAAATTGATAACAACTTAAGTGCGAACATATTCTAAAGCTCTAAATTTTATTCTCCCCCTCCATGTTTTATGTTTTTGATGTCACATTTTACATATTTTTAATTTGTGTATTTTTAAATTATTGTAATTATGGTTCTTTTTACTACTTTTCTCTTTTAAACTTCATGCTAGCTTTATAAGTGATTAATCTATCACCTTTACTATATATTTACCTTTTCCAGTGAGATTTATATATATATATATATTTTGAGATTTTATTTATTTGACAGAGACACAGCAAGAGAGGGAACACAAGCAGGGGGAGAGGGAGAAGCAGGCTCCCCACTGAGCAGGGAGCCTGAAGTGGGGCTCAATCCCAGGACCCTGGGACCATGACCTGAGCCGAAGGCAGATGCTTAATGACTGAGCCACCCAGGCACCCCAAGATTTATACTTTTATATATTTTCTTGTTTCTAATTAGTACCCTTTCTTTTTAGCTTAAAGTCCCTTAAACATTTCTTGTAAGTCTAGTTTAGCAGTTATAAAATTGTTTAGCTCTTTCTTGTCTGGAAACTCTTGATTTCTGGAGGTTTTCTCTTTTCAGTACTTTGAATATATTATGCCACTCTCTTCTGGCCTGCAAAATTTCTGCTGAAAAATATGCTGATCATCTTATGGGGGTTCTCTTGTACATAACAAATTGTTTTTCTCTTGATGTTTTTAAGATTCTCTCCTTGTCTTTAACTTTTGACACTTTAATTATCATGTGTCGTGGTGTAGGTCCCTTTGGGTTCATCTTATTTTGAATCTCTGAGCTTTCTGGGTCTGGATGTCTTTTTTTATTTCCCAGTTTAGGCAAGTTTTTAGCCATTAATTCTTCAAATAAGTTTTCTTCCTTTTTTCTCCTCTTTCTGAAACCCCTGTAGTGCAAATGTTGGTCTGCTTGATATTATATTAAGCTATCTTCACTTGTTTTACTTTTTTTCTTTTTTCTTTTCTGATTTAATGAGCTCCACTCCCCTATTTTTGAGTTAATTGATCCTTTCTTCTGTTTCATTAGTCTGCTATTGAACCCCTCTACTGCAACCTGTTGTTCAGTTACTGTATTCTTCAACACTGTGACTTCTATTTGGTATGTTCTTATATTTTCTGTCTCTGTTGAATTTCTCATGTATTCATCTATTTTTCCAAGTTCATGAGCAATCTTTACGAACATTATTTTAAACTTCATTAGATAATTCACTTGTCTCCATTTTAAGGATTTTTTTCCCCTGAGGTTTTATTTTGTTTTTTCTTTGGAACATATTCCTCTGTTTCTTTATTTACCTTAACTTTCTGTGTTGATTTCTATGCATCAGATAAAATAGCCATCCTTCCCAGTCTTCAAGGAGTGGCTACATGAAGGAGATCAACCTTATTGTTTAACCCTGCTCTAGTATTTGTTGTCTCTCAAACCCTTGTGATTGTCTAAGCATCCTATTCTATTTTTAATAACTCCCAGTATTTGAGAGCCTTCCAAGACCCACTGTGTCCCAAAGGGGAGGATCTCAGTTAACATTTAGAGGCAGGGTGATTGGAAGCTGGACCCTTATGCAGTAGCTTTTGAAGTATGCAGATATATACAGTTCTGTGGGGTCACAAGTGTAAGCCCCACTGACCACCAAAGTTGGCATTTGAGAGATGTCTACTGGCAGCAGCTACAAAAATCAGGGACACAGACAGGGGTATAAACTCTTCTGGGAGATGCTGCTGAGCTGGAGTGTAGCAGAGGGAGAGCACAGAGTGTGTCCACTGGTCACTGTTCCCTAGATGTATGTATGTAGGTCACTAGATGTGTGTCAAACTAGAAGACTGCCCTTCTGGTTGAAACTCCTGGACAAGCAAATAGGCCTCATTCACTGAAAGACTGGAGTGTGTTTCATTCTGCTTTGTGTGCAATGCCCTGGGTTATTACCTAATCAAGAACTCTCTCTCTCTTATTTTTACAGTCCCATGGAACCCAGGAATACAAGCCCAATTGGCCACCAGAGCCATGAGATCAAGGGATATCCTTTGGGTGGCACCCACATAATCTGGACAATAGACATAAAAACTGGAGCACAAGATGTGTGTAAAAGTTCACCTCTAGGAGATAAGGTCCCTCTGGAGCATGGCAGAGGGAGAGTGCAAAGATGACAGCTGTCCTCCAGGATCTTAGGAGCTTCCTCTCAGGCTGCAGCCATGAAGATAAGCTAGAAGTCCTCTTTCACAGAAAGACAAGGCTCCTCAGACTGTTGCCTCTTGGTATGCCCTGAGGGTGGTAGTCATTTAAGAACTCCTCCATTGGTTATAGTCCTGTGGCCCCCAGATTTGGGAAATTTAGAGGTGTCCTGTGGGTGGTAGCTATAAAAATTGGGGCACCAGAGGAGGGAACAGAATCCCTTCTTTCTGGGAGGTATCAGTGATTTGGAGCTAAGGCAAAGGGTGAATGCAAAGATAGCACCTGCCAGCCTCCATCCCAAGAATACCCCAGGAGCCCTCTACATGTGTGCTAAATTAGATGCCTGCCCCTCAGGCCAATGCTTTAAGATAAGCAAATAAGCCTTTTTCACATAAAGTCTGAGCACTCCTCAATTGGCTGCTTTTATACTAGGCCCCAGGGGATGAGTCTGAGTACTTTAAAAGCCATTTCTCAGTTCACTATGGCCTTGTGGGTCTTGTGGACAAGAGCCCCACTGGTTTTCAAAGCTATATGTCTTGGGGCTCATTTCTCATGTTCAGGTCTTAAAAGTTGGGGTGCCCAATGTAGGGTTCAAACCCTTCACTCCTCAGGGAGATATTTCAGGGTTTTAGTTTTCTCCCAATTGTGGATCTCTGTGCTGGGGTGGAGTTCATGTGTCTGCCTCCTCTACCCACTTTGATGTGGGTTTTTTTCGCATTTGCCTGATGCATAGGAGTCACTCAGCTACATTTTAGTTTTTTTTTTTTTTTCCAGAGGAAATTGTTCCATATGTAGCTATAGTTCAGTGTGTCCATGGAAGGAGGTGAGTTTAGAATCTTCTTACATTGCTATCTTGAACCAGAATTCTATTAGTAAATATAATTTTTTAAAAAAATTCCAGAATATTCTTAAAATGTCTTTTATATACATATTTCCTGTAATAAACCAGTAAAAAATGTTATTTTTAAAATCTAGTGATAGGGGCATGTGGATGGCTCAGCCGGTTAAAGCATCTGCCTTCAGCTTAGGTCATGGATCCCAGAGTTCTGGGATTGAGCCCCATGCCTGGCTCCCTGCTCAGCGGGGAGACTGCTTCTCCCTCTCCCTCTGCCCTTTCCCTGTGCTGGTGCTTGTGCTCTATTTCTCTCTCTCAAATAAATAAATAAAATTTAAAAAAATCCAGTGATATATTGAAATATTTCATCAAAGTCATTATAGCCTCACAATTGAACTATGAGGTCCCTAACACTAGGGTAGGTAGGTCTGTAGAGACATTAGTATAAGAGGTTTGTGTCCCTTTATAAACAATTCTCCATCACAGGGTTTTGCACTCTTCATTATATATTGTCTTCAGTTGTCTATATCTGTTAAAAGCCCTGATACTCACTGGATGATATATGTATTGGCCTGTTGTGAATAACACTTTGTTCAACTGATTCTCACTCTTTCAAAAACATGAACACATTTGGAAAACTGTCATGTAGCTAGTCTAGGGATTCAAACAATGTCTGAATGTTCTAGTCTATCAATATTATATCTGAATCGAAAATATAGTTTCTATCAATGGTCACTTTTGCTTTTTGGCATACTCAATATTAAAATCTGAAATTAGTCTCACAAGAATGACTATGCATCTGACCAACCAAGAACTTTTCTTTCTCTCTGAATTATAACTAGAATAACCATATAATTTTCCAGCCAAAAAAACTTATTTTAGAGTAAAAGGAAAAACTATTTATAATTATGTAGAGACAAAAATATAAATGGGGAATGCCCTTGCAAACAAGGACATATGGCCCTCTTAGTTATAACAGTCAATATCAATATCCTTACAGAAACTTGTTAGCTTAGTGATTTAAAAAGTTTTTCATTATGGTGATTAATCTTCAATGAAAATAGAACTCTAAAGACTCATCATTTTCTAAGTATATTTCTTATTTAGTTACTTATGATGATGATGATGATGATGATTCTGTAGGATGCTCTGACAGTGTACCAAACTCTACTTATAAGCTAATAAAATTGTTCAAATTATGAGAATACAAATTCACAGAATGAAAGAAAATATCTTAAAGTTTATCTAGTCTAAGATTATTTTTCAGATAAGAAAAATGTAGGAAGGCAAAGTAAATTGCCCAGTGTTGTACAGTAAATAAATTGCAGAGACAGAAATATATCTCTGGTATTCCAGTTGCCAATTAACACTTATCAGATTTTAAGCACATTACTTCAATTATTTTATATCTACTTTTTTTGCTTCTGAAACTACTATTACACTACATGTTAACTGAAATTTAAAGACTTGAAAAAAACAAAAATAAATAAACAAGTAAATAAATAAAATGATATTTAGGACAACTATAGAGTAGAATAAAATCACTTGAGGGTGCCTGGATGGCTCAGTCAGTTAAGTGTCTGCCTTCAGCTCAGGTCATGATCCAGGGGTCCTGGGATTGAGTCTGGCATCAGACTCCCTGCTTAGTGGGGAGTCTGCTTCTCCCTCTTCCTCTGCCACTCCCCCCTACTCGTGCGTGCTCTCTATCAAATAAATAAAATCTTTAAAAAAAAGAATAGAATCACTTGAATCAGACCAGCAATCTCATTAAAAACCACTGGAAAGATCATACAAACTGCAAAACAAACAAACAAAAATAATAAAAATAAAAAATCTGTTAAAGGCATCAGAGAGCTGCTGAAGCAGCTAGGACAAGAAGGAAAAATATTTACAGAGAGAAGAAACCACAAATATGAGTTTACATTCTGTAGCTATTTTTCATGAAGGCATTTGATTCTATGCACAGGATGAAAACTTGAGAATCCAGATTCTGTGGACAGAAGGCCACTCGTGGGTCACAGAGAAACGAGCAGACTTATGAGACTAGACAGACAAAATTGGAAGCTTGAGGGCCTAAGATCAGAGTGAGAGGGCATAGAGAACTGGGCCTGATATGCAGCTGGTTTCCCCCTCAAGGTATTGGCTGAGCTCTGAAGCTGCAAGGGACAAGAGGTCGGGAAACTAAATCTAACACCTATAAAAAACAGGGAGGTTTTTTTTTTTTTTTTCCAATCTTGCCTTACTACAAAAAGGATGTAGAGTACAGAACAAACCCCTGCCTTCCTCTATACAAATACATCACTGGCCAAAAAAAGAGGGGATGGTATTTCTGGTGAACATACCTGGTGCTAAAATGAAAAGAGAGATACACCTTAAGAACAAGGATGAACTAGGACCTTACTAAAGCTGTACTCTAGTCTTAACTCAGTTTCATACTTGATTGAATTGAAGTGATAAAACCTCCATTCTGTCTAGTAGAGAAAAGGATGACCCTCTAAAAAAACATGATGTCAGGTGGAGTTCCTATGATTTTTTTAAATATACAGCATCTAGGGGCGCCTGGGTGGCTCAGTTGGTTAAGCGACTGCCTTCGGCTCAGGTCATGATCCTGGAGTCCCGGGATCGAGTCCCACATCGGGCTCCCTGCTCGGCAGGGAGTCTGCTTCTCCCTCTGACCCTCCTCCCTCTCATGCTCTCTGTCTCTCATTCTCTCTCTCTCAAATAAATAAATAAAATCTTTAAAAAAAAAAAAAATATACAGCATCTACCATTCAGCCAAAAATAATCATGCCAAGACAAAGGACCATATGACACCTCCAAACACAAAGAAGATTTTTTTTAAAAAAGGCAAGATAAGGTGAACCAGATATTTGTTTTAGCAAAGACTGAAATAACCTATTAATGATGTTTAAAAAAAAAAAGAGGAAAAGATGATAAAAGAGATAGAAAATGGATAATTTCACCAGAAAATTAGAACTCTGAAATAGAATCAAATGGAAATTCTGGAATTGAAAAATACAACTAAAAGCGTTCAATAGATGGATCTATTAGAGGTTAAACACAGAAGTCAAGATTAGTGACTTAGTCATGGGTGCATAGAAAATATCCAAACTAAAGCACAAAGAGAAACACTAATAGAAAAAAAATAAAAATAAAAGCACAAGAGACACAAAGGACACATTGTAAAATACATAACATATTATAAATTGGAACCCCAGTAGGATTAGAGAGAATGGGGAAAATATAATACTTGAAGAAATGGTAGTTGAGACATTTTAATTATTTTGTCATTTTAATTTTTAAAAATTTTAATTCCACTATAGTTAACATACAGTGTTATATTAGTTTCGGGTGTACAATATAGTAATTCAACAATTCTATACATTACTCAGTGCTCATCATAATAAATATATTCTTAATCTCCTTCACCAATTTCACCCCTCCTCCACCTCTCCTCTGGTAACCATCAGTTCTCTATAGTTAAGAGTCTGTTTTTTGGTTTGTCTCTTTATTTCATTGTTCATTGTTTTGTTTCTTAAATTCCACCTATGAGTGAAATCATATGGTATTTGTGTTTCTCTGACTTATTTCACTTGGCATTTTACTCCAGATCCATTCATGTTGTTGCAAATGGCAAGATTTCATTCTTTTTATGGTTGAGTAATATTTCATTGTGTATATGTACCATATCTTCTTTACTCATTCATCTATTGATGGACACTTGAGCTGCTTCCATAATTTGGCTATTGTAAATAATGCTGCAATAAACATAGGGGTGCATGTATCTCTTGGAATTGGTGTTTTTGTATTCTTTTGGTAAATACTCAGTAGTGGAATATATGGTAGTTCTATTTTTTAATTTGTTGAGGAACCTACATACTGCTTTTCACAGTGGCTGCCCCAGTTTGCATTCCCACCAATAGTGCATGAAGGTTCCTTTTTCTCCACAACCTTGCCAACACTTGTTTCTTATGTTTTTGATTTTAGCCATTCTGACAAGTGTGAGGTGATAGCTCATTGTGGTTTTGATTTTTATTTCCCTGATCATGAGTGATGAGCACATTTTCATGTGTCTATTGGCCATCCATATATCTTCTTTGAAGAAATGTCTGTTCAGGTCCTCTGCCCATTTTTTAACAGATTATTATTATTATTATTATTATTATTATTATTAGTGTTGAGCTGTGGGAGTTCTTTAGATATTTTGGATTCTAACCCTTTATCAGATATAACATTTACAAATATCTTCTCCCATTCTGTGAGTTGCCTTTTAGTTTTGTTGACTTTTTCCTTTGTTGCACAGAAACTTTTTATTTTGTTGAAGTCCTAATAGTTTATTTTTGCTTTTTTTCCCTTGCCTCAGGAGACCTATCTAGAAAAAAGTTGTTATGGTCCATGTCAGAGAGGTTACTGCCTGTGTGTTCCTCTAGTATTTTTATGGTTTCAGGTCTTACATTTAGGTCTTTCCTCCATTTTAATTTTGTGTATTGTGTAAGAAAGTGTATGATGTAACAATTTCTTATGGTGTAAGAAAGTGTATGGTGTAAAAAAGTGGTCCAGTTTCATTCTTTTACATTTACATTACATTACATTACAGCACCATTTGTTGAAGACTATCTTTTTTTCCCATTATATATTCTTGCCTCCTTTGTCAAAGATTAATTGACTATATAATTGTGAGTTTATTTCTGGGCTCTCTATTCTATTCCATTGATCTATGCGTTTATTTTCATGCCAATACTATACTGTGTTGATAACTACAGCTTTGTAGCATATCTTGAAATTTGGGATTGTAATACCTTCAGTTTTATTCTTCTTTTTTAAGATTGCTTTGGCCATTTGGGGTCTTCCATGGTTCCATACACATTATAGGATTATTTGTTCTAGTTCTGTGAAAATGCTGTTGGTATTTTGATAAGGATTGCATTAAATCTGTAGATTGCTTCGGGTAGTATGGACATTTTATCAGTGTTTGTTTTTCCAATCCATGAGCATGGAATGTCTTCCCATTTGTGTCATCTTCATTTTTTTTGGTCAATGTTCTATAGTTTTCAGAGTATAGGTCTTTCACCTCCTTGGTTAAATTTATTCCTAGGTATTTTGTTATTTTTGGTGCAATTGTAAATGGGATTTTTAAAATTTCTCTTTCTACTACTTAATTATTAGTTTATAGTAATGTAACATATTTTTGTATATTGACTTAGTATCCTGTGACCTTACTGAATTCATTTATCAGTTCTAGTAGTTTCTTGGTGGACTCTTTAGGGTTTTCTATATATAGTATCATGTCATCTGCAAATAGTGAAAGTTCTATTTCTTCCTCACCAATTTGGATGCCTTTTATTCCTTTTCTTTCCTGATTGCTGTGGCAAGGACTTCAGTACTATGTTGAATGAAAGTGGTAAGAGTGGACATCCTAGTCTTGTTACTGATCTTAGAGGAAAAGCTCTCAGTTTTTTACCATTTAGTGTGATGTTAGCTGTGTGTGTGTGTGTTTTTTAATATATGGCCTTTATTATATTGATATATGTTCCTTGTAAATCTACTTTGTTGAAAGTTTAAATCAGTAGTGGATATTATATTTTTTTCAAGTGTTTTTTCTGCATCTGTTGAAAGGTTTTTATCCTTTCTCTTGTTGATGTGATGTATCATGTTGATCATTTTGTGTAATATTGAACTACCCTTATATCCCAGGAATAAATCCCATTTAATCATGATGAGTGCTTTTTTTTATGTGGTATTGGATTTGGTTTGCTAATATTTTGTTGAGGATTTCTGCATCTATAGTCATCAGAGATACTGGCCTGTAGTTCTCTTTTCTGTAGTTTCTTTATCTGGTTTTGGTATCAGGGTAATTCTGGCCTTGAAGAATGGAGTTGAAAACTTTCCTTCCTCTTATAGTTTCTGGAATAGTTTGAGAAGGATAGGTATTAACTCTTCTTTAAATGTTTGGTAGAATTCTCCTATGAAGCTGTCTGACCCTGGATTTCGTTAGTTGGGAGTTTTTTGATTACCAGCAATGAAATTGAATTGAATCAGTAATCAGTCTCCTCAAATTTTCTATTTCTTTCTGCTTCAGTTTTGGGAGGTTATATGTTTTTAAAAATTAATCCATTTTTTCTAGTTTATCCAATCAGTTGGCTTATAATTTTTCATAATGTTGTTTATAATCCTTTGTGTTTCTGTAATAACAGTTGTTATTTCTCCTCCTTAATTTCTGATTTTTTTTATGAGTCTGCCTACAGATTTATCAATTTTTTTGATCTTTTCAAAGAACAAGCTTCTGGTTTCCTTGATCTACTCTAGTATTTTCATTATTTTATTTTACTTATTTATTTATTTTTGGTTTCCATTTGGTTTATTTCTGCTCTAGTCTTTATTATTTCTTTCCTTTTATTGGTTTTGGGTTTGGTCAGTTTTCTTTTTCTATTTCCTTTAGGTGTAAGGTTAGGTTATTTGAGGTTTTTCTTGCTTCTTAAAGTAGGCTTGTATTACTATAAGCTTCCCTCTTAGTACAGCATTTGTGGCATCCCAAAGATTTTGAACCATTGTTATTTGTTTTCATTTCTCTCCATGTATTTTTCAATTTCTTTGATTTCTTGGTTGACATATTCATTGTGTAGTTATGTGTTATTTAACCTCCATGTATTTGTGTTCATTCCGGAATTTTTCTTGTCATTGATTTCTAGTTTCATAGCACTGTGGTTGAAAAATATGCATGGTAGTACTTCAGTCTTTTTTAATTTGTTGAGACTTGTTTTGTTGCCTATTATCTCTTCTGGAGACTCTTCCATGTGCACTTGAAAAGAATGTATAAGCTGCTATTTTAGGATGGAATGTTCTGAATATGTGTTAGATCCATCTGGTCTAATGTGTTATTCAAAGCCACCATTTCCTTGTTAATTTTCTGTTTGGTTGGTCTATCCACTGATCTAAGTGGGGTGATAAAGTCCCCTACTATTATTGTATTACTGTTGATTACTTCCTTTATGTTTGCTCTTAGCTGCTTTATGTATTTGGGTGCTCCCCTGTTGGTTGCATAATTATTTATAGTTGTTATATGTTCTTGTTGGATTGTTCCCTTTACGATTACATAGTATTGTTCTTTGTTTTTTACTATAGTCTTTTTTTTTTATCTTTTTACTTAAATTCAATTAGCCAACATATATACATCATTAGTTTCAGATATAGAGTTCAATAATTCATCAGTTGCATATAACACCCAATGCTCATCACATCACGTGCCCTCTTTAATGCCCATCACCCAATTACCCCATCTACCCACCCATCTCCCCTCCAGCAACCCTCAGTTTGTTTCCTATAGTCCATTTTGTCTGATATACATATAACTATCCTGGCTTTCTTTTCACTTCTATTTGCATGATAAAGGATTTCTATTATCTCCCTCTAAATCGTCTTGTGTCTTTAGGTCTGAAACAAGTCTTCTTTTGTAGGCAGCACATAGATAGGTCTTGCTTTTTATCCATTCAGTAATCATATGTATTTGATTGGAGCATTTAGTCCATTTACATTTAAAGTAATTATTGATAGGTATGTACTTACTGCCATTTTGCTTCTTGTTTTATGGTTGTTTTTGTAGTTCTTTTGCAGCTCCTTTCTTCTCTTGCTCTATTCTCTCAAGGTTTGCTGGGGTTTTTTTTGCATATACTTGGATTCCCTGCTTTTTTACTTTTTGCATCTCTATTACTGGATTTTGATTTTTTGATTGCTAGTTACCATTAAGTTTGTATATAGCATCTTATGCACATAGCAGTCTATATTAATTTGATGGTCTTTTAACCTTGAACCCATTCTTTATTCCTCTCCCCCTCCTCCCCATGTTTTAGGGATATGGTGTCATTCTTTACATCCTTTTATTTTGTGAATCTCTTGACAGATTTTTATAGATATACTTAATTATTTTTTACTGCTTTTGTGCTTTTTTTAATTTTAATTTTATTATGTTAATCACCATACATTACATCATTAGTTTTTGATGTAGTGTTCCATGATTCATTGTTTGCGTATAACACCCAGTGCTCCATTCAATACGTGCCCTATTTAATACCCATCACCAGGCTAACCCATCCACCCACTCCCCTCCCCTCTAGAACCCTCAGTTTGTTTCTCAGAGTCCATAGTCTCTCATGGTTCGTTTCCCCCTTCAATTTCCACCCCCTTCATTTTTCCCTTCCTACTATCTTTTTTTTTTTTTTTAACATATAATGTATTATTTGTTTCAGAAGTACAGGTCTGTTGGGGAGGGTATGTGCTATGGTGAGCACTGTGAATTGTGTAAGACTGTTGAATCACAGACTTGTGCTTCTTTTCTTACTCTTATTTATGGTCTTTCCATTTCAAAGAGTCCCCTTTAATATTTCTATTAAGAATGATTCAGTGGTCATGAATTTCTTTAACTTTTGTTTTTCTGGAAACTCTATCTCCTATTCTGACTGATAACCTTGCTGGATAGAGTATTCTTGGTTGCAGGTTTTTTTTTTTTCTTTTTCCAGCCCTTTGGATATATCTTGCCACTTTCTTCTGGCTTTTAAAGTTTCTACTGAAAAATCAGCTGATAGCCTTATGAGGTTTCCCTTGTATATAACTATTTTCTCTTGCCATTTTATTTTATTTTTAAAGATTTTTTTAAGAAAGAGAGATTGAGAGTGTGCACAATTTGGGGGATGAGGAGGAGCAGAGGGAGAGGGAGAAGCAGGCTCCCTGCTGAGCAAGGAGCCCAATGCGGGGCTCAATCCCAGGACTCTGAGATCATTACCTGGGCTGAAGGCAGATGCCCAACTGACTGAGCCACCCAGGCACCCTTCTTTTGCCATTTTAAATATTTTCTCTTCATCACTAGTTTTTGCCGTCTTAATTACTTTGTGTCTTGGTGTTGACCACCTTGGGTTGAATTTGTTGGGAGATCTCTGTGCTTCCTGGATCTGGATTTCTGTTTTCTTCCTAAGATTAGGGAAGTTTTCTGCTATTATTTTTTCAAATTGATTTTCTTCCCCCTTTTCTCTTTCTGGGATCCCTATAGTGCAAATCTTTCTATACTTGATGGTGTCACTGAGTTCCCTAAGTCTATTTTCATCTTTATTTTTTCTCTCTCCCTTTCAGCTTGATTGATTTCCATTACTGTGTCTTCCAGTCTGCTGATGTGTTCTGCTTCCTTTAGTTTACTATTTATTCCATCTAGTGTATTTTTTAATTTCAGTTATTCAATTCTTCATCTAACTGGTTCTTCTTTATGTTTTCTATCTTTTTGTTAAGGATCTCACTGAGGTCTTCCACTCTTTTCTCATCTAGTGAGAAGCTTAATGATCATTACTTTAAATTCTCTATTACGCATATTACTTATGTCCACTTTGTTTAATTCTCTTGCTGTGATTTTGTGCTACTCTTTCATTTGGGACATATTCTTCTGTCTCCTCATTTTGTTTAACTCCCTGTGTCTGTTACTGTATTTTAGGAGCGTTAGCTACATCTCCTGCTCTTGAAAGTAGTGGCCTTACGAAGAAGAGGTCTTGTGGTGCCCTGCAGTGCATTGTCCCGTTAACCAGAACCTAGCACTTCAGGTGTATCTCCCATATGTTTTGTGTGTGACCTACTGTGGCTGAGCTACAGTTACTTTCAATCCAGTCATCTGCAATGGCTCTCCTTGACTGTTGTGGGCAGGCTTTGGTCCCTGTGTTGTTAGTAACCCCATCTAAATCTGCCTTGGGCTTGAGTTGGGTCAGACCAGGCATTTGCCAAAGCTGCTGTAGTACCAAACTCCAGGGTGCTCTCCCTGTTTTATCTCTTGAGAAGCTTTTGTTGGTGGGTGGGGCCTGCAGTCAGACCAGATGTCTTCCCCCAGCCCACTGTGGGTCTGCAGTCAAACTGTGTGTGTAGTTATCTTTCCCTCTCCCTAGGGAAGGAGTCATTTTGGAGCAGTGCTGGGCCCCATCAGGGCTGCTTGCACACTGCTAGTCTTGTGGCACCTCTTTGGATGGAATCCTGCTAAAGGCTTGTTGGAGGGAGTGGGGCCACAGGAGAATGTGGGGGTGGGGCACATGGTGCCGGCAAGGTCCACACTGCTCTACTGTGGGAAAGGACCTATAGCCACCTGGGAAAACTCATGCCAAGGTTGGGATGAGGTGTGGTTTCATAGAACAGTATGGGATCAGGGTGCACTATTGGCAAGCTAGATGGAGAGTGTTCATGCTGTGCTGGTTCTCAGAGGTCTGTATAACTAGGCTGGGGGCAGGGGAGGGAAATGGTGCCCACCAGGTCTTTTGGTCTTGGAGAGGTCTCCCAAAGATCTCCACCCCTCCAGCACATGCTCTGAGATTAGTAAATAAATCTTCCTTCCATGCATTTTGAACCTGCTGCTTCTATGCTGTATCTCTGCAGGGCTATTTGTTGTGCTGTGTCTTTAAGGGGGGGAAATCAGCTTCCTAATGTCCTCTGGCTCTCATAGATTCGAGCCCACTGATTTTTAGTTTTTGGTGTTAAACCCCACTGATTGTAAGAACTAGCAATCTTAGGTCTCTCTGGTTTTCAAAGCCAAATGTTATGGGGACCTGTCTTTCAATGCAGGTCCCCTGTGCCTGAGGTCGGGTCTGTTTCTTTCCCCTCTATGCCTGAAGTGTCCCTCCCTCCCTCGGACACTGTTTTGCTCCCAACCACATTTTTGCCCTTCCTACCCTCTTTGATCTGGCCTCTTCATTTAGCCGTGGAGAATCTCTTCTGCCAGTTTCCAGGTCATTTTCTGGGTTATTTACACTGTTATGGGTGTTACCTAGTTGTATGGTGAGACAAAGTGAGGTTAGGATCCTCCTACTCCACCATCCTCCTCAGAATTCTGCTCTTCTATCCATTTAGTAGGTTGCCTTTTCTCTTCATTGATGGTTTCCTTTGTTATGCAAAACCTTTTTATTTTGGTGTAGTTTCAGTAATCTATATTTTCTTTTGTTTCCCTTGACTGGGGAGATATATCTAAAAAATATTGTGAAGACCAATGTAAAAAATAATACTACCTATGTTTTTCTTCAGATTTAGGTCTTCAATCCATTTTGAATTTATTTTTGTAAAGGGGGTAGGAAAGTGGTCTGGTTTCATCCTTATGCATATAGCTGTGCAGTGTTCACAGCATTTTTTATCGAAGAGATTTGTCTTTTCCATATTGTATATTCTTGCCTCCTTTGTTGTAGATTAATTGACCATATATGCATGGGTTTATTTCTGAGCCCTCTATTCCATTTCACTGATCTACATATCTGCTTTTATGCCAGTATCATACTGTGTTGATTACTATAACTTTGTAGTATATTTTGAAATATACTACAAAGACAATGAAAAAAAAAAAAACAAACAAGGTTTGTTTTTGTGTGTGTGTGTGTTTCCATGTAAATTTTAGGATTATTTACTCTAATTCTGTGGAAAATACTCATGGTACTTTGATAGGGATTACATAGAATCTGTAGATTGCTTTGGGTGCTATAGTCATCTTAACAATATTCTTCCAGTCCATGAGCATGGAATATTTTACCATTTGTATCATTTTTTATTTCTTTCATCAATATTTTATGGTTTTAGAGTACAGGTCTTTTACTTCATTGGTTTATTCCTAGGTACTTAATTCTTTTTGGTGTAATTATATATATAAAATTGTTTTCTCAATTTATCTTTCTGCTACTTCATTATTAGTATATAGAAATGCAACCAATTTCTGAGTATTGATAGTTTATCCTTCAACTTTACTGAATTCATTTATTACTTCTAGTTGTTTTTGTTGGAATCTTTAGGGCTTTCTATGTATAGTATGTCATCTGCAAATAGCAACAGTTTTACTTCTTCCTTACCAATTTGGGTACTTTTTACTTCTTATCAGATTGCTATGGCTAGGACTTCCAGTACTATGTTGAATAAAGGTGACAAGAATGGAGGCACCTGGGGGGCTCAGTCAGTTAAGTGGCTGACTCTTGGTTTTGGCTCAGGTCATGATCTCAAGGTCGTGAGATTGAGCCCTACCTTGGGCTCTGCACTCAGTGTGTAATTTGTTTCAGATTCTCTCTCCCTTGCACTCTCTCTCTCTCAAATAACTAAAATCTTTATAAAAGAAAAAAGGTGACAAGAATGGACATCCTTGTCTTGTTCCTGATCTTAGAGGAAATGCTCTCAATTTTCACTATTGCATATGATGTTAGCTATGGTTTTGTTATATATGGCCTTTGTTATGTTGAGGTATGTTACCTTTGAATCCATTTTGAGAGTTTTTTTTTTTATCATGAATAGATATTGAATTTTGTTAAATGCTTTTTCTGCATTTTAGATTATATTATTTTTATCCTTGATTCTGTTAATGTGGTGTATCATGTTGATTGGTTTGTGAATAATAAATCATCCTTACATCCCTGGAATAAATCCCACTTGATTGTGGTAATTCTTTTGATATATTGTTGAATGTGGTTTGCTAATATTTTGCTGAGGATTTTTGTATCTATGTTCATCAGGGATATTGGCCTATAAGCTTGCTTTCTTTCTTTCTTTCTTTCTTTCTTTCTTTCTTTCTTTCTTTCTTTTTCTTTTTTTGGTAGCATCCTTGATTTTGGCATCAGGGTAATACTGGTATTAGAGAATGTATTTAGAAACTTTTTCTTCTATTTTTTGGAATAGTTTTTTTTTTTTTTTTAAATAAGTATTAACTCTTCTTTAAATGTTTGGGAGACTATACCTGTGAATTCATCTGGTCTTGAACTTTTGTTTGTTGGGAGTTTTTTGATTACTGATTCAATTTTGTTACTAATAATTGTTATGTTCAGATTTTTAATTTTTCTGATTCAGTTTTGAAAGATTGTATGTTTCTAGGATTTTATGCATTTCTTCTACGTTTTCCAGGTTGGCTTACAATTTTTTCTGGTAGTCTCTTATAATCCTTTGTATTTCTTTGGTGTGGTTTGTTACTTTTCCTCTTTTGTTTCCAATTTTATTTATTTGGATTTTCTATTTTTCTGATGAGTTTGGCTAAAGGTTTATCAGTTTTGTTTATCTTTGCAAAGAACCAGTTCTGGATTTCATAGATTTTTTTTTTTGCACTGATCTTTATTATTTTCTTCCTTCTACAAACCTCGAGCTTCATTCTTTTATTTTCTAGTTCCTTTGCATTGTGTAGTATTTTAGGAAGATTTAGTATTGAGAACAAGATGAAGCTATTGTAATAGTTAAGAGATTTTGAAACAGAGCTTGTCTGAATTCCCACCACCAGAACCTGGAGTGACTTAAATACAATGTAGAATGTAGGGTGTTAGAAAGGAGCATCTTCATCAAGCTATAGAAAAAAAAATAATTAGATTAATGCACTGATTTTTCTCCTACCTTCTACTCCATTTTCCAATTCATTCTGTATCTTCTGCCCTGCTCAGTGCTCTGACTGGCTGACCTCTACAGACTACATCAGCAACTGGGCTCCCTTGCTCTTTGGCTTTCTGGCTTTCCATCAATAGGAAACACTAGGTAGAGGAGAACATGTTTGGGGTATTTCTTCCCTGTCCTCTCCCTTCTTTGGCATTTCCTCTCTAGAAATAGTTGCCTCTCTCTATGACTCTAGCTCTCTCTGATCTCCAGTAATAGTTTTCCCATTTGCTTCTTCAGCCTTAGAGGTATTAATGATTTCTTCATTCATTACTGTTCTTTATAGGTTCCTTTTCCCTGCTCACACCTCTGTAAGGGATCCTTTCATCAGAGCTTCTTCATTTGAAGGATCTGGGAAAAACTCCATTTCCTATTGAGAATCAGATTTACACAATGAAACACTAATGGAGAATCTAAAGATTTATAGAAAAACCAAATTATCATCTAATGGGTGCTTGTTTATTTTTAAACATAGCACTAATATTTTTGAGGACAAAAATCTTTGGTGGTTATCTTGGCCAACTTTTATTTTTAACTATAATGATTATGCCTTGGATGGGAGGAGGCATGGTGTAAAGGACAAACACAGACAAGGTTGTGGAAGGGACAGGTGGAAAGAGGAGGAAATAGGCATCCAAAGCAACTTTTGCCTACTTCATATTTTTCCTCAGTGCCAATTTTGGCCCTGATACTGAGTTTGTCATTTTAGTAGAGAATGAGGGAGAAAATCAGGAAAACTTACCAACCAGAGTGCTGGGCTAGTAAGTATTTGATACCCTGGGGATACTAGGTTAAGCAATGAACAAAGCTGCCAATTTTATTTAATCTAGAAACACAATCCCTTACATATTTGTCTTTTGTAATTTCTAGGACCCATATCTTTTTGTGCTGACCATTAGACACTTAGATTAGGTAAGAACTCAATAGCTACATAAATTTCCCAAAGAGACCTATTTTAGTTTGTTATATAACATTGTCCTGGCCTTCCTCCTTATAGCCTCTTGAGGATCTGGTGGGAATTTTTTGTCTCTATTTGCATTTATTTACATCCTACACTTTGTGACAACTTCCTGAACTTGGGAAATGTCTTTAGTAATTCAAACCATGATTAGCAAAGGCCCAGGGTCCCAGTTCAAGTCCTACCATTGAGAGAGGTCATGTTAAATCAGAGACTATTTGGGATGCTTCAAAACCCCTGGCAGAAGCAGTGCAGACCCCCAGGAAACATTGCAATAAGACCATAGTTTTTGGAATCTTCCAGGCGTGGAGTAAATTCCTGCTCAAGACATCTCCAATACAAACCTGAAGCTGAGGGCATTTCATGCTCCCAGAAACCTCTGGAGCTGCCTTGGACTCAAAATATATCTTTGGGAGAAAAAGTTGTCCTTAAGTGACTGAATAAAAGGCACTCCTGTGTCCTCCTTTGTCACTTCTCTGCTTCAAACCAGGAATGGACAAGCCATCGTGCTTCAAACTCTCTAATGGCTCTATGTGTGTATTTTTCCATGATCAGCACGGATTTGATCAAATCTGAAAACCCTACATAATGTATGCCAAGCACATTCAGATTCATTTGCATGTAAATCATCACAGATGATGCTTTATACAGATTTCTAAGATGCCTCTTAATAAGCATTTTCAAGCCTCTTTTATTTTTCTGTAAACACTCTTTAATCTCAAGTTCTGGAAGGTTTGAATTTGGTTTGAAATGGCAAGCCCAGGAATTTTGAGCAGATCCTGACAGGCCCCAGTTCTCCCAGTCCTACTTTTCATCCGTCAGAGATTGACTCAGAATCCCTTGGCCAGACGGATGAAGAGTCCCAGCTGTCAACTCATGTCTCCCAATGGTACTTTATACTCATTGGCTTTAAAAACAAGAGTGTTTTCATGTTTTAAATGCTCATTTACAAACCGTTTCTCATCTCTTGAGTTTCTGCAATGTTCCCTCTGAAGCCTCTATGCTCCCAGGGGAATTTTCCCTGGTTTAGGAATAAATAGGAAGAAGGGGGGTGGGAAGAACAACCCTCTTCTGATAAGCTGTCCCAGCTGACAAACCCTTCCCCTCAGACCCATCCACTTAGATCAATGAACATTTCACAGGCTTAACCAGTTATCTTCATGAGACGACAAGGCCATTACACAGTCACACATATAAAGAGGTACACAACATTAAAAATGCTTCCCACAGATTGCAAGTAGGAAAAGTAATCTAAGTTTCCTATCTTACACAACCTCTTCAAAATATCCTTCTCCTCTCATTCAATTGTTCTTTAAACTCCAGTCATTCATTTTGTTATTGTTTCCTTATGATTTCTTGAAAAGCCTTCCATTACCCTTCTTATGCAGTGTCATCATTTGTTCTGTATACTTTTATATGCACATATTCTATAATACATAAACATAGATCAACAAATGTGCAATTTGGAAATTTGCTTTTCAGTGACATATTTCAGTGCCTTGTGTGAATATCTGAATTCAACATAGATAAAATGAGTCAGTTTTTGTAGGATCACTGTTACATCGACCTTTTGTGATATATACTCTGTCAGCATCTTCTGCATGTAGTCCACAAATATATATGAAATGAATGAATGCAAGAATTAAAATGTACCATGGTACATTTAATTAATTTATTGAAGTAAAAGTGACACAATACCCTATTAGTTTTGGGTGTATATCCTAGTGATTGGATATTTTTATACATTTTGAAATTACCCCCACAACAAATCTAGTTATCGTTTGTCACGAAAGTTATTAAACTATTATTGACTGTATTCCCTACTCTACACATTACATTCCCATGGCTTATTTATTTTATATCTGGAATTTTATATCTTTTAATCTTCCTCACTGATTTTGTCTGTTCCTCCACTGCCAACCCCTTCTCCCTCTGGTAACCAAGTTTATTTTCTGTATTTACAAGTCTATTTCTGTGTTTTTTTATTTTGTTCTGTTTAGATTTCATATATAAGTGTAATCATACGGTATTTGTCTTTTTCTGACCTAGTTCACTTAGCACGATACCCTCTAGGTCCATCCATGTTGTTGCAAATAAGTTTTCATTTTTTATGGCTAAGTAATATTCCATTATATATATATACCACATCTTTATCCATTCACCTATAGATGGATATTGAGGTTGTTTCCATATCTTGGCTATTATAAATAGTGTTACAATGAACATAAGGTGCGTATATATCTCTTGAGACTGGTGTTTTCATTCTTTTTTTTTCCGGTTGAATATCCAGAAGTGGAATTGCTGGATTGTATGGTAGTTCTATTTTTAATTTTCTGAGGAAACTCCATACTGTTTTTTACAGTGGCTGTACCAATTTAAATCCAAACAACAGTGTACAAGAGTTCCCTTTTCCCTACATTCTTGCCAACACTTTTTTTTTTAATAGCCAATATGATAAGTGTGAGGGGATATCTCATTGTGGTTTTGATTTGCATTTTTCTGATAAACGATGTTGAGCATCTTTTTGTGTGCCTTTTGGCTGGCTATATGTCTAATTTGGAAAAATGCCTATTCAACTCCTCTGCCCATTTTTTAATTATTTGCTTTTTTGATATTAAGTTGTATAAGTTCTTCATATATTTTGGATATTAACCCCTTATTGATTGTATGATTTGCAAATATCTTCTCACATTCAGCAGGTTGCCTTTTTGTTTTGTTGATAGTTTCCTTTGCTGTGTGGAAGCTTTTTAGTTTGATGCAATCCCATTTGTTTAACTTTTGCTGCCCTTGCCTGAAAAGACTGGTCCAAAAAATATTGCTAAGACTGATGTCAAAGAACTTACTGCCTATAGTTTCTTCTAAACGTTTTATGGTTTCAAGTCTTACATTCTTTAATCCATTTTGAAATTTTTTGTATGCAGTTTAAGATAATCATCCAATTTTATTTTTTGCATGTAGCTGACCAGTTTTCCCAGCACCATTTATTGAAGAGACTTTTTTCCCCATCATATAGTCTTGCCTCCTTTGTCACAGATTAGTTGACCATATATGTGTGAGCTACAGTATATTTTAAATACTAGCAGAAGTGCATTTTGTTTAGGTCACTAAACTGGCTAACACACAATAATCATTATGTCAGTAAAATAGTAATAACAATTATGTAACTAACAATCTGTGGTCCACAAAGTTATTACATAGTCTATTTTCACACATAGCCTCATTTTTCATTTTGAAGATACTGATTCAATTTATTTGCAATCTATATTAGTCCCAATGTTAAAAGCATCCAGTTATCTTTTGTTACAATTTCCATGATAAGAATGTGAAATTATTTCCTACAAAACCTCTGTTGCCAAAATATATAAGAAAGCTGATAGAGCTCAAATGTCCATTGATGGATGGATGGATAAAGATGTGATATTTATATATATAAAAGGACTAGTACTGAGCCATAAAAAAGAATGAAATCTTGCCACTTGCAATGATGTGGATAGAGCTAGAGTGTATTATGCTAAGCAAAATAAGTCTGAGAAAGACAAATACCATATGATCTCACTCATGTGAGATTATGAAACATGTGGAATTAAGAAACAAAACAAGTGAAAACATACAGGGGGTAAAAAATTCTATTTTATGGCTTGCCTTTCTCTTTAACTATAGAGAACAAACTGAAGGTTGCTGGAGGATAGGTGGGTGGGGCTAAATGGTGATGGATATTAAGGAGGGCCTTGTTATGATGAGCACTGGGTGTTATATGTAAGTGATGAATCACTAAATTCTACTCCTAAAACTAGTATTACACTGTATGTTGACTAACTAGAATTTAAATAAAAACCTGAAATATTAAGAAAAAAAGCCGATTGAGTTCATAAGTTTACTCTACTTTCGGGTATATGATAAAATATATACCAGATGTCTTCTCTCTTCTCAACCCCAGTATATTGGTTAGAATACCAGACCAAAATGCTATATAAAGATACTCAAATAATGGAGCAGAACAAACAAATTAGAAGCCTATTTCCCTGTCCTATAACAGTTCAGAGATTAGCAGTGCAAGGCTGGAGGCTTTACCTTTTTCCTCCACAGGATATGTAGTACCCAAGCTGCTAGATTCACTCTGATATTCTTAATATGTGGCTTTTGCCTCTGGGCTCACAGTACCTGCTCCAACTATGCCATTTTCTAGCTCAGAGAAGAAAGAGGGAGAAAGAAGTTCTTTAAGGTCAAACCTATTGGAAGAGCTTAGCCACTGAGACATACCTTACCCTAAGGGAGACTAGGAAATATGGTGTCTAGCTAACTTGCTGCATGCCCTGCTGAGGCTTGGAGGTGGATTGGAGGGGAGGTTCTATTACTAATATGAAGAAGGTGCAAATGGACACGGAGAATATTAGCCGTGTCTGCCACAATTTGGTCAAACTGTATTGGTATACTTGGTGTATATTTCCTTGTCTGAAAGTTGGGAAGAACGGAGGATGTATCTGGAAAAGAAACTGTTGTAAAAGGAAGCCAAGGGCAAAATTATAATCCTATAGCATTTCTTCCGTCACTGAAAGAAAGGAACAGTCCTGAGAATAACATGGAGTCAGCCGCTGGAACATCTTTTCTATCTCAGACCCTAGGCACATGTATCTGAATCTTAAGGAGAGAGAAAGCTAAACATTTTCATCAAGAGACATTTTTCACCCAAAGTCTATAAGACTTGATGATGAAAGAGCAATTAGTTGGGTCCAATCTTCCAAGTGTATAAATAAGACAGTACTGGGAGGCAGTTTCAATGGTAACCCCCACCTGAGTGGTGCTGGGGCAGTGTAGGTGGCATCAGGACAAGTGTTGTGGAATTGAAGTGAGCATTAGCAGGCCTGGAGACCCAAGGAGGACCGTAGAGGGTAGTAGCAGGAGATAACTCAATGGAAGTCACTATTGGTAGGGACAAGGCACTGTAAGCTCAGTTGTAATTCCCAGGACAGTCTCTTCGGAAGATGGTTAATTGAAGTTCTCAGGAGAGAAAAGTTGACTATTAACTCAAAGTACAAAATTAGTGTGATGTTATTGGGATCGTCCATGTATTTATTTTTTAATATAAAAGAAGTAGAATACATTTTCCTCCCCGCCCCCCCAAAATGTTGACATGTGATTATAGCTATTCAACAGCCCACAGTCATTAGGTATAGAAAAGTTACAGTAGCATTTATTCAAATGACAATTTTTATTATTTAATGGACAAAGTATAAAAGAATCTGAGGGGCAAATGCTCAAATACATTCACCCAGCAGTGTTTCTCTAAATTACTAATATAGAACTCAGAATTATCCCTCTGAAGATTTTATAAAAACTAAACAAAATGAAAGCCATTTCCCCTCTTTATATAAAAGGCTCATCAATTTTTGTCTCAATACACAGTAACCCTATCTTCAAAGTGACAAAAGATGAATCTTTATGTAAATGCTTTGAACTGCCTGTAGTACAGACTTCCACATAAGAGTCAAGTTAAAATTCATCCCACGTGTTCTGAAAGTATAGTATTCTACCAGATGAGTTTGGGTGAATGCAGAACGGCTCAGCACATTTGATTTTTCATTGACTTGATGTTTACATTGGGTGTTCAATTGTTTTAAAGCATGACTAAAGAGTGAAAAACTGCTACAGGAACTCATGGGTCCAGAAGAAATCTCTGCTCAGCTGAATCCCCTGAGCTACATCTATATGTATTTTCTAGATCTATTATTTTTCTCCAAACCTTTTGAGTATTTTGGGATTGCAGTGATTGAGGAAAGTGGCCATCGCGACAATTTTCTATTTAAAAACCTTTCAGCAAAGAAGCTGCTTTCTCTCTCATAGAAATGAAAGATTCCTCAAAAATTCCAAGAGAAAGAGGTTGAAGAATGGTGATTTTCCATTGAGCAATGAGATGCCTCGGGGATATATTAGTTGACTTTTATGTTTTTATCTCTCTCTCCCTTAAAGATAAGGAAGATTTCTAAATCTTGACAGTACACAGACTGGGGGCTGTGGAATAGGGGGTGAAAGTAAGCTTGGCAGGGGGACAGATTCTTAGATGTAATTGGCTTTACTTATGACCTAACTCTGGGGGAAAATATTGCAGGAGGCTCAAGTTTTACTGCCATTTATTATTATTTTTATTTAGTATTGACTTTACCCTTAAAATGTTTAGCCTTTTTCACTTGTCATGATCTTCCCCAGCAAGCAATTGAACACTACTGATCGTGTGGTCAGCTTTGGAGAAGACTAAGTATTAGCTTAGATTTTCAGTTTTCTCTCCCTTCCACCTCCTCCGGAGACTCTGAGGTTCTCACATTATAATTTCAAGACTTCTTCCCTTTTCCCTTTTCTATGCTGGCAGAACCTGCTTTTCACTTCTATTAAAACTGTCAAAACTGCCCAAAGGGAAAAAGTATATGTTTTCCCCCTGGTACTGAAAAGAGTGAAGAAGCATATTTTGGCAGTTTCAGTGTAGGTGTGAAATTTTTCACACAGCTCTACAAGGGAGGTACACAAGTCTGGCCCTGTTGGAGCATCTGATATTTCATGGATGGCAATTTCTTTAAAAGGTATGGCCTAGGGCTAAATTAAAAGATGGGGATTTAGACTAGAAATGATGGCATTCCGTTGAAACAATTGTCAATTATGTGAAAGATGCTGTTGCATATTTAAACAACAAATGGTGCCCCTTTAAACTTCCCCCATGGCAAGTTTTATTGTAAAATAAAGATTTGGAGTTATACATCAAAAAGTGTATTTTAGCTTATAGAACCCATACCACAAACAATGCAGAAAATATTAGACTGCAAGGTATTGATTTTACATGAAAGCATATCAGTTACTAAAATGTACAAACCACTAAAGCATCACCATAGTTGGGTAGGAGATCTCTAAACACAATTTATTTTTAATTTAAACAAATTATTGGCTTTGCTGCATTTAAAAAGGTATGGCATATATTCTTTGAAGGTTTTTTATTCTTTTTTTTTTATTCTTATGTTAATCCCCATACATTACATCATTAGTTTTAGATGAAGTGTTCCATGATTCATTGTTTGTGCATAACACCCAGTGCTCCATGCAGAATGTGCCCTCCTTAATACCCACCACCAGGCTAACCCATCCTCCCACCCTCAGTTTGTTTTTCAGAGTCCATCATCTCTCATGGTTCGTCTACCCCTCCGATTTCCCCCGCTTCATTCTTCCCCTCCCGCTACCTTCTTCTTCTTTTTTTTTTTTCTTAACATATATTGCATTATTTGTTTCAGAGGTACAGATCTGAGATTCAACCGTCTTGCACAATTCACAGCGCTTACCAGAGCACATACCCTCCCCAGTGTCTATCACCCTGTCACCCCATCCCTGCCACCCCACCCCCCACTCCAGCAACCCTCAGTTTGTTTCCTGCAATTAAGAATTCCTCATATCAGTGAGATCATATGATACATGTCTTTCTCTGTTTGACTTATTTCACTCAACATAATACCCTCCAGTTCCATCCACGTCGTTGCAAATGGCAAGATCTCATTCCTTTTGATGGCTGCATAATATTCCATTGTATATATATACCACATTCTTTGAAGGTTTTTTAAAAATTCAATCAAATAAATACGTTGGTTTCAGATCCCATATTAAACAAGTCTTACATTAGAGTTGACAAATTTTGATCACTACCATAAAAGTACCAAAGCTGGGCTAAATACCCTGTATTTTTTCCCCCAAAGATTGGCTGCCCAAACATGAATATAAATAATGGTTTTTATTTTAACACAATTTATAGGCTGGTCCATTGCTGATTTTACCTCACAATTTGTTTAATTACAATGGAAATTTATTGAAGTAAAGTGTTCATTGACCATCCTCTGATTCCATCACATTTTCTTCCCGGGGTCGGGGGGCAGCACCAGGAGTGAAAGAGAGAGAATCTTAGGCAGGTTCCATGCCCAGTCACCTCAGCGGAAATCAAGAGTCTGATGCTTAACTGACTGAACCACCCACGCACCCCCCCCCACCACAGTTTAAAAATCTCAGGTTAATAACATCAGATTCACAGAAAAAAGAATTATAATTTTTAAATCAAATGGGATTTGTATAATCAATCCTTTATACTTATTGAGACATCTTTGAATGTTATTTTCGTGCATTTAGTATATCTAAACACTCATGATACACATAAGAACTAAATGTTAGTTATAGTTATTAGATATTAGAAGATATCCAAGCAATCTTTTTTCAATTCTTGCCTGTTAGGTGACATTGAATCATCTTTTCAGATTTCATGTGTATCCATGACTTCGTTGTAAATCTAATTTTTCTAAGGGAGGAATCCTTCTTAATATATCACTCAATCTTTGCTTAATGTTTTTCCCCAGTGAGGACAATTATATTGTAACTGCTCAAATTTTGGAATTGGATTCTTACGGCTAAATGAACTCCTGTCCTCGTGATTTTCATTTAAACTAATTCTGTCTCTAGAGCCACTGAGAATACATTCATCCCTTATGATTATAATTCAGACATTTATGGATGTACATCATACTTCCCTTTGGCCTTCATTAAGTTTAAAGCCCTCAGTTTCTTATCTCTTATCTGGGACATTCATCAACTCTTCCCTCACCATTTTGAGTTTCATCTTAATCTTCTTGTTTCCACCTTAGTAATTTCTCTCCCTTACGAACATTTCTGTTGTTAGAGGCTATTTTCATAAGGATTTTAAAACATTTACTCTGATCAAGAAAACAGGGGCGCCTGGGTGGCTCAGTCGTTAAGCGCCTGCCTTCGGCTCAGGTCATGATCCCAGGGTCCTGGGATCGAGCCCCGCATCAGGCTCCCTGCTCCATGGGAAGCCTGCTTCTCCCTCTCCCACTCCCTCTGCTTGTGTTCCCTCTCTCGCTGTGTCTCTCTCTGTCAAATAAATAAATAAAATCTTTAAAAAAACACACAAAAAAAGAAAACAGATAAAATTATGGCACAGAATTTGGACTTTTGCTTGAATCACAATTTGGGTTCCCAGAACTCCAAATTTCCAGAATACTGTAGCCTCTCACTGTTGTGCATCTCAGAATTCACCTCATGCAACCATCAAACCAACAGCCTACGAACCAGGCAGGGAATCTCTCAAATGCTCCAAATAGCTGCACATCACTACAGATTATGACTGCTTGGATTTAGGGAACATTTTTTTGGCTGGGGAAACATTCCAATGGGATAGATTAATCTATGTAAACCACATAGCTCAGCTGAAACTGCTGTTTGGCATTCTAAATTGCCAACTCCGTCTCCCTTCTGCACAAAAAATGCACATTTCTTCCTATAATAAAGATATTTTATAATAGCAATAAGGCAACTCCAGGGTGTGTGGTTATCACGAGATAATCATACCCTAGAGGGATTACAGACACTTGGCTGTGCCTCATAACACCCCATGTGTGTGTTTATCTCATGATAACCACACTCGCTTTTGTATCTTATTGCCTAATTATCCTCTTCTAATGCAAAATACTAATTTTTTGTCTGAAACAATACGTGCAAGGATGTATTGCTAACAATCGCAGGAGGACATTGACAAACAATGCTGCTGTTATTCTTCACTCACTTCCCAGAAGAAAACTGATACACAAGAAGAAAGTTCTCAGAGTGATAGGTGAACATTACAGTCCATTTTTGAATGAACTGCTTCTTAAGAGGACTATATAGAGGCCTCTGTTTTACCCATTAATGCTAGAAGATAAATTACCCATTTTTTTTCTCTTTTAGATATTTCTCAATAATAACTGAAAACTAGAGAATGAGCAGGACTTTCAAACCTGAAAAAATAAAAAGATACTAAATTTCATTTACTCCCAGAAAGTTAATGGGAGAGGGAGATTGCTTTTGATTTATTGAGTTATCTAATTTAATAAGAATATCTGTATGCTACTTATTCAGTTCTCCACATATATTTTAACTGTCAACCTTTCAAGTTGAAAAATATATATTAAATGTGGTACCTTACAGTAGTGCAATTCATACAAGTCCATTAATCTTGAATCCTTTTACTAACTTTTATGAAGTGAAATTATTGCCTATATAATTATCCCAATTATACATAGTAATAATTATTTTTATATTACATTATTATATAACAATTAAAGCCAATAGTGGTTACATGTCCAGATTTCCTATGAATCTGATCTCAGAAATGAACATTTTCAAGTTTTATTTTCTAAAATCTTATTTGTAGGTGTTTGAATATATTTAAGACCCTGCAAAGGCCATTAAGGACTCCTGTATTTTATTACTTCAGTTAAATTTAAATTATTCTGAGCAAAAAGAAAATCATTTTTTCAGGACTTTTATAAAAAGATAATGCTATATTCTTAAAATTGTATATTTATGTGCATGTGTATGTGTGAATATACATGTGAGTTCATGTTTGTGTGAGTGTTTGTATATATATGCCACCTGTATTTTTCAAAAGTACTCCTTCTGTACGTGCTTCCACAGACCATGACCATTATTCTCAAGGCCACTCCATATATTTTCTTAACCTTACAAACTCAGTTTCCTCTTCCTGGTTTCTGACTTCATAAATATCACTGGGTCAAATTTGCTTCAATTCAATAAACCTGTTCTTTCTGAACTGTCTGGTTACAGGCCGTAAGACAAGTTGTTTGCTCTGTCCCTGGAGTCCTGTTCCAAGAGTACATTCTTGAACTTTGATTTTAGGGATGTATTACTCCCCTGCATTTACTCACAAAGACTGCATTAAATCTCAATCCATAAATGACAGGTAAAAACAGCAACAATTATTAGTGACTTGAGGGCATTAGATTGTTGTAAGGAGTAAAGGGTGAAAAAAGATACTTCAGAAGGTGCTACTCCATTAACAGAGGAAAAATGCAATGTTTACTTAACACTCAATTATTCACTGGCAGGTAATTAATGGGAAATACTATTTTATTGTTTTTAGACACAGGCATATTTTCTTAGAGCTGAAAGGCATCTTAGAGCTCATCTATTCCAATCACCTCTTCATATAGCCAGGAAAATTTGACAACCCCATCTATTCTATTTATTTGTCTTTTACTAAGAACTAGAAAAGAAGATCTTTTCAATCAATACACATAATTATCCACACCAGAGATGGTGTGAGCCTGAAATTAAGCAAACGTGGCTAAAGCAAATCTCTTTAGACTAGTGCTTGGCATCATTTTGTTTTTCCTTAGCATGCAGTTGGAGAACAGAAAGGGTTGAATAGTGTGAATAGGTAAAAATATTGGACAGCATTTTAAACTTTTGAATGCCTTGTATTTTCGTTTGACTTTGTGAATAGAAATTTCCAAGATGTAGTTGGAGAAGATTCTTAGAGTTTACTAGATATTAAGGAGATACTATGAAAGGCCTTCCTACTAGAAACCAACTAGGTCTTGGATACACTAGGACAATTATGCTTTAATGCATTGGTGAAATCATAAGAGAGAAAGCAAAAATTTCTTAGAACGAGTAAATACAAAGGCACGGGGAGCTGAAAGTAGAGTAAGTGCAAGACATAAGCAAATAGGAAAGTAAATGCTATCCTGGGGTAAATGCTAACACTAATTCTGGGATGAGGACACTATGCTCTAGGCCCATGCTTTTTTATGGCAATCCAATTTCATAAAATATAACAAAAACATACATTTTAAAAACTAAAAAATATATTTATACTTCAAAATATCATGATTTAAGAAGAAAATAATTTGGAGACAAAAACTTAAAACCAAATGTAATTTAAATACTCTGCAAAATTTATAAAATGCAGCAAAAATGATCATCTGAAGGATATTTACAATCTTAAACTATTATATTAAAAATAATTGCTGATGAATAACAACCTAAGCATCAAATAAGAAATCAAGAAAAGAACAATGAACTTAAATATAGTATAGACCTAAAGCAATAGAAGACTAGAAATAAAAGTTATAAATGAAAAAACAAAAATGCAAAAGAGAGTATCTACAAAGAAGTGATTCTTTGAAGAGAACCCCGTAAAATTGATTAAAAAAATGGAGATTATACATAAACAATATTAGGAAATGGGAAATATTTGTATAACAGTCCAAATTTAAATGCAACCAAGAAATTGTGAATATATTAATGACAATATAAATTTGAAAATTGGAAAAATATAAAGATTGAAAAATCGTGTATTCTGTATTAAAGTATTTCAAAATCAGGACCAGATGTTTTTACTGGAAAATTCTACCAACTATTCAGGAAACACACCTTTTCAGTCCCTAACTCCCCTGAAGAAGAAGATGGAAACTTTACCAGATCTGAAATTCATCATAAAACTATGGTCATTAGGGCAGTATGGTACTAGTATAGTCATAGACAGATGAACATAAAGGAACAACTGTAAGCAGACACATGCATCTATGGAAATGATATAGGAGAAAGATGGTATCATAGATTGTGGGGAAAATGAGGAACTCTGTATTAAATGGCACTGTGACAGTGGGGAATCCAGGTAGAAGTATCAATGTAGAGCCTTACATCAAAAAATACAAGAAAACAAAATCCAAACAGATCTAATTAAATGTCACAGTCAAAACTTTACACTTTTAGACTGCCTTTTTGGAGACTATATTTAGAAACTCAGAATTGAAAAGATTTTCTTAGGCGAGACATATACACACACACCCACATGCACATACAAATGCTAACTAAACAAGAATAAATCTTAAATACAATTTTATATTTGTTAAAATATATGCAGATGAAAAGAAACCACAAACTGGAAGAATATGTAATAAACAGGAATACCAGAATGTCAAAACAACCACGGCAAATACAATAGCCTAATAGAAGAAATGGCAAAATTCACCAAAATGAGGAAGCTCAAAGGAGAGATTAGTTTTAAGAGGGAAATGACAAAAAAAAAAAAGAAAGAAAAGAAAAGAAAAAGAAAGAAAGAAAAAAGAAAAGGGGGAAATGAAGTTTTTTGGGTCTGTTGAATTTTAAAATGATGGCAGAAGTTGTCAATCTAACCAATAGCCTGCAAATTGGTATAGGGATAAGAAAGGTGTGGGAGGGAATATTTGCTTAGCCTGGCGATTGGGGCAGGTGGGGTGGAATGTTCAAGGGCTGAATAGATGTTCAGCCAGTCTACTTGTTTCAGCCTCATCCTGTATCCCGGCTCAGAACTCATTGTTGCTCCTGCCAACTCCTTCCTGCAACATGACTTGACTTGCTTCTTAGTGACCTTCCCTTACTTCCCTCATCTCTTGTGGATAGTAAGAACTCAACTTTTTTTTCCTTTATTATCTAAGGGACATCTTTCTTAATGTCTGTCTTTATCTCCCCCATTATCTTTGTCCTTGTAAGCTTGCAATATATATTTTTTTATCCTGTTGTTGATTTGGTGAAGGGTAAGATAAATTCGTATGTCCAATAGGCCATGATTTACTTGAAATCCTCTACTTGGAAATTATTGCTAAATTATCACTCTCCACAATCAGCTGAAGTCTGTACATTCTCTGTGTCTCAGTTGTGTTTTGTTATAGAAAATTATATTCTCTGGGTATGAATTTGGCTCTAACTCTTAACTGTGTAGGGGAGGATGAGCTGTTTCTTGTGCACAGCACAAAATATTTTAAGAATAAATAATATAAGTAAAATTCCAGGGTTATTTAGCACATGTGAGTCATCGTGGCCCATTACACCTGGTAGAATAGTAGTGACACCCACAGTATGGATCCTTGACTAGAATGGCCTTGCCTAAGGGACATTATAGAGAATTTCTGATTTGGTTGGAACTTTGGACTGAGCGATCATTGGTATTTTCCTCTCGAGGGTCTAATTCCACTTTTCTCTTTTGGTTTTTCCCTTACTTTGAGGGTTAGCAGCAGCAGCCTTTAGCCTGAGAAAAGCTTAAATCAAATGAAACTGATCACTGGTCTATTCTTCGTGGACCCCTCTTGGGGACTGCCATAGAATATCCTACTGAATTTGGCATTGTGGCTTAGATGCCCAACAGTTTGGTGATCTGATCTCAGTCTTGTCTTTAACATGCTAAATGTTATATTCTTAATCCCAGCTCACTGCTTTAGTTTCTTTATAGGGAAAAAGAAGGGGAGAGCATAGCCAAGAAGGTTTGGTCCAGCGATGAATGAATATGAAATCTTAGAGGGAAGGCTGGGCTCATAGTGAGAAAATAATGCTGGCATTAATCCACTTAGAATTGCACAGTGCTCCCACCCCCACCCCCCCACCTACAATGTGGATTGGTTTAACACCCTTTGTTGGTGTTATTTGGCCATTCCCTTCAAATGCTAATGACCAGCTAGTTTAACACCCTTTATTGGTGTTATTCGGACAGTCCCTTCAAATGTGAATGAATAGCTTGCTTTGTTTCCATAGACAGGGGAGCCAAATAACTACAGGGCCTAGAAGCAAATTATTTCTCTGGTATAGACCCACCCTGAATGATGAATTGGGCTCTATGGTGGCTGTTTCACTGAAGACTGATATTTCCCTACCCATCGCAAACCAGGCCAAAAAAGGAGCTAAACCATTTTCTCCTCATTATCACCTCATTAAGCTCCCCAAGCCAGTGCAGGGCTGGGGTAGAGGCCTGCTACAGGTAGCTTAATGAGTTTCTTATTTATAGGCCCTGTGCTGTTATGCAAAAGCTTGTTATTCCCAGGCTTGGAGTATGGCATTTTCTAAAGGGAGTTAAGAAATGTAATTATCAAGCATCTTAGTATGGGTGTCACACCACTTCTTGGCCACTTGATCAACAAGAAACAAATACATTTGCTAGATTTGTAGAATTTGATATTATGCTGTGATGTTTACCCCAATTTTCTCATTTTCTTCTAACAACAGAACAGATGCTGCCCCAGATGTGGAAAATGCAGATGTTTGCCAGCTTCAGGATAACTCCAAATTCATAACTGTACATGGCATTCTGCAGATCTCTCAGTTTGATTTTTGAGGGAAAAAATCTCCCCTCCCCCAAAAACGGTAAGTATTTTTTTCTTGCTGTATATGTGACTTGGAGATCACATTTGAGACATGAAAAGCAGTCCCACGTTTAGCTCTCATATGAAGATATTAAAAACTGCTGATTTCATATGCAAATATACAAGACTATAATCAGTGTTCCATATTTTGGGTTTATAAAAATACTAAAATTTCAGGCAATGAACATTTATTAAGCACTGACTATGTATCTGTGTCTGGAATTAAGCAAGGTAGGACAAGACATAAAATGTTAAACATGTAAGTCACTGTCACAGATTTAAAGAACTTTATCATCTGAAGAAGTCCTAGCAGTCATAACTTAGGTGTATATAGAGATACATATGCTTATTCAAGTGTGTGCATATGATATGTATGTATGTACATATATTTCTCCACAAAGACAGTATATAGTGAAGGAAGTAGAGAATAATTTTAAAGCAAAAGTTGGTCAGTAGAGAATAAGCCAAATAACAGGTGCCTCTGTTGTCACTAATATATAGTAACTTATGATATCAGAACAAAATCCACATAAAAGGGACCCAACTAAAAGGGGAAAGAATCTGGCTGTATTTAAGCAGTTAGTTTAGCAAACACTAATAGTTCAAATATTTGAATACATATCCTGGGTGATATGGAGTATATAGAAATGAATATTATAAACCATCTCTTCATCATGTTTATGAATAAGTTGGGGTAGGGGAGATACATAAAGCCATATAATTGCTCATTAGACAAAGAAAAAGCTAAAGAAGTATTAGGAGGAATTCTTCCCATTTAAAAAATAAAAGAAAATGGAATGGATGAGTTAGAATTTGAGCTCATACCTAATAGGATGGGAAGGTTTCAAAAGATTGGTTGCTTCCATATTTTCATGTGGGACAGACTTAGGAGCAATAATTGGTTATCAGGAGCTTTAAAGATAGACCCCTTGTCTTCAAGTTATATTTTCAATACCTGTTCCCTGTTTTCACTTGAGTTTTATATTTTTGAGGTGGCTGACATAGACAAAGAAATGGTTAAATCTCATCCTACTCGGGCGCCTGGGTGGCTCAGTTGGTTAAGCGACTGCTTTCGGCTCAGGTCATGATCCTGGAGTCCCTGGATCGAGTCCGCATTGGGCTCCCTGCTCGGCAGGGAGTCTGCTTCTCCCTCTGACCCTCCCCCCTCTCATGTGCTCTCTCTCTCTCATTCTCTCTGTCTCAAATAAATAAATAAAATCTTTAAAAAAAAAATCTCATCCTACTCTGTGCTATTTCTGCACAAAAAGCTCACAAAGGTGTAAGGTAGGGGATAGCAGATAACATTCAGAAAATAGGGATTAATTTATCCTGGTAAGAACTTGGGAGTATATGCATAACAACAGAAGATATAGATTAGAGAAAAAAGTGTAGGTAAGGATAAGAGAAAAGGTAGAGCAATAAAGCCAGGTTAGAGGGACCTGGGTGGCTCAGTCAGTTAAGCATCTGCCTTCAGCTCAGGTAATGATCTCAGGGTCTTGGGATGGAGCTCTGCTTGGGGCTCCCTGCTCAGCAGGAAGTCTACTTGTCCCTTTTCCTCCATCCCTCCCCCCAGCTTGTGCATATGCGCTCACTCTCTCTCTCAAATAAATAAATAAAATCTTAAAAAAAAACAAAATATTAAGCCAGGTTAGGATTTTCAGGCTTTGTTTTTGAGACAGTAAAGAGCATTTATTTTTCTTCTAATTTTTTCCCCCAAGCAATAGGAAGGAATGATAAGATGTTTTGGAGAGCCTGGTAAAGGGAAAAACTAGAGTTTGAGAGATCATTTAGGAGCCTAGTCAACAGTCCAAGTTAAGGTGAAAAAAAAAAAAAAAAATTTTCTGATAAAGCAGAAAGAAAATGAAATCAAGATAACCTTATGATAGATTAGAGTTGGAATACTAATTTAGCAATTGAGTTAGAATACTTTCATAGTGAAATGTTTGTATAATTGAAGATTAACTAAGATTTCAAGCGTGGATAACTAGGGGAATGACAATATCATTGACAATATGTGAAAATCTACACAGGAGCTTTTGCTTTAGAATTTGGTAGTGGAATAGATGATAAAAACTTATTTTTAGGAGGCTAAGTTGGAAGTTCACACATATTTTACAATAGTGTGTCCAGCAGGCAATGGCAAATTTGAAACTGTAGTTTGAAGGAATATTTTCATTTACCCTATAGCAGCAATTATAAAAGAGTATAGAAAGAAAATGGAGAATGGGAAGATCCATTATGTACATTGTATGAAAAGAAGAGAAATCTGAGGAAGAAAACAGGTTAGTTCAGTTTTACAGTAGTTTTATGTAAGAGGAATATTCAAGAATAGTGTCAAATGTTCTAAAAATATTCAATAATTGAGAAAAGGTCATTATATTTGGTGGCCAGAAGGTAAGAAATGAACAGTTGAATCTATAAGTTTTTAGCTTAACGGATGTATACAGAACATTTCATCCAAAAACAATGGAATACAGGGCGCCTGGGTGGCTCAGTTGGTTAAGCGACTGCCTTCGGCTCAGGTCATGATCCCAGGGTCCTGGGATCGAGTCCCGCATCGGGCTCCCCCTGCTCTGCGGGGAGCCTGCTTCTCCCTCTGCCTCTGCCTGCCACTCACCCTGCTTGTGCTCTCTCCCTCTGTCAAATAAATAAATAAAATCTTTAAAAAAAACAAAACAAACAAAAAAAAAAACAATGGAATACAAATTCTTCTTAAGTGCACATGAAACATGCTCCAGGATAAATGATATGTTAGGTCACAAAACAAATCTAGGAAGATTAAAAACCTATCAGCATCTTTTCAACAACAGTGGTATGGAACTAGAAATCAATTACAAAAAGAAAACTAGATAATTCACAAATATGTAGAAATTGAACTGCTACCAAATAACCAATGAATGGGTCAAAGAAGAAATTAAAACAAATACTTTGAGACAAATAAAAATGGAAATACAACATACCAATACTTGTTTAAGATGCAGCAAAAGCAGTTCTGAGAGGAAAGTTCATAGTGATAAATGCCTACATGAAGAAACAAGAAAAATCTCAACCTAACTTTATACCTCAAGTAACTAGAAGAAGAAAAAAGCTCAAAATTAATATAAGGAATGAAATTGAGTTCAGAAATTATTTAAATGAAATGGGGACTATAAAGACAAAGTTGACAATTAAACTCATGAAAATAAAAAAAAAACTGAAATTAGAAATGAAAGAGGAGACGTTACACCTGAAACCATAAAAATACAAAGGATTATAATAGGTTACTATAAACACTTATACATCAACAAAATGGACAACCTAGAAATGGATAATTCCTAGAAGCATACACAACCTACTAAGACTAAACCCTGAAGAAAGATAAAATCTGAACAGACTAAACAGTGGAGAGACTGAATTGGTAACTAGAAACCTCCTAACATACAAAAGTCTATGACCAAATGGATTCACTCGTAAATTCTACCAAACATTTAAAGAATAATTAATACCAATCCTTCTCAAACTCTTCCAAAAAACAAAGAAGGAAGGAACCCTTCCAAACTTATTTTAAAAGGCCAGCATTACCCTATATGAAAACCAGATAAAAACAAGCCCCCTCCCCCCTAAAAAAGAAGCATAAGACAGGCCAATATCCCTGATAAACATAGATGCAAAAATCCTCAACAAAATATTAGCAAATCAAATTAAAAAATACACCATGATCAAGTGGATTTATTCCTGACATGCAAGGATGGTTCAACATCCACAAATCAAGCAAGGTGATATGACACATTAAAAAAATCAAGATAAAAATTATGATTAGGGAGGGTCCAAAATGACAGTGTAGAAGACCCTGAACTCACCTCCTCCACAAACCAAATCTATACCTATTTATGGAGCAATTCCTCCTGAAGAAGAACTGAGGACTTACTGAACAGCTCCTGTGTAACAAAAGACTGAGAGACCCCATAGAGAATAAGCGAGATGGAGACATGGTAACTGCAAATTGCAGTGGGGAGGGACAATATGGAGATATTGTGAACAGATTATTCTCCCACAGGACGTTAAAAAAAAAAAACACTATGGTTTAAAAGAGCAACTAAAGTATAGAGAAACCAGGTCCTAGAACCCTGCCAAACATTCCAAACAGCTGGAACTCTTTCTAGGTCAGAGGGTCTGGCAAATGCCATGGCTTACATTCCCCTTCACCATGATAATTCAGACAGGAGCAGAGTCCAGGTGCCATAGCTGGTATCCTGCCTCAGTGAGACCTACCAGCAGACCCACCAAGGCAGCCTCAGGGTGGTGAACACTTCTGGCAGTACTCACTATAGCTCCAGCCATCTTGCCAAAATGACATGGGTGAAAAGCACCCTGGAACACTCCAGGCCTGGACCACTTTGGCTCCAGATGACTTGTCAGGGCATCCCTGGAGCAGAGTGCCCAGGGATCACCCATGTTTACCTTGGCTTTGGATGACTTGCCAGGGCATTTCTGTAGAGAGAGGCCTGGGAATACCCTGGCCCATGCCCACTTCAGCTTCAGCCATCCTGCCAAGGCAGCCCCTGCACAAGGTGCCCAGGGACCTCTCCACACAGCCCTCCTGTGCTAGCTAGCCAAAGTTACCAGGCACACCCAGTCTACAAAGAGGATGACCATACACAAGACCATTTCTTCAAGTTTAGGAGAAGGACCTGTCCCACCTAATTTACAGAAAAAAATACAGAAAATCAAGTAAAATGAGGAGACAGAAATATGCTCCAAATGAAAGAATAAGACAACACCTCAGAATAAAAGAACTAAATCAAATGGAGGTAAGTAATCTACCTAATAAAGGGTTCAAAGTAATGGTCATAAAGATGCTCATTGGACTGAAGAGAAGAGTAGACAAACTCAGTGAGAACTTCAACAGAGAGATAGAAAATATTTAAAAAGTGTTGAACAATACAACAAAAAATGAAAAAAATATATATAAGATGGAATCAACAGATTAGAGGATGCAGAAAAATAAATCCATGATCTGGAAGACAGGGTAATGGAAAGCCCAAGCAGAACAGCAAAAAGAAAGAAAGAATTTAAAAAATGAGACTAGGTTAAGGGACCTTTTGCACAACATCAAGCAAACATTCATTCACATTATGGAGGTCCCAGAAGGGAGAGAGAAATGGGCAGAAAACTTGTATGAAGAAATAATAGCTGAAAACTTCCTTACCTGGGGAAAGAAACAGACATTCAGGTTCAGAAAGCACAGAGAGTTCCACACAAGATGAACTCAAAGAGGTCTGCCCCACAACACATAATAATTAAAATATTGAAGATTAAAGATAGAGAATTTTAAAAAGAAACAAAAAGAAGCAATTAATTATGTGCAAGAAAAACCTCAGAAGTCTATCAGTTGATTTTTTAGCAGATAATTTTCAGGCCAGAAGAAAGTGACATGATATATGCAAAGTGCTGAAGGGAAAGGGAAAAAAAAAAAAAGCCCTACAACCAAGAATACCCAGTAAAATTATCATTCAGAATTGAAAGAGAAGTAAAGAGTTTCTCAGAGAAACAAAAATTAAAGGAGTTCATCACTACTAAACTGACCTTACAATAAATGGTAAGTGGACTTCTTTAAATAGAAAAGGAATAATTAGAAGAAAAATTATGGAATGAAAATATTTCATGAGTAAAAGCACACGTGGTAACAGTAGTAAAGCAATCACTTATAAAACTAATATGAAGGTTAAAACATAAAATAATTTTAATTATATGTAAAAAATTAGGGGACTCACAAAATTAAAAAAGATGTAAAATATTACTACATATATATAAAATATGGAGGGGGGAATAAAAATGAAGATTTTTAGAATGTGTTTGAATTTAGGTGACTATCAACTTATAGACTGTTATATACTTAGGATGTTACATGTGAATTTCATGTTAACCACAAATCAAAAGCCTGTAATACACAAAAAATAAAGCTAAGAGTAACACTAAAAATGTCATCAATACAAGATAACAAGAAAAGAAAGGAACAGAAAAGAACTATAAAAACAAGTGAAAAAGAACAAAATGGCAATGAGCATGTAATTGTCAATAATGATTTTATTTTTATTTTGAGAGAGAGTGAGCAAGGAGGAGGGACAAAGGGAGAGGAAGGGAGAATTTTTAGCAGACTTCACATCTAGCATGGAGTCTGACATGGGGCTCGATTTCACCACCCCAAGATCATCACCTGATCCAAAATCAAGACTCAGATGCTTAACCAACTGAGCCATCCAGGTGCCCCTCAATAATTTTTTAAATGTAAATTGTCTAAATTCTCTGATTCAAAGACATAGGGCAACAGGATGGATAAGACCCATCTATATACTGCTCACAAGAGACTCTTCAAACTTAAAGACACATATATAGACTGAAAGTGAAGGGATGGAAAGATATTCCATGTAAATAGAAACAAGAAAAAAAAAAAGCTGGGGTAGCAATACTTAGACAAAATAGAATTTAAAACAAAGAATATAACAAGAGACAAAGGAGGGCATTACATAGAGATAAAGGGATCAATCCAACAGGAGACTATAACAATTATAAATATCTATATATCCAACACTGGATTATCTAAATATATAAAGCAAAGATGAACAGACATAAAGGGAGAAATGGACAGTAATTTAGTAATAGTAGGGGACTTTAACATCCTACCAACATCAATGGATAAATCATCCAGGCAGAAAATCAATAACAAGAGAGTGTCTTTGAATGACACATCAGACCAGATGGATTTAATAGATACATACAAAGCAACCCATCCCAAAACAACAGAATGCACATTCTTTTTAAGTACACATTGAACATTCTTAAGGACAGATCACATGTTAGTCACAAAACAAGTCTCAATAAATTTAAGACTGAAATCCTGTTGGGGGAGGAGCAAGATGGTGGACGAGTAGGAGACCTAAAGTTTGTCTGGTCCCAGGAATTCAGCTAGATAGGGATCAAACCATTCTGAACACCTTCAATAGGAGATCGAAGAAAAGAATAGCAGCAACTCTCTGAACAGAAAAGTGACCACTTTCTGGAAGGTCGGACGTGTGGAGAAGTGAATCTGAGGCAATATTCAGGAAGATAGACAGTGGGGGAGGGGGCCTCCATCAGCCGCTACTGGCAAGTGATAGAGCAGTGGAGCACAAAATCGAAACTTTTAGAAGTCTGCTCTGCTGAGAGACAACGCTCCAGTGGCTAAGCAGGGGGTGGAACCCTCATGGGACAGTGTGGTCTCAGGGCCCTTGGGGTCACAGAAAGACCGGGGGTGCCTGAGTGTGGCAGAGCTCCCAGGTATCAGAGCGGGGAAGCTGGCTACACAGATGGAGCCGAGGAGTGGGCTCTCAGCTCGGGGTTGCCATAAACCGTGATCCGCAGCACAGTTGGGCCACTGCTCCTCCAGCAGGAACCCAACAAGCGGCAGATCCGGGGAGACTCCCCTTCCTCCCCCAGAAGGAGTGGTGTGGGAGCTCACTGCAGGAATCTGCTGGGTTTGGAGATTCCAAACCGGGTCGTGTGCCAGAGATAGAAATGCTTGGTCACAGGCCGGGTGAGCACGGAGTGCGGCCAGAGACCCGGGAGACGGGAGTGACTGACTGCTTTTCTCTGGGGGCACACTGGGGAGCAGGGCCCCGAGTTCTCGGCTCCTCTGGGGCAGAGATTGGGAGGCCACCATTTTCACTCTCATCCTCCAAAGCTGTATGGAAAGCTTGCAGGGAACAAAAGCTCCCGAGAGCAAACCCGAGCAGATTACTTAACCCGCCCCGGCAAGGGCGGTGCAATTCTGCCTCCGGCAAAGACATTTGAGAACCACTGCAACAGGCCTCTCCCCCAGAAGATCAGCGAGAACAGCCAGCCAAGACCAAGTTTACTGATGGATCAATGAGAAGGACAGAATGCCAGCACTTGGGGAATATAGCACATAGAATTCATGGCTTTTTTTCCCATGATTCTTCAGTCTTTCAAAGTTAATTTTTTTAGTTTTCTTTTCCTATTTTTTGGAATTTCTCTTTTTCCCTTTTTCAACCAAAATCTTATCAATCCCTTTTTTAAAAATCTTTTTTACTTTTCATTTTTAGAGTCATATTTTATCCCTTCATTATAGTTAACCTTATTTTTGGTATATATATAAGTTGTTCTCTCCTTAAAATTTTGGGATACAGTTTCTTCTAACAGACCAAATATCCCTAAATCTCTAGTGTATGGATTTGTTCTAGTCTCCTGCCTGATCACATTCTCTCTCTCTCTTTTTTTAAATTTCTCTTCTTTTTTCAACCACCTTCTTATCAATTCCTTTTATAAAATCTTTTATAATTTTCATAATTACAGTCATATTCCATCCCTTCATCATATTTACCCTTATTTTTGTACATGTAAGTTTTTCTTTCTTTAAAATTTTGGGAGGCAGTTTCTTCTAACAGACCAAAATACACACAGAATCTAGTCTGTGGCACTGATCTATTCACCAGCCTGATCATATTTGATCATATTCCTCTTTTTTTTTTCTTTTTTTTTTCTTTTTTCTTTCTTTCCCTTTCTTTTCCCCTTGGTTTTGGGTCTCTTCTGATTTGTTTAGTGTATGTTTTTCTGGGATTGTTGTTATCCTGTTAGCATTTTGTTCTCTCATTCATCTATTTTCCTCTGGACAAAATGACAAGATGGAAAAACTCACCTCAAAAAAAACAAGAGGCAGTAATGACTGCCACGGACCTAATCAATACAGACATTAGTAAGATGTTGGAACTAGAGTTCAGAATGACGATTATAAAGATATTAGCTAGGCTTGAAAAAAGCATGGAAGATACTAAAGAAACCCTTTCTGGAGAAATAAAAGAACTAAAATCTAACCAAAAAAGGCTATTAATGAGGTACAGTCAAAAGTGGAGGCTCTAACTGCTAGGATAAATGAGGCAGAAGAGAGAATCAGTGATATAGAAGACCAAATGATGGAGAATAAAGAAGCTGAGAAAGAGATATAAACAACTACTGGATCACAAGGGCAGAATTCAAGAGATAAGTGATACCATAAGATGAAACAATATTAGAATAATTGGGATCTGAGAAGAAGAAGAAGAGAGAGAGGGGCAGAAGATATACTGGAGCAAATTATAGCAGAGAACTTCCCTAATTTGGGGAAGGAAACAGGCATCAAAATCCAGGAGGCACAGAAAACCCCACTCAAAATCAATAAAAATAGGTCAACACCCCGACATCTAATAGTAAAACTTACGAGTCTCAGAGACAAAGAGAAAATCCTGAAAGCAGCTCAGGACAAGAGGTCTGTAACCTACAATAGTAGAAACATTAGACTGGCAACAGACCTATCCACAGAGACCTGGCAGGCCAGAAAGGATTGGCATGATATATTCAGAGCACTAAACGAGAAAAATATGCAGCAAAGAATACTATATCCCGCTAGGCTGTCACTGAGAATAGAAGGAGAGAGAAAAATCTTCCAGGATAAACAAAAACTAAAAGAATTTGCAAACACCAATCCAGACCTACAAGAAATATTGAAAGGGGTCCTCTAAGCAAAGAGAGAGCCTAAAAGTAACATAGACCAGAAAGGAACAGAGACAATATACAGTAACAGTCACCTTATAGGCAATACAATGGCACTAAATTCATATCTTTCAATAGTTACCCTGAATGTAAATGGACTAAATGCCCCAATCAAAAGACACACGGTATCAGATTGGATTAAAAAACAAGACCCATCGATATGCTGTCTGCAAGAGACTCATTTTTGACCCAAAGACACCTCCGGATTGAAAGTGAGGGGGTGGAAAACCATTTACCATGCTAATGGACATCAAAAGAGAGCTGGGGTGGCAATCCTTATATCAGACAAATTAGATTTTAAACCAAAGACTGTAATAAGAGATGAGGAAGGACACTATATCATACTTAAAGGGTCTATCCAACAAGAAGATCTAACAATTGTAAATATCCGTGCCCCTAACATGGGAGCAGCCAATTATATAAGGCAATTAATACCAAAAGGAAAGAAACACATTGACAACAATACAATAGTAGCAGGGGACTTTCACTGAAATGGACAGATAATCTAAGCAAAAGGTCAACAAGGAAATAAAGGCTTTAAATGACACACTGGACCAAATGGACCTCACAGATCTATTCAGAAGATTCCATCCCAAAGCAACAGAATACACATTCTTCTCTAGTGCCCATGGAACATTCTCCAGAAGAGATCACATCCTAGGTCACAAATCAGGTCTCAACCAGTACCAAAAGATTGGGATCATTCCCTGCATATTTTCAGACCACAGTGCTTTGAAACTAGAACTCAATCACAAGAGGAAAGTCGGAAAGAACTCAAATACATGGAGACTAAAGAGCATCCTACTAGAGAATGAATGGGTCAGCCAGGAAATTAAAGAAGAATTAAAAAAATTCATGGAAACCAATGAAAATCAAAACACAACTGTTCAAAACCTTTGGGATGCAGCAAAGGTGGTGATAAGAGGAAAGTATATAGCAATACAAGCCTTTCTCAAGAAACAAGAAAGGTCTCAAATACACAACCTAACCCTACACCTAAAGGAGCTGGAGAAAGAACAGCAAATAAAGCCTAAATCCAGCAGGAGAAGAGAAATAATAAAGGTCAGAACAGAAATCAATGAAATAGAAACCAAAAGAACAGTAGAACAAAGAAAAAAGAAACTAGGAGCTGATTCTTTGAAAGAATTAATAACATTGGTAAATCCCTAGCCTGACTTATCAAAAAGAAAAGAGAAATGACTCAAATAAATAAAACTGTGAATGAAAGAGGAAAGATCACAACCAACACCAAAGAAATACAAACAATTATAAGAACATATTATGAGCAAATATATGCCAGCAAATTAGATAACCTGGAAGAAATGGATGCATTCCTAGAGATGTATAAACTACCAAAACTGAACCAGGAAGAGACAGAAAACCTGAACAGACATATAACCACTAAGGAAATTGAAGCAGTAATAAAAATCTCCCAACAAACAAGAGCCCAGGGCCAGATGGCTTCCCAAGGGAATTCTACCAAACATTTCAAGAAGAATTAATACCTATTCTTCTGAAACTGTTCCCAAAAATAGAAATGGAAGGAAAACTTCCAAACTCATTTTATGAGGCCAGCATTACCTTGATCCCAAAACCAGACAAAGACCCCATCAAAAAGGAGAATTACAGACCAATATCCCTGATGAACATGGATGCAAAAATTCTCACCAAAATACTAGCCAATAGGATCCAACAGTCCATTAAAAGGATTATTCACCATGACCAAGTGGGATTTATTCCTGGACTGCAAGGTTGGTTCAACATCCACAAGTCAATCAATGTGATAAATACATTAATAAAAGGAAGAACAAGAACCATATGATCCTCTCAATAGATGCAGAAAAAGCATTTGACAAAGGACACCATACTTTCTTGATTAAAACTCTTCAGAGTGTAGGGATAGAGGGTACATACCTCAATATCATAAAAGCCATCTATGAAAAACACACAGCGAATATCATTCTCAATGGGGAAAAACTGAGAGCTTTTCCCCTAAGGTCAGGAACACGGCAGGGATGTCCACTATCACCATTGCTATTCAACATAGTACTAGAAGTCCTAGCCTCAGCAATCAGACAACAACAAAAAAAATAAAAGGCATCTGAACTGGCAAAGAAGAAGTCAAACTCTCACTCTTTGCAGATGATATGATACTTTATGTGGAAAACCTGAAAGACTCCACCCCAAAACTGCTAGGACTCATACAGGAATTCAGTAAAGTGGCAGGATATAAAATCAATGCACAGAAATCAGTTGCATTTCTATATACCAATAACAAGACAGAAGAAAGAAAAACTAAGGAGCCAATCCCATTTACAATTACACCCCAAACGATACGATACCTAGGAATAAATCTAACCAAAGAGGCAAAGAATCTGTACTCAGAAAAATATAAAATACTCATGAAAGAAATTGAGGAAGACACAAAGAAATGGAAAAACATTCCATGCTCATGGATTGGAAGAACAAATATTGTGAAGATGTCAATGCTACCTAGAGCAATCTACACATTTAATGCAATCCCTATCAAAATACCATCCACTTTTTTCAAAGAAATGGAACAAATAATCCTAAAATTTGTATGGAACCAGAAAAGACCCTGAATAGCCAGAGGAATGTTGAAAAAGAAAAGAAAAGTTGGTGGCATCACAATTCCAGACTTCAAGCTCTATTACAAAGCTGTAATCATCAAGACAGTATGGTACTGGCACAAAAACAGACACATGGATCAATGGAAGAGAATAGAAAGCCCAGAAATAGACCCTCAACTCTATGGTCAACTAATCTTTGACAAAGCAGGAAAGAATGTCCAATGGAAAAAAGACAGTCTCTTCAACAAATGGTGTTGGGAATATTGGACAACCACATGCAGAAGAATGAAACTGGACCATTTCCTTACACCACACACAAAAAGAGACTCAAAATGTTTGAAAGACCTAAATGTGAGACAGGAATCCATCAAAATCCTAGAGGAGAACACAGGCAGCAACCTCTTCGACGTCAGCTGCAGCAACTTCTTCCTAGAAACATCACCAAAAGCAAGGGAAGCAAGGGCAAAAATGAACTATTGGGACTTCATCAAGATAAAAAGCTTCTGCACAGCAAAGGAAACAGTCAACAAAATCAAAAGACAACCAACAGAATGGGAGAAGGTATTTGCAAATGACATATCAGATAAAGGGCTAGTATCCAAAATCTATAAAGAACTTATCAAACTCAACACCCAAAAAACAAAGAATCCAATCAAGAAATGGGCAGAAGACATGAACAGACATTTTTCCAAAGAAGACTTCCAAATGGCTAACAGACACAATGAAAAAGTGCTCAACATCACGTGGCATCAGGGAAATCCAAATCAAAACCTCAATGAGAGGGGCGCCTGGGTGGCTCAGTTATTAAGCGTCTGCCTTCAGCTCAGGTCATGATCCCAGGGTCCTGGGATCAAGCCCCGCATCAGGCTCCCTGCTTGTGTTCCTGCTCTATATCTCTCTTTCTGTCAAATAAATAAATAAATAAAGTCTTAAAAACAAAATAAAACAAAACAAAATCCCAATGAGATACCAGCTCACACCAGTCAGAATCGCTAAAATTAACAAGTCAGGAAATGACAGATGTTGGTGAGGATGTGGAGAAAGGGGAACTCTCCTACACTGTTGGTGGGAATGCAAGTTGGTGTAGCCACTCTGGAAAACAGTTCCTCAAAAAGTTGAAAATAGAGATTCCCTACGACCCAGCAATTACACTACTGGGTATTTACCCCAAAGATACAAATGTAGTGATCCAATGGGGCACATGCACTCCGATGTTTATAGCAGCAATGTCCACAATAGCCAAACTATGGAAAGAGCCAAGATATCCATCAACAGATGAATGGATAAAGAAGGTGTGGTGTATATATATACAATGGAATATTATGCAGCCATTACAAAAATGAAATCTTGCCATTTGCAATGACGTGGATGGAACTAGTGGGTATTATGCTAAGCGAAATAAGTCAATCAGAGAAAGACAAGTATCATATGATCTCACTGATATGAGGAATTTGAGAAACAAGACAGAGGATCATAGGGGAAGGGAGGGAAAAATGAAACAAGATGAAACCAGAGAGGGAGACAAACCATGAGCGACTCTTAATCTCAGGAAACAAACTGAGGGTTGCTGGAGTGGTGGGGGGTGGGAGGAATAGGGTGGCTGGGTGATGGACATTGGGGAGGGAATGTGCTATGGTGAGTGCTGTGAATTGTGTAAGACTGATGAATCACAGACCTCTGAAACAAATATTATATGTTAAAAAAAAAAAAGGAGATAGTAGGAAGGGAAAAATGAAGGGGGAGAAATCAGAAGGGGAGATGAACCATGAGAGACTGTGGACTCTGAGAAACAAACTGAGGGTTTTAGAGGGGAGGGGGATGGGGGAATGGGTTAGCCCAGTGATGGGTATTAAGGAGGGCACGTATTGAATGGAGCACTGGGTGTTATACACAAACAATGAATCATGGAACACTACATCAAAAACTAATGATGTAATGTATGGTGACTAACATAGCATAATAAAACAAAATTAAAAGAAAAAAAGACTGAAATCTTGTTAAACATCTTTTCCAGCCAAAACCGTATGAAACTAGAAATGAATTACCAAAAAAACAAAACAAAACAAAACAAAACACACACACACAAAACTAAAACTGGAAAATACACAAACACATGGAGGCTAAACAACATGCTACCAAATAACCAATGGGTCAACAACGAAATCAAAGAGGAAATTAAAAAAACAAAACAAAACATGAATATAAGTTAAAATGAAAATAAATAGTCCAAAAATCTCTGTGACACAGCAAAAGCAATTCTGAGAAATTTATGGTGATATAGTCCTACCTCAAGAAAAAAGAAAAATCTCAAAAAATATAACCTTATACCTAAAGGAATTTGAAAAAGAAGAACAAAGAAAGTCCAAAGTTAGTAGAAGAAAGAAAATAATAATGATCATAGTGGAAATAAATGAGATGGAGAATGAAGAAACAATAGAAAAAAAAAATCAAACCCAGAGTTGGTACTCTGAAAAGATAAACAAAATTGGTAAACCTTTAGCCAGATTCAGCAAGAAAAAAGAGAGAACCCAAATAAATCAATCACAAATGAAAGAGGAAAAATAACAACCAACACCACAGAAATACAAAAGATTATAATAGAATATTATGAAAATTTATGTACCATCAAATTGGTCAAACTACAAGAAAATGAATAAATTCCTAGAAACATATAATCTTCCAAAACTGAATCAGGAAAAAAAACTCAGAAAATCCAAACAGACCAATTATTACTAATGACATAGAATCAGAAATTTAAAAACTTCCGGGGCGCCTGGGTGGCTCAGTTGGTTAAGCGACTGCCTTCGGCTCAGGTCATGATCCTGGAGTCCCAGGATCGAGTCTCGCATCGGGCTCCCTGCTCGGCAGGGAGTCTGCTTCTCCCTCTGACCCTCCCCCATCTCATGCTCTCTCTCTCTATCTCATTCTCTCTCTCAAATAAATAAATAAAATCTTTAAAAAGAAAAGAAATTTAAAAACTTCCAACAAAACTGTAAGATTAGATGAATTTACAGGTATATTCTATCAAACATTTAAAGAAGAGTTAATGCTTCTTCTCAATTATTTAAAAAAAAAAAGGAAGAGAGAGGAAAGCTTCCACAAACATTCTATGAGACCAGCATTACTTTGATACTAAAACCAGAGGGAGACACCATAAAAAAGAAAACTATAGACCAATGTCCCTGATAAACATAAATACAAAAATCCTCAACAAAGTATTAACAAACCACATTCAATGATACACTAAAAGGATCATTCATCAGTATCAAATGGGATTTATTCCAGGGATGCAAGGATGGTTCAATGTTTGCAAATCAATCAATTCAATATGCCACATTAACAAAATAAAAGTCATATCAATAGATGTAGAAGGAGCATTTGACAAAATTCAGTATGCATTCATGATAAAAACAAAGCAGTCTAGAGAGAACATACCTCAGTGTAATAAAAGCCATATATGATAAAACCACAGCTAACATCATCTTCAATATTAAAAATGTTTTTTTGCTAAGTTCAGGAACAAGACAAGGATATCCACCCACCACTTTTACTCAGCATAGCACTGGAAGTCCCAGCCATAGCAAGCAGACAAAAAATAAAAGGCATCTAAATTGGTAAGAAGTGAAAATGTCATTATTTGCAATTGACATACTATACATAGAAAACCCTAGAGACTCCACCAAAATATTAGAATGAATTTAGTCAATGTGCAGAATACAAGTTAATATTCAAATATCTGTTATATTTCTATACACTAATAAAAAAGTAGCAGAAATAGAAATTAATAATTTCATTTACAGTTAAACCAAAAATAATACAATACCTAGGAATAAACTTAACAAAGGAGGTGAAAGACTTGTACTCTGAAAACTATGAAACATTGATGAAAGAAATCAAAGATGACACAAAAGGTAAGATATTTCATGCTCATGGATTGGAAGAATATTGTTAAAATGTTCATACTACCCAAAGCAATCTAGAAATTCAATGCAATTTCTATGAAAATACCAACAATATTTTTCACAGAACTAGAACAAATAATCCTAAAATGTGTATGGAACCACAAAAGACCTTAAATAACCAAAGCTATCTTGAGAAAGAAGACCTAAACCTGGAGGTATCACAGTTCCAGATTTCAAGATATTCTACAAAGCTATTGTAATTAAAATAGTATGGTACTGGCACAAAAATAGATGTATCAATGGAACAGAATAGAGAGGCTAGAAATAAACCCATGCTTATATGGTCAATAATATATAAGAATAAAAGAATATAGAATGGGGAAAAGACAGTCTTATTTGTTTTTTTAATAAATAATATTGGACTGCAACATGCAAAACAAAGATACTGGACCACTTTCTTACATTCTACACAAAAGCAAACTCAAAGTGGATTAAAGTCCTAAATTTAAGGACTGAAACCATAAAAGCAGTAGAAGGAAAACATAGGTATTAATCTCTCTGACAGCAGCTGGAACAACATTTTTCTAGGTGTGTCTCCTCAGGCAAAGGAATCCAAAGCAAAAATAAACTATTGGAACTATACCTAAATAAAAAATTTTTGCACAGCAAAGGTATCTGTCCACAAAATGAAAAGGCAGCCTGCTTAATGGGAGAAGATACTTTGAAATGATATATCTGACAAGGGGGTAATATCCAAAATATATAAAACAACTTACAAAACTCAGTATCAAAAAATAAACTAATTAAAAATTGGGCAGAGGAACTGACTAGACATTTTTCCAAATAAGGCATACAGATGGCAACAAACACATGAAAAGTTGCTTAACATCACTAAGCATCAGGAAATGGAAATTAAAATGACAATGAGATATCACCTTACCCCTGTCAGAATAGCTGGTATCAAAAAAACAAGAAATAACAAGTGTTGGCCAGGATATGGAAATAAAGGAATCCCATGCTCTGTTAATAATGAAAATTGGTACAGCCATGGAAAGCAGTATGGAAGTTCCTCAAAAACTTAAAAAATACAAATATTATACTATTCAGTAATTTCGCTACTATTTACCCAAGGAAAGTGAAAAGACTAATTGGAAAATATATACGCACTCCTATGTATATAGCAGCATTACTTACAGTAGTCAAGATATGGAAGCTAACTAAATGCTTATTGGTAGATGAATGAGTAATAACAACACACTGGAATATTAGGCATCCATAAAAAATATGAGATCTTGCCATTTGCAACAGCATAGATGGACCTAGAGGGTATTATGCTAAGTGAAATAAGACAGAGAAACACAAATACCATATGATTTCATTTATATGTGGAACCTAAAACAAAGCAAATGAATAAAGGAGAAACAGACTCGTAAATACAGAGGACAACCTAGTGACTGTCAGAGGGGAAGAGGGTGTCAGATGGGCAAAATGGGTGAAGGTGAGTAGAAGATACAGGCTTCCACTTGTGAAATGACTAAGTCACAAAGATGAAAGGTACAGAATGTCAATGGTATTGTGTCATATGGTGACAGATGATAGCTATACTTGTGGTGAGCATAACAGTTGTCAGATAACATGTCGTACACCTGAAATTAATAAACATTGTGTGTCAACTAATACTTGAATAAAAGAAAAAAGATGCAAGTAATTCCACTTCACTTACTTTGACTCAATCATGGCTTTAAGGAATTATAATTTTTCCTCTTAATACTTAGACTCTGTACTAATACTAAACAAACTATACTCATATATTCATTGAGCAAACATTATGCACTAATAAATCATTTGATCATCTCCATAGATGTAGAAAAAGCATTTGACAAATTCAACATCCATCTATGATAGAAACTCTTAACAGTGTGGGTATAGAGGAAACATACCTAAACATAATAAAGGCCATATATTATAAGCCCACCATACACAATGGTGAAAAGCTAAAAACTTTCTCTGTAAGATCAGAATCAGGACAAGGATGCCTAGTCTGCCACTTTTATTCAACATAGTACTGGAAGTCACAGCCAAGCGATGAGACAAGAAAAATAAATTCAAAGTAGAACAGGGGAAGTGAAACTGTCACTATTGGCAGATGACATGATATTATATATAGAAAACTTCAAAGATTCCACCAAAAAACAAAACAAAACTGTTAGAACTAAACAACAAATTGAGTAAAGTTGCAGGATACAAAATCAAAATACAAAATCTGTTCTATTTCTATACCCAGATAATCTAACAAAGAATTTAAGAAAACAATTCCTCTTACAAATGCATAAAAGAAGAATAAGACATCTAGGGATAATTTAACCTATGAGGTGAAAGACCTGTACACTGAAAACTATAAGACACTGATGAAAAAAAAAATGATGAATAAATGGAAAGCTATTTTGTGCTCATGGATTGGAAGAGTTAATACTGTTAAAATGTCCATACTACACTAAACAATCTACGGATTCAGTGCAATAGCTATCAAAATTACAATGGCATACCTCACAGATTTAGAATACACAATCCTAAAATTTGTATGGAATCACAAAATACCCTGAAGAGCCAAAGCAATCTTGAGAAAGAAGAACAGAGCAGGAGGTATCATGTTTCTTTTCTCTCAAACAATAATACAAAGCTATAGTAATTAAAGCAATATGATATTAGCATATAAACAGACACATTTCAATGGAACAGAATAGAGAGTCCAGAAATAAACCTATGCACTCATGGTCAATTTATGACAAAAGAATCAAGACTATACAGTGAGAAAAGGATAGTCTCTTCAATAAATGGTGCTGGGAAAACTGGCCAGCCACATGCAAAGGTATAAAACTGGACCAATATCTTTCACCATACCCAAAATTAACCCAAATGCACCAAAGATTTAAAAATAATAGCTGAAACCATAAGATTCCTAGAATAAAACTAGGTGGTAAGCTTCTTGACATCAGTCTTGGTGATGATTTTTTGAGTTTGACGCCCAAAAGAAAAGCAATAAAAAAAAAAAACTAAACATGTGGGACTACATCAAACTACAAAGCTTCTATATAGCAAAGGATACCATTAACAAGACAAAAAGGCAACTGAGGGAATGGGAGAACATATTTGCAAATCATATATCTGATAAGGGGTGAATATCCAGATTGTATAAATACATACAACTCAAAAGCAAAGCAAAAACACCAAAAAAACCCCAAAACCAAAAAAACAAAACCCCACAACCTGATTAAAAAATGGGCAGAGGGTCTCCAGAGAGATTTTTCAAAAGAAGACCTACAGATGGCCAATAGATGCATGAAAAGATGCTCAATATCATTTATCAGGTAGATGCCAATTAAAACCACAATGGGATATCCCCTCACCTGTTAGAGTGGCTACTATCCAAGACAAGAAATAAGTACTGGCAAGGATGAGGAGAAAAGGGAACCCTTGTGCACTGTTGGTAAACTGGTACAGCCACTATGGAAAACATCATGGAGGCTCATAAAAAATTAGAAATAAAATTACCACTTGATCCAGCAATTCCACTTATGGATATTTATCCAAAGAAAATGAAAAACACTAACTCCAAAAGATATATGCACCCTATATTTATTGCAATATTATTTACAATAGGCAAGATATAAAAACAAAGTGTCCATCAATGGATAAACAGATAAAGTAAATATGGTATATACATACAATAGATTGTTTAGCCATAGAAGGAAATCTTGTCATTTACGACAACATAGATGGATCTTACGGACAGAATGTTAAGTGTAACAAACAAAACAAATACCACACTCATAGGTAATAGAACAGCCTGGTGATTTCCAGAAGCAGGGGGTGTGAGATAGGCAAAATGGATAAAGGAGGTCAATAGATAAAAATATGGTGAATAACTTAACACATACACCTTATGAAAAACATATTACCAAAATGGACACAAAAAGGAATGGAAAAACTGCAGAGTGCTATATTTTTAGAGACCTCAAATACTTAATTTAAAATCTTTCCACAGAAAAAAGTTCTGGCCCAAATAGCTTCACAGGTAAATTATTCCAAATATCAGAAGGAAAAAAATAGCACCAATCATACACAATGCTTCCAATGGTAGAAGAATAGGAATACTTTCTAATTAATCTTAGGAGAATAGTATAAACCCATGCAACCGAAACCTAATAAGAACATTAAAAAAACCCAGTATTATGGGCCAAACTTTTTTTTTTAATGCAGACAGAAATATCTTAAGTTATTAGTAAACTCAATCCAGTTCCCTATATAAAAAAGGATAGCACATCAAGGTGGGCTTATTCTAGGAATGCCAGGATGGATTAACATTCAAAAAAAATTAACTAAATTTGGCATGTTAAAATACTACAGGAAAAAAAGCTTATGATTTCAATAGATCCAGAAAAATATGTGAAAAAAAATGTAATGCCCCTTTATGACCTAAATACTCCTATGCATACACAAACCAACTCAGCAAACTGAAGAATCAAGAGAAAATTCTTTAATCAGATAGAAAGCATTTACAATTTTTTTTTTCTTTAAAAAAGCACATACTTATTCAGATCGTCAGTTTCTTCCTGTTTCAGTCTTGGCAGTTTCTAAGTTTTAAGGAAGGCATCCGTTTCTTCCGGGTTGCTTAATTTGTTGGCATACAGTTGCTGATAATAATTTCTAATAATTGATTCTATTTCCTTGGTGTTAGTCGTGATCTTGCCCCTTACATTCATAATTTTATTAATTTGGGTCCTTTCTATTGTCTTTTGGATAAGTACAGCCAGAGGTTTATCAATCTTATTCTTTCAGAGAACCAGCTTCTAGTTTTGTTGATTTGCTCTACTGTTTTTCTGGTCTTTATTTCATTGATCTCCCTTCTAATCTTTATTTCTCTTCTCCTGCTTGGTTTAGATTTTATTTGCTGTTCTTCCTCCAGTTCCTTTAGGTGTAAGGTTAGCTTGTGCATTCGGGATTTTTCTACTTTTTTGAGTGAGGCTTGGATGGCTATATATTTCCCCCTTAGGACCACCTTTGCACTATCCCATAGGTTTTGGACCAATGTGTTTTCTTATTTACCCCAAAGATACAGATGTAGTGAAAAGAAGGGGCACGTGTACCCCAATGTTCATAGCAGCAATGTCCACAATAGCCAAACTGTGGAGAGAGATGAGATACCCTTCAACAGATGAATGGATAAAGAAGATGTGGTTCATCTATATAATGGAATATTACTCAGCCATCAGAAAGGATGAATACCCACCATTTGCATCAAAATGGATGGACCTGGAGGGCATTATGCTAAGTGAAATAAGTTAAGCAGAGAAAGGCAATTATCATATGGTTTCACTCATGTGGAACATAAGGAATGGCACAGAGGACATTAGGGGAAGGAAGGGAAAACTGAAGAGGGGGATAGAGGAGGGGGAGACAAACCATGAGAGACTATGGTCTCCAGGAAACAATCTTAGGGTTTCAGAGGGGAGGGGGTGAAGGGATGGGGTAGCCCGGTGATGAGTATTAAGGAAGGCACGTGTTGCAATGAACACTGGGTGTTATACGCAAACAATGAATCATGGAACACTACATCAAAAACTAATGATGTACTGTATGGTGACTAACAACATAATTTTTAAAAAAAAGTTCAAAACTAGAGCAACATTTTGCTTCTATGAAGTACTGTACTAGAGGTCTTAGCCAATGCAATTCCAAGAAATAGAAATTAAAGAGATATGGAGGTCACAAATTTCCAGTTATAAGTTCTGGGACATAATACAATACTATAGTTGAATGTTGCTGAGAAAGTAGATCTAAGTGTTCTCACTACAAAAAAAGACAGGGTAATTCTGTGAGGTGATGGAAGTGTTAACCCTACTGGTAATCATTTTGCAACATATAAGGGTATCAAGTTATGTTGTATACCTTGAATTTACACAATGTTATATATTAATTATATCTCAAAGCTGGGAAAAAATGTATATGGAATGGAAACGTAAAAATAAAACTAATTATTCAACAGAACACTTGTGCTCCTAAAAACTCCAAAAAAGAACCTATAAAATCCAATATAATTAATAAGTGAATTTAGCAAAATCCCTGGCTACAAGGTTAATCAATAAATATAAATGAATTGCATTCTTATACACTCACAACAGACATTTAGAAAATGAAAATTAATACCATTTATAAGTACATAAAATCGAATCCTAGGAATAAATCTCACAAAAAGTATGCAAGTTGTCTGCACTGAAAACTGTACAACATTACTGACAGAAAATAAGGCTAAAATAAATAGGGGATATAGTGCATTTATAGATTGAGATTATATTTTGGGAAAACTTCTATCCAAATCCTAGAAAAATTTGTGAATATTGACAAACAGATTCTAAAATTTTTATGGAAACAGAAGACCAAAAATAACCAAAATAATCTAAAAGAAGATATCTAAAGGATTTACACTAATAGATACAAGACTTGCAAATCTATAATAATCAGTAAATAGACCAATGGAACAGACAAGTCTGGAAATAGACCCACAAATACATAAGCACTTGATTGATGAAAGTTACTGCCAGAAAAAAAAAAGTTCTAAACCAATGTCAGCAAAATTACCATTGTCTTAACTACTAATGTAGATAATCATTTTGAGTGACACTGTTACACCATTTTACAGACCAAAAAAAAAAAAAAAAAAAAATATATATATATATATATATATATATAAATTTTAACTCTTTTAAAGGTAAATCTCTTTTCCTAAATATTGAAAAGATTTCAATCTTCTCAAAACTAAAATCAACTTTGGCATGTTTTTCAATTTTCATTTAATAAATTGCCATTTTATCACATTACTTAATTATATGGTAAGTGAGCTTTATTAGCATATTAAAATAACTATAAGGAGATTATAGACTTAACTGACATAATACCTATTTTAATTTCTAGGACATTGCAAAATTTTATTCTATAAATGTCTACTTTCACATTTGAACCTCAAAGCGTTAAACGTATTTACCTCCAAGGAATGTCTAAGAGGTCAAATCTTCCTAAATATATGGTTTTCACACATAATACCATCTTGACAACATCTGGACTTCACAGAAACCACAGGGTAAGGAATAATCCTCAAGACCTAAAACAACCACATTCCTATCAGGGTAAAATGATTTTCTAAGAAAAGGCTTGATTTTTCTGTAACTACAACTAATATAAATATATCTAAGTCCTGTTCCTAATGTAGCTATCTGATCTTTGTATACTTTTGCAGGAAGGTCAGGCAAACATTTTCTCCGACGATTCAAAAACCTGCTTTTACCCAGACACAAAATGTCAGGGAGAATTTGATAGGCTGACCAAAGAGACAACCTTTTGATAGCATGTAGAGGTTGCTGAATATCAGTGGAAGTTTAGCAAGTGGAACAGGATTCTTTCCAGTTGATATTTGTAAATAGCATCCTTTTCTATCTTCCTGGTGCTTCACGGTAAAGCTAAATTTGAATGTTCATCAGCGAATAAAACATAGTATAGATTACTATAAGACAGGAACAAGAAAATAAAGCTTGTACAAAAGGAAAAATCCATTATTAAAACATGAAAAATCAATATACTCATGATATTTAAAAACCCAATCCTATTAAGTAAATCCTACAACAAGTTTGCAATCAGATTTTGTGGGCAATTCTTCTATAAGCAGTTTCCCAATTTTGCACTGCCTTGACCCACATTGAAGTTACAAGCTCTCACCATAAGGGAAACTTGGGCCACGTCTGCAGGTTTGATGTGAGCTTTAGCATTTCCCCACTGTGGCAGGTAATTCTCTGCCTGCCAAGAAATTCACTGGAGACATATCAGGGCAAAGGACCGACTCAGCAGATTTGTAAAAACCAAGGGCAGGATTTTCCATTCAAAGTGAATTGGAACTTGATGAAAAGAAGCTCACAAGGCAAACATTTGAAGATAACTGAACTCGAAACTGACATTGGGCAATGGGTGTCAAGAGGGCCCTTGTGCTGCCATTGGGGCTGCCAAGCCACACCCTACCTGCCAACTCAGTAGGATTCGGGGATTCAGGCAGGAGCCTCAATTTGAGCTCTTGCTCTACCACTTTTTATAGGACCTTAGGTGAACCATGTTCCCTCTACACTTCTTTAATTCAATCCAAAATCAAGATAAAACACCTGTCATAATTCTCTTGTGGAATTGTTCTGAGACAAAAAGGATAAAGATATGGGAGCACTTGGTGGCCTCTGGCTTCTTTATAAATACGTGCTCTCTTTGTACACACTTAACAGCACCAGAGTGCTGTGGGAACAGATTTTGGGAGCAGGGGTGGGGTTGGGGGATGTGGGAAGAACAGGAGTCAAACAGCTGGGTTTAAGTCCTGATTCAATTACTAAATAATATTCTGGATCAGGTGGCATGGTGCATGCTTAGGATGCAAAGATGGAAAAAAAAAATCACTGGGGCTTCTTTAAGATTAAAATGTGGATTAGAAAATATCCACTAATACCCAGAGCCACTTCATGCAAGAGAATGATACACTTCCAACGTGTTGTGCTGGGCTGAGCTATGAGGTTTGCTTTAAACAATAAAAAAAATAGATAATAGGTGTACCTTCTATGCAGAAATGTTTAATTTCAGCATGTAAGTTGCCTAGCTTTTTTTCCATGCTTCTCACATTGTTCAAGGATGTAGTCACCCCTCAAAAAAGCCCCAGTGTACAAGTGGGTTGAGCAAGGAATACATTTTGTTTTACAGGCCCTGAAGATTTTTTTGTCTGTGCAATAATCAAGCTTATCTTTCCTGATAAAACAATGAGATGATTTTTTTTTTCATAAAGCTACATTTGTTCAATGTAAAGAGCTGGACTTCATTCTGAGTTTATATTCTTCCTACCTTCTTATGCTGTGACAAAATACCCTTTTATGAAATGATTATCATGCTGTTAGAGGTAGAATTCCAAAACGTGAAGTTACATGAAATACAATGAGAATGTACCACATGACTGCCATGCTTTGGGGAAAAACATTCCTAATAACTGCAAGAGTATGCCTTCACAAGATTTGCCCATGAAGCCTTATGTCCTAGCACATCAGACTTTCTGTGTGAGAACACACGTCAAGTTTTGGGTTTCACATTGGTAACCAAATCATAATAGCTTTTCATGACCTTTGAAATATTATGACTGGTCTCTGAACACGCCACTGATATAATCTCCTATGGATGGATGAAGTTCCTGGAGGAGGTGTGCTAAGTAGCTGCTTTTACCACGGTAGGCATTTCAAGGCCATACTATAATTTACTGTCTCCAGACATTACCCAGGTATGTGAAGTGGTGTGAAAATGGGCCTATGATTCCTGTCTGAGTGAAAGGTTTCTGATCTAACACCAAGCAGTCTAGGGCTCAAGTCTGTTTGAAAGAAGATTTAGGCTAGAAGACTCAATTTTTAGAAAAATAAAGTAAAATTCTAGGACTGACATCAAAGACGGCCATGGAATGAACAGTTCTATTTAATGAGTGGACTGGAATGGAGAGAGGGAGTGTGGGGAAGGTTGAAAATTGTCAAACCGGCTACAAGTTGACATTTGCCAATTTAGACTTACGAAGGCCTCCTTGGAGCCCCACTGTGCCTTTGCACAGCTAATTCCTTGTGTTTTATTTTTCTTTTAGATGCCTTTCCAATGGAGCTCACGAAGAAACAAGAAAACAAAACACAGCGGTCTCCAACATACTAAACAACTGTCTCCAAGATCAGAAAGCATCAGAAAAGACCCTAAAGAGTTGTTTAATCCCAGAGGAAAGTCTTGTTTAAATGGAGAAGCGCTTGCAGCAGAAACCTTGGAAATTTCAGGGAGTGGAATTTTATTGTCAGAACTTTCAATGAAAGTGCAGCCGCAGATCCTGGGAGTGTTAAATAAAAATTACCAACAAGCTGTCTTACCTGTGTGCACTCCATCGAAAGGAAGGGCAAACGTGAGCAAGTCGCGCTTGTACATCAGTCAAAACTCTGACAGCTACCCTGTGAAGTTTGACGAGCTGCCATGTGCTCGACTACCTAAGATACTCTTAACTGAACCATAAAAAGACAAATAAATTAGTAATTGCATCCCTCCTGTCAATGTCCTTTTGCGTGAACTTCTCAAGCTGTTGGTTAACATTGTCTGGAATGATTTATCAATATATTCTTCTCTTTCTTAGAAAAGACAGATGCACTTGATTTTTTTTTTTCCAAATTGTTTTTCGAATTGATTTAAGAAAATGATACAGATATTGCCAGTTTCTGGACCTCTCCTTCTATTCCCTGTTCTGCCTCCTCCCATTAGGAAATCAAACCAATAAGATTAACATAATCTTTCTTGGAATTGACTGTTCTTTTTAAATAGATCCCATGATAGACATATGTAAAAATCAATAACAGGCTCCTCATTTGTCAAAGCTAATGACTAAACTCATTTTGAAGTTCAATAGTGGTTACTGAAGAGTGGCCACACATTATATATCTAATCCTGTAGGTCTCTTCACTTACTCTGCAGAAAAACAGAACAAGGAGGCTTTGTTGCTTGAGGCACAATATAAAAGCTTGGGTCTCCGTTTTATTTGTACATACTCATTTTTCCTCCAAAGTAGGACGATTTCTTGATTGTCCAGGCTAATATGTTAAAGGCAAGAAGATGAAGAATGAATTCTTATAACAGTTTCTAATACCTTTTCCTCCCCTACCTTTTTAAAAACCAACTGCATTGTAAGCTCCTTCAATTATATCCTTAACTCCTTGAGGTTATGGACCATGTCTTACATATTTTTAATATCTCCAGAGAGACTAACATAGCGACTGGGTCACAGGTTAGCACAAAATAAAGATTTTGTTGAATTAAACAGAATTAAATTATCCAATATCTTGGTCCATGGCATAGCAATTATCTTAGACCAGACATTCGTATCCAGAGTAAAGTACAAAAGAGCTTTCCAGCAGACTCTTCCTTGATAGATGCCCTGCATCACAGGATGGTTTAAAAGCAGTGTTTGCTGTGGAGGTGTTTTCTACTACCTCCCACAAAACCTTTTCCTGCAACTGCAAAAGGGTGAGGATGGACAGGTTTTAATAAAAACCCCCTCCTCCCTTTTAAATGCCCTCTGATTACAGGTGTATGCCAGCAACCGAGCATCCTGAAATCTAGAATAGAGATGTGGCTGAAACACACGCATGACATTTTCGCCCCCAACTGATTGAGAGCAGATTTTTCAATTATCGCTAACAAAGGCAATAGCTTATATCTGCATGATGCTTTATGCTTTCCATAAGCTTCTTCACACACACCATCTCATTTTCCAACCCCAAATCACAACAAGAGTTCATTTCCCTAGAAATTCCAAATGGTGGTTCACTGTTGTGTATTCCTCATCTCGCCGGCGTGTTGCCATATTCTGGGCTCCAGGTTGTATATTGTATTGTATGCCCATTGGACACAGCCATCTCATGGAATCAATAGGTCAGACACAATTTGAAACTCCCTAGGTAATGGATTTTAAAAACTGCTTGAGGGTGGGTGGCAGTGGGGAGAGAGACAGGAGGAAAAGGAATCCACAGAAACAATAACTGAAGTGGAGTGATGCATTCATGATGGGAGCTGGAGAACTCCTGTTCTTTATAATAGCTTCTCAGGGGAGAAGCCGCCCTTTTCCAGAAGGAGGTGTCCGGGGAATAGCAGAGCCATGGCCATCCCATTCTTTTGATGAACAGAAACCTTATCAGTGCAATTCCTCTTGAGAGTTGCAGGGATAAAGGAAGTTTAAAGACTTTTGAAAAATTTGGGTAGCGAGGGGAGGAAAGCCCTACACTCGGCTTGTTCATTCGGAATATCTCCCGTGAAGGGGAGGGTATTCTGCCAAATTTAGGACCCTCTCAGAGCTCACAGATACTGACAGCTGATCTAAACTCAGTGCATGGGTTTATTCTTGCCAGGGGAGAGAGGGAGCGATGAAGTGAAAAGGATGTTGAATGAATTAAATACAAGTATAAAAACAAAAATTCTCGCCTCCAACTGTAAATATCACTGTGTGATCATATTTTCTATTGCAGCGGTGCAATGAGGATGTCAAAGCATCAGTCATTAGATAATAAGTAGCATAAATCATTTTGACTTCAGATACCTTGCAGTTTTTAATTATTTTTAGAATCCCAAAGTATCACATGGCTTTGTCTCATCGTTATAAGACTATGAGGTTGGAAAAAAAAAATCAAGGAGGCAGGCGAAACTTAAACTGTCTCACATCATGGCTTGGAGGCATATATTAGGCAAAATAAGCTTTATTTTTTCCTGTTCGTACAATCCTCAAAGCCTTACTTATCTGGTGGCATAGGAGGAACAATCTAAAGCAATTCTATGTCCAATAATAGGCTGTTTCTGTAGTACAAAAAAGTTCGTTTGTAATAACACTGTCACATTATTAACATCTCTCATTTGTGTTTGTGTGTGTGTCTGTGTACATGTTTTTAAAATATGACATTTTTCCTCAGTGGCTTTATCAAATAGTGATTTTTAAAAATTATTATTGTTAGGTTGATGATCTCTCTCCTGGAGGCTTGGAAATTTTTTTTGAAAAGTGGGGAAAGAAGTCTAAATAGTAGTAATTCTGAGTACAGGCTGTGTGAGTCTTTATTCTAGTTACAGCTAATCAAATAATTTAGGGTTAATTTATGGGGATCTGACACTTCCCCCAGAGCCCAGGAGTTTGCACATACAGCTGACCCTTACACAACACAGGTTTGAACTACATGGGTCTACTTTACGCAGATTTTTTTTATATATAAATATAGTACAGTACTCTCAATGTGTTTTCTCTCCCCATGATTTTCTTTCTTCTTTTTTTTAAGATTTTATTCATTTATTTGAGAAAGAGAGAGAGCACAAGCCAGGGGGAAGGGCAGAGGGAGAGAGAGAGAGAAGCAGACCCCCCACTGAGCAGGGAGCCCGATACAGGGCTCGATCCCAGGACTCTGGGATCGTGACCTGAGCCGAAGACTGACACTTAACCAACTGAGTCACCTAGGAGCCCCTCCCTATGATTTTCTTAGTAACATTTTCTTTCTCTAATTTACTTTAAGAATACAGTATATAATACATATAAAAATATGTGTGAATGGACTGTTACTGGTAAAGCTTCTGGTCAACAGTAGGCTGTAAGTTACATTTTTGGGGAGTCAAAGGTTATATGCAGATTTAGTGATGGCACAGGAGCTGAGGTTGAGGTGTGTGGTTAGCGCCCCTAACCCTGCGGGTATAGAACAGAGTAAATGAGACGAAGGAAATGAGAAGATTTTGGGTATAGGTGTGGAAAGCCTTGTATAACATGTTACTATATCTGGATATTATCTTGTAAGCAGAGAGGGATCAATAAAGGTTCTTAAGTGGGGAAGAATCATGACTGAATCAAAGTTTTCCAACAATAATTCTGGTTAAAGCAAGGAGGATAAAATGAGGAGAAATTAGAATTATGGTTTATGGGCATACTTCAGAAAAGCGATAAAGGTTCAAATCAGAGCAGTGGCAATGGAAATGAGAATAGGGGTTATTCATTTTGAAGGTAGAACCAAAGAGCTTGGTAACTGAATAGGATGATGAGGGGAGTCAAGAGTCATGCTGATGTTCCTAGCAGAGCCTACAGAGTAGACAGAGATAATGATAGCCCACGTGAAGAATCCAAGACAAAGCTGAAGCCAGGAAAGGGGGTACCATTAAGGGGTCTTGCATCATAAAAGTTACATGGTTACAACTGAGAATTTTTTTTTAGAGAAAAATGGAATGATCTCTTCTAGGTAATTTTCCCTCACAGTAGGCAGCAATCATTATAATGGCTTTAATATTAAATGAGGTTTATATTGGTATATATATGGAACTTTTTTTTTAAAGATTTTTTATTATTATTTATTTATTTGAGAGAGAGAGAATGAGAGAGCGAGAACACATGAGAGGGGATAGGGTCAGAGGACGAAGCAGACTCCCTGCCGAGCAGGGAGCCCGATGCGGGACTCGATCCAGGGACTCCAGGATCATGACCTGAGCCGAAGGCAGTCGCTTAACCAACTGAGCCACCCAGGCGCCCTATATATGGAACTTTTTAAAAAGGTCTGGAAATGACAATGGGATCAGAATGGTAGAATGGAAAGAGCAGTAGGTTATCAATCAGAAGTCATAGTCTCCATTAGACATCTGACTGACCTTGAACAAACAACTCAATCCCTCCAGTTGTTCATTTCATAACTTGTGAACTAGGAGTGATGGTGCTTTCTCTTCCCTCCTCACTGTGTGTAAGGATCAAGGACATGATGCATTTTTCGGCTGAGCGAGAACTACAGAGTGCCGCGTAAGCGATTTGGATGCACTTTAACATGTTGTGAGCTTGATAATTAAAAATAAAAACTCTTGATTGAAAGTAATTTCTCAAAATATTTTTAGGGAAAGAGATTTAAATTCTATTAAAGGATTTAGTCACACTTGGGGGTTTTATCTCTCTCTCTCTTTTTTTTCAATTTCTGAATACAGCAAATCTTCCCTTTGCCCAAATATTAAATCTATGAGGCTACAAATATAACCTTACACATGGTATGCATTATAAAAACAAACCCTGAAACATTTGTCTGGGGCAAAATAAAAGAAACTGAAAAATTGAAGATGTCAAGCATTTTTACTTAATGCAAGATATTCCCATTATTTCTTTTCCTTTTAATAAAGTTCACACTTAGTTGCTCTCTTGAAAACCAATTCTTCCCAAAGCTTCTCTCTTCATCTTTAATATGACTCTTCTCTGAAGCTCTCATTTCTATCCAGGCAGTATTATTACATATCTTACAAAGTCAAGCATTAGAGATTAATTACATGTGAAGTCCATCTGATGGCTCTGGGGTTTCTCTGGGTAGTAGTGAAGGCTACCCACTGGTGTCGTAAAAGCTGTGTAAATTTAATTAAAATGTAGCCATTTCATTGGGTCTCCTATGCAAGTAGGGCCTCTGGTCTTCTGTAAAAAAGAATGATCTTGTATAAAAACTCACAAAGTTAAAGGAACAGAATAATACATTGTGGTGAGTGATAACCTGCCAGAGCAGCCAGGCACAGGATGGAGAAGGCTAACAGGGAGGGAAGGTCCCCTATGTAATAGTCAACCTTTCAACCTCACCAAGCCCCTTTCCAAGTGGCTCCAATCAGAGACAATCCCAAGTGCACTTTTCAGCCCTCTGTTGGCTGTTTATTCAAGAAGCCCCAGGGGGTTGTAAGCAGATACCAGTTTACACCTTGGTAATCACTGGCATTTCATTCTCCCAAATAGCTAAATGAGCCTTTCTACCCTGACCTCTTCCTGGCACTTCCCCAATATTGAATAAACTTGAATAACGGAAAGGGTCAAGTTTAACGTCAAGTCTGACCAGGAGACCCACCGACAGTTTATAAGCCTCGTGGTATACATCTGCAAGGAGTGGGTCAGGACTTTTGATTCTCTGGAGAGGGAACTTTCTTGGAAGACCCTAGTAAATTTGGTCATCTCATTATTTTGTCAAAAAGTAAGTTGCCAGAGTGCGATCTGAAAATGGAAGGCAGGCGTTCTATAAAATTACTTCTATAAAAAGTAGCATAGGATCTGTGCTAAGCCATTTGGGAAAAGTGTGAAACAAAAGTAATAATAATTGCTACCATTTATTTCATGATTCTATGTGCCAGATATACATGTGCTATTTCCAGCTCTCACACCAATCCTGGAAAGAACACACCACCGTATTGTAGTACAAAGAGCCCACATTTTGAAGAGAGACAAAAATGGTTTGAATCCCGGATTAGCTATGCTCTCGGAATCTGTTTCTTTATAAGCTAATATTTGGCTGGGAAACTCTAAGTGATGCTTAAATGAGTGAAATAAATATATATCTTCCTAACACATTATCTGGCACTTAGTGGAAGATTTGCAATGTTCGTTTCCATCTTAGTCTTCAGCAAGACTCTATGGGACTCAATATTATTTTTGAAAAATTCTCTAAGGATGGGGATTTTGTGATTTCTTGCAGAGTACTAGCTTCCACTAAGTGTTTAATTTTATATATCCAATGTAAAAATGTGCGTAATGTGAAAGAAATAGTTGTTCTATGTTAGATGAGTGTTTAGTTTATCTTAGTTGGCATGTATAGAGAACTATAGGCTTACCCTGCATTAGAACATCTATTTATTCTAGTTACCTTGGTGTGTGTAAAATAGGAAATATGGTGGGGGGAGGGAGGTAATGAAATTTTAACCTCTAACTAGGTCTGGATGTTCTGGTTTAAGATGGCAACATAGGGAGACCCTGAACTCACCTCCTCCCATAGATAGCTACATATGGAACAATTTCCTCTGAAAAAAATCTAAATACTAGCTAAGCAACTCCTGCACCTCAGACAAATGAGAAAAAAATCCACAGCAAAGTGGGTTGGTGAAGCTGAGACACAATTTCACCATAAATGCTACCCCTGGAATGGTGACCCACAGTCAGGAGGGGACTCAAAATCTGGAGCTTTCCCGAGGAGCTACAGGTTTGAACCCCATATTGGGCACCCCAACTTTCAAGACGTGCACCTGAGAGATGAGCCCCCAAATATCTAGCTTTGAAAACCAACAGAGCTGTTTTTTTTTGTTTTTGTTTTGTTTTTTTTAGATTTTATTTACTTGAGAGAAAGAGAGAGAGCAGAGCAGGAGGGAGGGGCAGAGAGAGAAAAGCAGACTCCCCAGTGAGCAGGGAGCCCAATGTGGGGCTTGATCCCAGGACCCCAGGATCATGACCTGAGCTAAAGGCAGACACTTAACTGACTGAGCCACCCAGGCGCCTGAAAACCAACAGAGCTTTTATCCACGAGACCCACAAGGCTATAGTGAACTAAGAAATGGATCTTAAAGGGCTCACAGGCTCAGACACACACTAGCCCCCAGGTACTAGTGCAGAAGCACTGAGAGGCTTAAAGACTTTATGTGAAAGAGGCTTATTTTCTTATCTTAAAGCATTGGCCTGAGGGTCAGGCATATAATTTGGCACATATCTAGAGCCTGAAGGGCCAACTCTAAGGACAGAAGCTTATAGACATCATGCCTGCGCTCTCCCTCTGCATTGTTCTAGCTTTCTGGTACTTCATGGAAAAGAATGGATTCCCCAATTTTCTGGCTGCCACCTAGGAAATACCCCTTGACAGCCTGGCCCTGGCAGTTGTGGTGGGGGCTTGTGTTTCTGGGTCCCACCACTGTAACAATCAGAGAAACAATTCTAGGCCATTGTCACCCCTAGGGAACTGCATAGACTGCAGACTAAAACACACCCTAGTCATTCTGTGAAATAGGCTTATTTGTTTGTCCTGGAGCTACCTGAGGGACAGGCTTCTGGTTTGGCACAGATCTAGAAATTTACGGAAGTGCAACCTGGAGACAGAGGAGGGTGGATCCCATCTTCCACTCTCCCTCTACCTTGCTCCAGCTTACTGGGATCTCCCAGAAAAGAACTTATACAGTTATCTGGGACCCCAATTTTTATGACTGCCATCAAGGGTATGATACTTTTAGATTGTGTGGCTCTGGTTGCCAATGGGGCTTAAACTTGTGGGTCCCACAGGACTATAAACAATGGAGAGAGTTCTTAACTGGCCACTACCCCCAGGGCACAATCCTTCTACGAAAGAGGCCTACTAGCTTGTCTTCATAGCTGTGGCATAAGAGACTGGCTTCTAATTCAATACATTTAAAGAACCCACTGTAATCCTCCCAGAGAGCTCAGAAGCCGGTGCTGTCTTTATGCTTTTCCTATGCTATGCTCCACAGAGCCCGTATCTCCTGGAAGGGAGCTTGTACGTCCGTCTGATACCCTGGGTTTTATATCTGGTGCCCAATTTTTATGGCAGCAACCAAGAGGATGCCCTTGACTGCTGGCTCTGGTGGCCTATGGGGCTTGCTTTCCTGGGTCCCAGGGGACTATAACTGAAAGAGAGACCGTTCCTGGCAGGCTGCCACCCTCAGAGCACTGCACAAACATAAGACTGAAACACACTTCCAGTCTCTCTATGGAGAAGACTTATTTGTTTGTCCTGGAGATTAGGCCTGAGGGCAGGCTTCTGGTCTGGCACACATTTATTGCCCTTCTTAGGCATGCTCCAGGGATAGAGGTTGGTGGACACTATCTCTATGCTCTCCCTCTGCCTTACTCCAGCTCACCAGTATCTCCCAGACAGGAGCTTATACCACCATTTGGGCCCTGATTTTTACAACTCCCACCCAGAGGACACCTCTAGATTGCCTAGCTCTAGTGGCCAGTGGGATTTAGGCTTGTGGTCTCACAGGACTGTATATAGTTGCACATTTTAAAAGCTGAACTAGGTGCTGACTATGATCCTCCCTTTGGGACACTGACAGGTCTTGGCATACTCTCAAGTACTGAGAGTCATTAAAAATAAACTAGGTTGCTTGGACTACTATGAAAAATTGTATGTCAACAAATTGGACAACCTAGAAGAAAGGGATACATTTCTAGACGCCTACAACCTAGCAAGATTGAATCATGAAGAAATAGAAATATGTACAGACTGATTACTAGTAGGGAGATTGAATTAGTAATCAGAAACCTCCTAACAAACAAAATCCAGGACAAGACAGGTGAATTCTACCAAACATTGAGGAATTAATACCAATTCTTCTTAAACTGTTCCAAAAATTTGAAGAAGGAACACTTCTAAATTTACTTTATGAGGACAGCATTACCCTGGACACTACAAGAAAAGAAAATTACAGGCCAATACCCCTGATGAACATAGATGCAAAAATCCTAAACAAAAATATTAGCAAACCAAATTCAACAACACAATAAAGGGATCAAACACCATATCAAGTGGAATTTATTCTAGGGATGTAGAGAAGTTCAACATCCACAAAATCAATGTGACATTCCACATTAACAAAATGAGGATAAAAATTACATGATCTTAATAGATGCAGAAAAAGCCTTTGACAGAATTCAACATCCACTTATGATAAAAACTCTCAAAAATTGGGTATAAATGGAATGTACCTAAACACAATAAAGATAAGCACACACCTAATATCATACTCAAAAACCTGAAAGCTTTTCTTCTAAGATCAGGAACAATACAAGGATGCCCACTCTCCCAACTTTCATTCAACATAGTATTGGAAGTCCTAGCCAGAGCAATTAGGCAAGAAAAAGAAATGAAAGACATTCAAATTAGAACAGACATAAAACTGTCACTATCTACAGATGACATATTATATGTATATAAACCCTAGAGACTCCACCAAAAAACTATTACAACTAATCAACAAATTCAGTAAAGTTGAATGATGCAAAAATCAAAGAAAAATATGTCGTGTTTTTATACACTAATGAACTATCAGAAAGAGAAATTTAAAAATCCCATTTACAGCTGTATCAAAAATAATAAAATACCTAGGAATAAATGTAACCAAGGAGGTGAAAGACCAGTACACTGAAAACTAAGACAATGACTGATGAAAACTAAAAAAAGAATAAATGTAAAGATTTTCTGTGCTCATAGATTGGAAGAATATTGAAGTGTCCATACCTCCTAAAGTCATCTACAGATACAATGCAATCCCTATCAAAACGCCAAAGGCTATTTTCATAGTAATAGAACAATCTTAAAAATTGTAAGGAATTGTAAAAGACCTCAAATAGCAAAAGTGATCTTGAGACAGAACAGAGCTGAAGGTATCATGCTTCCTGATTTTACACTGTATTACAAAGCTAGAGTAATCAAAACAGTGTGGTATTGGCAAAAAGCAGACACATAGATCAATAGAACAGAATGGAGAGCCCAGAAATGAACCTATGCATATATGGTCATTTAATGTATAACCTAGGAGGCAAGAATATACAATGGGGAGAGATCAATCTCATCAATAAATGGTGCTGTAAAAAATGGACAGCCATATGCAAGAGAATGAAATGGGACCACTATTTTACACCATGAATAACTCAAAATGGATCAAAGATTGAACAAAAAACTTGAAACCATAAAATTCCCAGTAGAGACACAGGTGGTAAGCTCCTTAATATCATTCTTCATGATGATTTGTTGGATTTGATACCAAAGGGAAAGGCAACAAAGGCAAAAATAAACAAGTGGAACCACATCAAATTGAAAAACTTCTGCACAGTAAAGGAAACCATCAACAAAATGAAAAGGCAACTTACTGAATAGAAAAAGTATTTGCATATCATATCTGATAAGGCATTCATATCCAAAATGTATAAAGAATCCATACAACTCAATTGCAAAAAAACCCAAAAATATGATTAAAAAATGGGCAGAGGATCTGAATTGACATTTTTCCAAAGAAGATATATATAGATAGATAGATAGATAGATAGATAGATAGATAGATAGATAGATGATAGGTAGGTAGGTAGATAGGTAGATAGATAGATCAACAGGTACATGAAAAGATGCTCTACATCATTAATCATCAGGAAAATGCAAATCAAAACCACAATGATATATCACCTCACACCTGTTAGAATGGCTATTATCAAAAAGACAAAAAGTAACAAGCGTTGGCAAGGAGGTGGAGAAAAGGGAACCCCTGTGCACTGTTAGTAGGAATAAATTGGTGTAGTCACTATGGAAAACAGTATAGAGGTCCCTTAAAAAATTAAAAGTAGAGCTACCAAATAATCTAGCAATTCCACTTCCAGGATTTTATCCAAAGAAAATAAAAGCATTTGAAAAAATGAAAAAAGGTGTATGCACCCCCATGTTCACCGAAGAACTATTTACAATAGTCAAGATAGGAAACAACCTAAGTGTCCATTGACAAATGAATTACAAAGTGTGGTGTGTACAATAGACGTGCATGCACGCACACACACACACACACTGGGATATTGTTTCGGCCATCCAAAAGAAGAAAATCTTGCCATTTGTGACAAAATGAATGGATTTTGAGGCATTCCTGTTAAAGTGAAGAAAGAGAAGAGAAGATAAAGACAAATAGTATATAATCTCATTTATATGTGAAATTTAAAAAACAAACACACACACTCCAAACAAGCTCATGGATACAGGGAACAAACTGGTGTTTGCTAGAAGCAGGGGGTGGGTAGTAGGCAAAATGTGTGAGGGGAGTCAAAAGTTATAAACTTCCTATTATAAGGTAAGTCAGTCCCAGGATGTAATGTTCAGCACGGTGTTTATTGTTAATAATGCTATAATCCATACATGAAAGTTTCTAAGAAAGTAAATCTTAAAGTTCTTAAGAGAATATTTTTGTAATTACATAAAGTAGAGGATGAGAACTAGACATTGTGATTTTCATTTTGTAATGTATACAAGTATGGAATCATGTTGTACAACTGAACTATATAATGCTATGCCAATTATACCTCAATTAAACTGTCAGAAAAAACCCAAAACCAAATAAACCATTTAACTAGTTCCACCAAGAGATTCTCTTTTAATCAGAATTACTTTGTCCAAGATATTTTTGCCTTTGTTCTTATAGCTACCATTCTCAATCATGACAGGTCTGTATAGTCTCCTTTTGTTTTTTATCCATAGGTTTAAGACAGAAACCCTGAGAAATTCTCATTCCATTTAAGGCTAGAAGCTGTCCAAAACTTTTAAGAGTCTGCAATAAAGGTGCAAGAGGGTAAGGCAAGGTTGGAAGGGAAACACAAGCTTGATTCTCTGTGTTCCTACCACAGCTGCTGACATAGTTGTGGAAAAGATAAAATTCCTCAGATTTGTTCTCTGCAATTCTTAATCCTCTATTCTTGGATATTTTATTCCTCAGCCTTTTAATAGTCTCATTTACTCTTTTGAGATCATTTCTGTTATATAAACATTAAATATTGGGCAAGTTATTTTTGGAATATCTGAGTTAACAGTGAATATCAAGTGTTTTGATTTGTTTTTAGGATGACGTATTTAGAACATAGAAAAGGTTATAGCTGTAGCTGTTTCTAAATAAACTAGAAAACTCCAAATTGAGAATCTTTCAGTGCAACCTATTATTAGAAGGGTACAAAAATGTAGAACTTCCCAAATTTCCCCAAAAAAGTTACATATAGAAAAAAGGACACATATAAAACAGAGTCAGAAGAAAATAGTTTCCACAAGCCTTGCACAAACAACAATTTTTCACTAGGCACCATTCCTTTCATTTAAACGAGAATTCAAAAACACATGATTTAAATTTTTAAAATTCTATGATTTTATTTAAAATAAGGAGCTAATAAACATTTATCCATTATAGCACAATAAAATTATAATTTGTTATATTCCCTCTTCCCAAACACCTACCAATAATAGATAAAATATACCAGTAGAAGACCAAAATACTTAGTCAATAAAATCTTTATTTTTTTTTTACCTAAAAAGTAAAATAAATAACTGTGCAAAGTGAAAACTGAAAGAAATGCAAATAGTAAAATGTTCTGACTACACAGGCTTGCTGTCCTTAAGAAGCAGGTGATAGTAAGCAGAATTTAACATTCTGTATGATAAACAACACTGCTTAAAGACAAGGCTCTCTAGATTATGAAATAGGACTGAGAAAAGTTGCTGAACACTCCCTATGGCTAAGGCTTTTAGCAAGCTTCAGGCTGGCTGTGGGAAGACAGACATTCTTGCAATAACGCAATGGTCAAAGTAGTCTACTAGCTAACTGACTGGAACTACATTGTCCCCAACACCATCATGGGATAGGAGTCCCTGAAGGAAAAAGATCTAATGCCATAACAGGTACTGTCAGTGCCCCTTATCTCCTTGTTCTCACTGCTCAAGTACATATTGTTCTGATTTTCAAAATCTGCATTTCTTTCTTTTAGCTCTCCTATATGGGCACTGAATCCTGCTTTGCCTACTGGTCTGGTGTACTAAAAGTGATGGAGAACTAATGCTTTTGGGGAGCAGCCTCAAACTGACTAAAGGAAATTGGTGCATAAATACTAGCATGACCCTTGGGTAGGATAACTCTGAGAGATCTGTTCTACACTGGCTTCCAGGAGTTTCCTTGCAGGACTGACTGCTAGTTACACACAGAGGTAACTGGTTCAGTAATACACCCATTATTGGTTGTTTTCTTCTCTATCTCCCTTGTCCATTTTTCTAGTACTGTTTCCTTCACCTCCCAAATAAACTACTTGCACTCACATCCTTTACTTAGGGTCCATTCCATGGAGAACCCAAACTAAGACAGATGCTGAGAAGGATAGCCAAAAATATCAGCAGAAGGAAGATAGATTGTCCCAAGGAGAAATTAACATAGTGGAAGAGTCTAAAAAAATCTTTAAAATAAATGTATTTAGTACCCAAATATAAATGAAGAATAAGTTATATTAAAGAAAAGCAAGGACTTATGGACTAAAAATAAGCAGAAATGAAGCAACACCAAGAAGATATGAAACAAATATAATTTGAAAGTTTGGAAAGGAAATATACAGTCTTCAAAATTCAAAGAGTTGAGAGGTGTAGTAAACCTGGCATTGGACAAAATAGAAGAGTAAGTCACTGAATTAAAAGAGAAACTCACCCAGAATATAGCATGCAAGATTTTAAAAAATAAGAAAATCAGGAAGGGTAGAGAGATAATGAAGTTATAGAGCATAGATACACAGGTTGGTTTCTATTAAACATGCTTCTAAGGTCCCACTGTAATCCTCTGCAAAGTCCTCAGAGGTCAAGCAAATATGTTCATGTTCTACCTCTGCAGTGACCTAGAGTGCCGGTATCTCCCCGAAAGGATTTTGTATGTGTGTGTGACACCCCATTTTTTATGTCCGGTGCCCCACACATTGTGGGTACCATCTAAGGGATACCCACTGATGGCCTGAGTCTGGTTGGCAGAGGGCTTGTGTTTCTAGTCTCATGAACTGTAACAATGGAAAAGCTATTACCCAGCAGGGGACAGCAAATAGAGCAGACTAAAACACACCCTGACTTTCTGTGAAGGAGGCATATTTGCTTATCTTGGAACTTGAGCCTGACAGGTACACTTCTGGCTTTCCATATATCTAGAAACTTACTGAGATGCTATCTGGTGAGGGAGGCCAGTGGATGCCATCTTTGTGCTCTCCATCTGCCCTTCTGTAGGCCACCAGTATCTTCCACAAAGGACAGTATACATTCATCTAGTGCTCTGATGTTTGTGACTGCCTCTCAGGGGACACTTTGAGGTTTCCTGGCTCTGGTGGCTACTGGCACTTACAATTGAGGTCCCATAGGAATGTGTATATTTGCATACTTTAAGCTGCTGCCTGAGGGTCTGGCTCCAGTCAGCATGAATCTAAGTGCTGACTGAAATCCTCCCCTTTGGGACAATGACAGGTCTTGGTACACCATCAACAACTGGGAGACATTAAAAATGAAACAATCTGCCTGGACAATCACAAGGTTTGAGAGACAACCAAGAGCGAGGGCAAGTTTGAATGGTAAGGCTTATTACCTACATGAGGTCACTCTTCAAGACTGGGGAGGTGGCTGTTTCAATTAAAGCATGGAAACTACCACAGAAGGTCAGTGAAAGAGAGGAATATGTTCCAAACTAAATAAAATGAGAAAACCTCAGAAAATGTTCCTAATAAAACAGATAAACTCTTTATCAGGTAAATCACTTAACATAATGTTCATAAAGATGTTTCACCTACTCAGGTGAAAGAGGGATGAACATAGTGAGAACTTATAGTAATAGAAAACATAAGAAAGTACCAAGTAGAAATTAAGAGCTAAAGAATATAACTCAGTAGAAAATTATACTAGAGGGATTCAACAACAGACAAGGCAAAGCAGAAGACAGAATCAATGAACTCAAAGACAAGGCAGTGAAACTCACCCAATCAGAGCAGCATAATGAAAAAAGGGTGAAAAAAGTGAAGCAAGCTTAAAGGACTTAAAGGACAATATCAACCCAACCAACATTCACATTATAGGGGTTCCAGAAAGACAAGAGAGAGAGAGGCAGAAAATTATTTGAAGAAATAGTGGATAAAAACTTCCCTAACCTGGGCAGGGAAACAGATCCAGAATCCCAGAGACTCCCAAAGAAGGTGAACCTAAAGAGACATATACAAAAATAAATTATAATTAAAATGTCAAAAGTTAAAAATGGACAGAATCTTAAAAGCAGCATAAAAAAAAAATAATGTGTTACATAACAAAGAAATCCCAATAGGACAATCAGCAGTTTTCAGCAGAACCTTTGGAGAAAAGAGGGAATGGAATGATATATTCAAAGTGCTGAAAGGAAATAAAAATTCCAACCAAGAATACTCTACCCAGCAAAGTTGTCATTCAGAATTGAAGGAAAGATAAAAGTTTTCAATACAAGCAAAAGCTAAAGGAGTTAATCACTACTTTACTAGCCTTACAATAAATTTAAAGGGACTTGTTTAAGTTGAAATGTACAAATTAGTAACAGAAAGACATGGAAGTCTAAATCTCATTGGTAAAGGTAAATATATAGTAAAATTTAAAATAATCTAATGTCCTAAAGGTGATGTAGTAGTCACTTATAAAAATAGTATGAAGGTTAATAGACAAAAGTAGTAAAAACAACTGTAACTGCAATAATTTGTTAAAAGATTTCAAGATAAAATATGGGAATTGTGACCTCAAAAACATAAAATGTGGGCAGGGAGAATAAAAGTGTTGAGTATTAGAATGTGTTCAAACTTAGGTTGTTATCCATTTAAAATAGACAATTGTAAATATAAATATTATATGTAAGGCTTGTGGTAAACAAAAAGCAGACATCTATACTAGATATACAAAAGAGAAAGAGAAAGGAATCTAAACATAACAGTACCCAAATAATAATTATTTTTTGAAGATTTTACTTATTTATTTGACAGAGAGAGAGTGAGAGAGCAAGAGAGCACAAGCAGAGGGAGCAGCAGGCAGAGGGAGAGGGAGAAGCAAGCTCCCCACAGAGCAGGGAGCCTGAAGATTTCATCCCGGGACTCAGGATCATAACCTGAGCCAAAGGCAGATGCTTAATTGACTGAGCCACCCAGGTGCCCACTAACAAAATCATTAAATCACAAAGGAAGAGAGCAAGATAAGAAAGGAACAGAAGAGCTATGAAACAGCTGGAAAATGTTAACAATATGGTAATAAATACATATCAATAATTACTTTAAATGTAAATAACTTCTCCTTAAAAGATATAAAGTCACTGAAAGGATAAAATGATAAGATACTTCAGATGTAAAGACATACACAGACAAAGTAAAATGATGGAAAAAGATATTTCATCCAAATGTGAACCAAAAGACACCAAGTATAGCTATATTTATATCAGACAAAATAGACTTTAAAACAAAGACTATAATAAGAGACAATGAAGGCCATTACATAATGATAAAAGGAGGATATAACATTTGTAAATATATATGCACCCAACAGATGATCCCCTAAATATATGAAGCAAATATTAACAGACTTAAAGGGAGAAACAAACAGCAGTACAGTAATAGTAGGGGACTTTATTACCCCACTTTCATCAGTGGATATCATCCAGACAGAAAATCAATAAAGAAACTTAGACCAGATGAAATATATATATATGTATTTGTAAATAAAATATTCTATCTAAAAGAAACAATATACCTTCTTCTCAAGTGTGCATGGAACATTCTTAAGGATAGATCATATGTTAGGTTATAGTACAAGACAATAAATTAAAGAATATTGAAATCATATCCAGATTCTTCTCTACCCACCATGATATGAAACTAGAAATCATTACAAGAAGAAAACTAGAAATTTACAAATATGTGGAAATTAAACAACATGCTACTAAATAACCAATGGGTCAAATAATAAGAGAAATAAAAAAAAAAAACCTTTAGACAAATGAAAATGGAAATAAACACACCAAAACTTATGGAATGTGATGTAATAAAAGTAGGTCTAGGGGCGCCTGGGTGGCTCAGTTGGTTAAGCGACTGCCTTCAGCTCAGGTCATGATCCTGGAGTCCCGGGATCGAGTCCCACGTCGGGCTCCCTGCTCAGCGGGGAGTCTGCTTCTCCCTCTGACCCTCCACCCTCTCATGCTCTCTATCTCATTCTCTCTCTCAAATAAATAAATAAAATCTTAAAAAAAAAAAAGTAGGTCTAAGAGAGAATTACACAGTGATAAATGCCTACCTCAAGAAACAAGAAAAATAAATAAAAAACCTAACTTTACACATCAAGGAATCAGAAAAAGAATAAATGAAGTCCAAAGTTAATAAAAGGAAACTAACAAAAATCAGAATAGAAATAAATGAAATAGTGACAAAAAGACAACTAAAAAGAACATTACAAAAAAAAAGCATTTTTTTTCAAAGATAAATTAAATTGACAAACCTTTAACAAGACTCACCAAGGAAAAAGACAGGACTCAGAAATAAAATAAGATGTGGATTAGGGGAGATTACTGCTGATAACACAGAAATATGAAAGATTATAAGAGTCCACTATGAAAAATTACACACTAACAAATTGGACAACCTATAGGAAATGAATTTGTAGATACATACAACCTACCAAGACTGAGCCATGAAGAAAGAAAATCTAAACAGACCAATTACTAGTAAGGAGATTAAATCAGTATTCAAACGCCCCTAGTAAAGCCCAAGACCAGATGGCTTCACTGGTGAATTCTACAAATATTCAAAGAATTAATACCAATCCTTGTCAAACTCTTCCAAAAAATAGAAAAAGAGGAATACTCCCAACCTCATTTTATGAGATCAGCATTACTATGACACCAAAACCAGGCAAGGACATCACAAAAAAGAAAATCACAGGCCAATATCCCTGACAAATATAGAAACAAAAGCCCTCAATAAAATATTACCAAACTGAATATAACAATAGATTAAAAGGATCATATGCCATAATCAAGTGCAATAATTCTAGGGATGCAATGAAAGTCCAACATATACAAATCAGTCAATATGATATACCATATGATAAAAATCATATGACCACTTGAATGGATGCAGAGAAAGCCTTTAACAAAAATCAACATCAATTTATGGTAAAAACTCTGAACAGAGTGAATATACAGAGAACATACCTCAACATAATAAAGGCCACCACAGCTAACATCATTTACAAACACGAAAAGCTCAAAGTTTTTCCTCTAAGATCAGGAACAGCACAAGGATGCCCACTCTCCCAACTTTTATTCAACATGGTACTGGAAGTCCTAGCCAGAGCAATTAGGCAAAAAAATAAAAGACATTCAAACTAGAACAGAAAAAATAGAACTATTTGCAGATAGTATAATATTATATGTAAAAAAATTTCCCAAAGACCACCAAAAAACTATGAGAACTAATCAACAAACTCAGTAAAGTTGAAGGATGCAAAAAAAAAAAATCAACATACAAAAATCTGTTTCTATACATTAATAATGATCTAAAAGAGAAATTAAGAAAACCATCCATTTACAATTTCATCAAAAGGAATAAAATACCAAGGAATAAATTTAACTAAGAAATTTAAGGACCTGTATATTAAAAACTACAAGACATTGATGAAAGAAATTGAAGAAAACACAAATAAATGGAAAGATACTACATCCTCATGGATTGGATAATTTGTATTGTTAAATTCTTCATGAACTACGCAATTCAACCTACAGATTCAATACAATCTTATCAAAATACTAATAGTATTTTTTACAGAAAATAAATAATCCTAAAATTTTTAAGGACCCACAAAAGACCCAAAAGAGCTAAGGCAATCTTGAGAAAGAAGAACAAAGCTGGGGGCATCATGCACCCTCATTTGAAATTATATTACAAAATCATAGTACACAAAACAGTATGGTATTAGCATAAAAATAGACAAATAGTTCAATGAAGTAGAATTGAGAGCCCAGAAACAAACTCATGCTTATAATGGTCAACTAATTTATGATAAAGGCACCAAGAATATACAATGAAGAGACCGTCTCTTCAGTAAATGAAGAATTAGACATCCACATTCAAAGGAATGAAACTGGACCACTACCTCACATCATACTCAAAAATTACCCCAAATGGATTGAAGATTTAACATAAGACCTGAAATCATAGAACTTCTAAAATAAAACATAAACAGTAATGATTTTTTGGATTTGATACCAAAAGCAGAGACAACATAAGCAAAAATAAATGGGACTACATCAAACTAAAAAACTTTTGCATATCAAAGAACCATCAATAAATAAAGGGCAACCTACTTAATAGAGAAAATATTTGCAAATTATCTAATAAGGTGGTAATATCCAAAGAATATAAAGAACTCATATGAGTCAGTAGCAAAATTCCCCAAATAATCCAATTAAAAGATGGGCAGAATTTTTGAATATTTTTTTCAAAGAAGATACACAGATGGCCCACAGGTACATTAAAAGATGCTCAATATTGCTCATCATCAAGGAAATGTAAATCAAAACCACAAGATATCACCTCATACCTTTAGAATGTTAATTATAAAAAAGATAAGAAATTAGAAGTGTTGGCAAGGAGGTGGACACAAGTTAACCCTTGTATACACTTGGTGAGGGAATGTAAATTGGTGCAGCCACTCTGGAAAATAGTACAGAGGTTCCTATATCACTAAAAATAGAACTACCATTTGATTCATCTATTGTACTTGTGGATATTCATCCAAAGAAAAGAAAACATTAATTTGAAAAGCTATATGCACCTCATTTTCATTGAAGCATTATTTACCAAAATATGAAAGCAACCTATGTGTCCATAGGTAGGTGAATAGATAAAGAAAATGTGGTTTATATGCACTCAATGGAATATTACTTGGCTATAAAAAATGAAATCTTGGCCACTTAACTGTCTGAGCCACCTAGGCACCCCAACTCTTGGTTTTAGCTCAGGTCATGATCTCATGAGCCCCGTGTCAGGGTCTGTGCTCAACGGGGAGTCTGCTTGGCATTCTCTCACTCTCCCTCTCCTCCTCCACCCTCACTCATGCTTGTTCTCTTTCTCCCTTTCAAATCAATCAATCAATCAATCTTAAAAAAAAATGAAACCTTGCCATTTGCAACAACATGGATGGACCTTAAACTCATTATGCTAAATGAAATTAGTCTAGCAGAGAAAGACCAATACTATATGATTTCACCTACGTGTGTTTAAAAAACAACAACAACAAACAAACAAGCTCATGGATACATAAGGGTGGTTGCCAGAGATGGGGTGGGGGTGGATTGGGACACAGGTGAATTGGATGAAGGGGTTTAAAAGTACAAACTTCCATCTATAATATACGTCATGGGATATAATGTTCAGCATGGTGAACATTATAGTTAATATACTGTATTGTATATTTGAAAGTTGCTAAAAGTAGATCTTAAAAGTTCTCATCATTAGAAAAAGTGTACCTGTGTGTGGTGGTGGATGTTAACTGGACTTATTGTGGTGATCATTTCACCATCTATGCAAAATCAAATTATCATGTTGTGTACCTGAAACTAATATATGTTAATTACATCTTAAATAGAGTGTGTATACACATACACACTCTTCATATATATATAAAATACTATAACATAATATTATAACATACATTTCTTAGTATGTTAATGAATAAAGCAATATCTTAATGAAAAAAGCAGACCCAAAAAATCAAATATAAAGATTTGAACAAATAAACATGCTTGATTTAACACATATATAGAAAATTTTGCAGATAGCAAATAAATTTATTTGCAGTAGCAAATAAATATTCTTTTCAAGCACATAGAAAACATTTATGAAAACTGATCAGAAACATGGCCATAAAGAAAATCTTAACACACTTGTTTGACCATAATGCCAAAACTTTGGAACTAATAACAATATGATCCTAATTAAAAAAAAAAATTATGTTATGTAGTTGGAAATTAAGATGCACATTTCCAAATAAGTCATGAGTTAAAGAGATATATATCATAGAAGTTAAAAATGTTTAGAACTGAATGATACTGAAAATACTATGTATTATTAATAAAATATAGCTAATTAATACTTATTCATAAGAGAAAAGACTCCATCAATGACCTGACACCTAAATTAAACAGGAAAAGAAACACATTGGGAAAAATTAAAAGAAGGAACAGTTAGAAAAGCAATTAAAAAAGAACAAAGTCCCACTACTCACAACAATATGGATGAATCTCATAGATATAATGTTGGTTGGAAGAACTCAGACACAAAAGGTTATATGCCCTATGATTCCATTTCCTCAATTTCAAGAGCAGGCAAAACTAATTGGTAGTGATAAAAATGATGAAAAATTTCCTCTGAGGATATTAAGTGGGAAGGGGCACAAGGGTACAAAACTCTCTGAAATGTTCTATATCTTGATCTGGATGGTGGTTTTACAGAGATGTATTCATTTGTAAAAGTTCATTTATCTGTATATTTAAGATTTGTACACTTTACAGTATATATGTAACACTTCAACAAAAAAACTTACAACATAAAGTAATTAAAAAGAAAATAAACATGTAACAGAAACAGCAAAACCAAAAATTGTGTTTTTCTAAATAGAGTAATGAAATCTACAAATATCCACGTGGATTGATCGAAACATTTTATTCTAAATGACCTGTAAAATGCTTATCTAAATGAAGATTTAGATTTTAATAGTAAATCTGAATATCTGACTTGTTTATATTGAGATAGTGTTAGCCTTGCTAGATGTAGTGGAAATTATATATTGATCATGTACAAACTGATTGGCAGAAATCTCAAAGTAGCATTTGGCTATTTAGGCTTCCAAAGTTTGAGGAAGAAGCTGAAGCTAAATAGTGGCTTTTAACCAAATGTGCAGACTGATGTCAAATTTAGCATATGTCTAAATGATTATTAAAACTAGATTGCATTACAAAACAGTCCAACAAATACCAGGCCCAGATGTGTTTTTGGAGGTCTACCTAATAATAAAGAAACAAATTTAAATTTACACAAATAATTACAGAACAGAGAAAAAGAGGAAAACTTCCCGCCTATTTTATGAAACTAAGATAAACTTAATACAAAGCCTGAATAAAATATTACCCAAAGGGATAATTCCAGCTAAAATCACATGTGAAATTAGATGCAAAACTACTAAAAAAGTATTACCACACCAAATTCTGCCATATAAAAATACACCATGACAAACTTGGATTTATCAAGGATTTCATGGTTAGTATAAGAAAATCAATTTAAATAATTCACTAATAAAACATTAAAAGGAGAATAAAATACCAATTTCAACTGATATAGCAAAAGACTTTGATAAAACTTAATGTTATTTATTATTTTAAAAGCTCAGCAAATTACTGTTTTCAGTGTTAAAGTATTCACTTTAATATTTGAAACAAGACAAGGGAGCTAGGAGACGCACCATGAGAGACGATGGACTCTGAAAAGCAAACTGAGGGTTCTAGAGGGGAGGGGGGTGGGAGGATGGGTTAGCTTGGTGATGGGTATTAAAGAGGGCACGTTCTGGGGGCGCGTGGGTGGCTCAGTCATTAAGCGTCTGCCTTCGGCTCAGGTCATGATCCCAGGATGCTGGGATCGAGCCCCGCATTGGGCTCCCTGCTCAGCGGGAAGCCTGCTTCTCCCTCTCCCACACCTCCTGCTTGTGTTTCCTCTCTCTCTGTCTCTCTCTCTGTCAAATAAATAAATAAAATCTTAAAAAAAAAAAAAGAGGGCACGTTCTGCATGGAGCACTGGGTGTTATGCACAAACAATGAGTCATGGAACACTACATCAAAAACTAATGATGTAATGTATGGTGATTAACATAACAATAAAAAATTTAAAAAAAAAAGACAAGGGACCTAGGTATCTGCACCACTATTCAGTATTATTCTTCAGTTCTTGGACAATGCAAAAATAAAGAAAAAATGTGTAAAATACATAAGTATTGGAAAGTGGAGAAACCTATATTATTCACAGGTAATTCCATTATTAACATAGAAATCCCAAGAGAATCAACATATGATTTATTAGAATTAAAAGGTATATGGCAAATTCTTGGATACCAAATTAATTTCATTTCTGTTCACAATTACAAAGAATTAAAAGTGCAATTTATAAAATAGCAACTATTTATAAAGAATAACAATATAAAATACTTAACATTACAAAACATATGCTACCTCTCTATGGAGTAAAATATAAACTTTATTGAAAGATGTTCTAAAAAGAGAAAGAGATCATGTTCTGAGATTATACTAATGTTGGGAAGATGTCAATCCTCCCCAAATTGATCTTTGAATTCAATTTAATCCTAACCAAAACGCCAACTGTGTGTGTGTGTGTGTGTGTGTGCGTGAGAGAGACAGACAGACAGACAGACAGATGGGAAAGGGGGGAGGGAGGAGTGAGGTGGGAAAACTGATCTAAAATTTATAAGGAAGGGTAAAGGGAAAAAATTAAGACATTGCTCCTAAAGAAGATGACTTCATAGGGGGATTTGTTTTAGTAGGTACCAATCTTATAATAATAATGTACTATTCCAGACAATGTGGTCCTTTTGCAAGGATATTCCAATTAAACAGAGTAGAAAATCTGAACATGGAATAGAGATATAAATATTTGATTAATAGCATACTCTTTAATGTATAAAGAGTACGAAGGAAATAATAGAGACTTTTTTCTTGCTAATCAAATGAGGAATTGCTAATCAAATATTTGATTAATGGCAGATGCAAGAAGTGCTCAATGAAAAGGAAAAATGTTATTTTTTAACAATTTGAAAATTGAGAACTCTGGTTCATCAAATTATGCCACCAAAAAGTGAATAGACTTGGAAGAAATACTTGTAGCATGATAATCAAATAATTCAAATCCAGAACATTTAACTCTAATGAAGCATTAAGAAGAGGCAGTCCAATGAAAAATGGACAAAAAATTTAGACAGACACTTCCCTAAATAGGAAAGGCAAAAAATCAATATGCTTATAAAAAGAACAGTCATAAGTACTAGAAAAATGTTGGTTCTGATGTGATTGAAGAGCAAGTTTTATACATTGCTGGTGGGAGTATAAATGGGCTGTGATGCAGAAATTCCATACCTACATATATATCCTAGAGAAAATTTTGTATATGCCCATTATCAGGACACATGTGTAAGAAACATTCACAGCAGCACTACATGTAATAGGCAAACATCTAGAAATGGCCAAATATTGAGTTATATTTACACAGAATACACCAGTGAAGCTATGGGCACCAAGATAAATACATCAGAATAATGTTGAACAATAGTAAATAATAAAATATGATATAAATACATATGGTACAATATGCATTTACAATTATCTGAAGTTCAAAAATATGCAAAAAGTAAATATAAATAACAATGAAATAAATATAATTAAAAATAAATAATATAATTAACAAAATGGCAATATGCACATGCCTATCTATAATACTTTAAATGTAAATGGACTAAATTCCCTGATCAAAAGACAGAGAGGCTGACTGGATTAAAAAAAAAAGACCCATCTATATTCTGCTTATATAAGACTCACTTTAGATGTAAGGACATACACAGACACAAAGTGAAGGAATGGACAAAAAATATTCCATGCAAATGAAAACCAAAAGAAAGCTGGAGTAGCTATACTTATATTCTTATATTAGACAAAATGGATTTAAAACAAAGACTGTAATAAAAGATAAAGAAGAGTATTACATAAAGGGGTCATCCAACAAGATACAGCATTTGTAAATATTTATGTTCCCAACATAGGAGGACCTAAATATGCAAAGCAAATGTTAACAGACCTAAAGAGAGAAATAGAGAGCAATACAATAAGAGTAGGGGATTTTAATACCTCACTTACATCAATGGATCCAGAAATCAATACATAAATACATCAGCCTTAAACAACATATTATAAACATTAGCCTTAAACAACATATTACACCAGATGGACTTACAGATATTTACAGAATATTACATCCAAAAGCAATAGAACACACATTCTTCTCAAGTGGACTTGAAACATTTCCAGATAGATCAAAGCAAGTCTTAATAACTTTAAGAAGACTGAAATCATATCAAACTTCTTTTTTGACCACAATGGTATGAAATTAGAAATTAACTACATGAAGAAAACTGGAATATTTACAAAAATGTAGAGATTAAACAACATTCTATTGAACAACCAATGGTTCAAAGAAGAAAACAAAAGAGAAATTAAACACAATGATACAAATAAAAATGGAAATATAACATACCAGAATTTGGGGATGCAGCAAAGGCAGTTCTAAGAAGCAAGTTCATAGCAATACATGTCTATCTCAAGAAGTAAGTCTCATATAAACAACCTAATTTTATACCTAAAGGAACTAGAAAAGGAAGAAACAAAGTCCAAAGTTTAAAAAAAAAAAAGGAAATAACAAAGATGAGAGCAGAAGTAAATGAAAGGAACTAAATAGACAATAGAAAAGATCAATGAAACTAAGAGCTGTCTCTTTGAAAAGAAACAAAACTGACAAACCTTTAGCTGGACTCACTAAGGAAAAAAGAGCTAGAACTCAAATGATTAATATGAGAAATAAAAGAGGAAATGTTGTAACTGATAGCACAGAAATACAAAGGATGAGACTTCTATAAACAATTATACATCAACAAATTGGACAACCTAGAAGAAATGGACAAATTCCTAAAAATATACAACCTACCTTGGCTGAATCATATCATAATAAAAGAGAATATTTCAACAGACTAATTACAAGTAGATTGAATCTCTAATCAAAAACCTCCCTGCAAACAAAAGCCCAAGACCAGAGGGATTCACTGGTGAATTCTACCAAGCATTGAAAAGAATTAATAACAATCCTTTCAAAAAATAGAAGAGTAAACTTTTCCAAATTCATTTTATAAGGCCAGCATTACTCTGATACCAAAACCAGGCAAGGAAGTCACAAGATAATCACACACTTATATCCCAATTATCTTAAATGTAAAAATCCTCAATAAAATATTAGAAAATTGAATTCAATAATACATTAAAAAGATCAAACACTGGGGTGTCTGGGTGGTGCAGTCGGTTAAGCATCGACTCTTGATTTTGGCTCAGGTCATGATCTCAGGGTCATGAGACTGAGCCTCACATCAGGCTCCTCACTCAGCAGGGAGCCTGCTGGAGATTTTCTCTCTCCCTCTTCCTCTGCTTCTCCTCTCACTTGCTCTCTCTCTCTCTCTCTCTCTCAAATAAATCTTTAAAAAATAGGATCAAACATCATGACCAAGTGGGGTTTATTCTAAGCATGCAAGGATGTTTTAATAACCACAAATAAGTCAATGTGATATACCACATTAACAAAATAAAGGATAAAAAGCATATGATCATCTCAATAGATGCAGAAAAAGCCTTTGACAAAAATCAACATACATTTATGAAAAAAAAAAAACTCTCAACAAATTGGGTATAGAGGAAATGTACCTAAACATAATAAAGGCTGTATATGACAAGCCCACATCTAACATCATATTCAATGGTAAAAAGCTGAAAGCTTTTTTTTTTTTTTCCCATGTAAAATCAGGAAGAAGACAAGGATTCTCACTCTCATCACTTGTATTCGATATAGTATTGGAAATTCTAGCCAGAGCAATTAGGCCAGAAAAATAAATAAAAGGCATCCAAATTGGAATAGAAAAAGTAAAACTGTCACTATTTGCAGATGACATGATATTATATATAGTAAATTCTAAATACTCCATCAGAAACTGTCAGAATAAACAAATTCAGTAAAATTGCAGGATACAAAAATCAATGCACAAAAATTTGTTGCATTTCCATACAAAAATGAATTATCAGAAAGAGAAATTAAGAAAACAATCCTATTTGCAATTACATCAAAAAGAAAAAATGCCTAGGAATAAATTTAACCAAGGAGTTGAAAGACCTGTATATTGAAAACTACAAGACATTGATGAAAGATACACAGATAGATGGAAAGATAATCCATGCTTATGGATAAAAGAATATGTCCATACTACCTAAAGCCATCTACAGACTCAGTGCAATCCCTATCAAAATTCCAATGGCATTTTTCACAGAAATTGAAAAAAAAATCCTAAAATGTGTATGGAACTGCAAAAGGCCCTGAATAACCAAAGCAATCTTGAAAAGAAAAAGCTAAAGGCATCACACTCTGTTTTGAAGCTATGTTGCAAAGCCATAGTAATCAAAACATTATGGCATTTGCATAAAAACATACAGATCAGTGGAACAGAACTGAGAGCCCAGAATTAAACCACACATATATGGTCAATTAATTTATGACAAAGGAGCCAAGAACATGCAACAAGGAAAGGATGGTCTTTTCAATGAGTAGTATTGGGAAAACTGGGTAGCCATATGCAAAAAAAAAAAAAAAAGCGGGCTACCATTTTACACCATACACACACACAAAATGAACTCAAAATGAATTAAAGACTTGAATGTAAGACGTAAAGCCATAAAACTGCTAGAAGAAAACAGACAGTAAACTCCTTGACATCAGTCTTGGTGACAAATTTTTTGAATCTGACACTATAAGTAAAAGTGAAAAGGCAAAAATAAACAAATGGGACTACATCAAGCTAAAAAGCCTCTGCACTGCAAAGGGAACCATCAACAAAATGAAATGGCAACCTACTGAATAAGAGAAAATATTCACAAATCCTGTATCTCACAAGGGGCTAATATCTAAAATACATAAGAATGCATATAACTCAATAGCAAAAGACAAACAATCCAATTAAAATTATGTAGAAGATCTGAATGAACATTACTGTAAAGAAGACATACAGCTGGGAAACAGGTACATGAAGAGATGCTCTACATCATTAATTATCAGAGAAGTGCAAATCAAAACCACAATAAGATATGACCTCACACCTGCCAGAATGGCTAAAATCAAAAAGAAAAAAGTGTTGGTGAAGATGTAAAAAAAAAAAAAAAACCCTCATACACTCTTGGTGGGAATGTAAATTGGTGCAGCCACTATGGATAACAGTATGGAGGTTCCTCAAAAAATTAAAAATAGAACTACCATATGATTTAGCAATTTTAGTTCTTGGTATTTATCTAAAGAAAACAAAAACACCAATTTGATAAAGTATATGTACTCCCATGTTACAATAGCCAATATATGGAAACAACCTAAGTATCCATCAAAGGATAAATGGATTAAAAAAAATATATGATACCCCCCCACACACACCCTATAATGGAATATTATTCAGCCATAAAAGTACTGAAATCTTGCCATTTGAGACAACATGATGGAATCTGAGGGTATTCTGTCAAGTGAAATAAGTCAGAAAGAAAAAAGACTAATACTGTATGATCTCTCTTATATGTAGAATCTTAAACAATAACAATAGAAAAAGAAACTTACAGAGAACAGTTTAGTGGTTGCCAGAGGCAGGGGTGGGAAAAATGGGTAAACTATTTTTTTTTTTAGCTTAGTAAATTGCACGAAAATGCACTGTTTAGGTTAGTGATATATATTGTAAAAATCATAAAAACTGAATAAATGCCAAATAAAGGAAAGAGTAGTTACTTCTGGGCTAGCAGGATCTGAAATAATGGAGGAACATAGAGTATCACCCATGAGGACACACAATAGCCTTTAAAGAGCATAGTATTTTTCCCTGTACTCAATTGCTCAAAACACAGATATGATAAAAGAAAATATTGATAAGGATGAATTCATACTTTTTAAAAAAACATTTTCATGCAAAAATTAATATAAACAGAAACCACTAACAGACTGGAAAATAATATTTGCACTATACATCACAAGAATTGATATCCCCAATATTCAATGAAATATTAAAAATAAAGAGGAAAAAAGACCAAAAAATAGACAATTAGCCAAAATACAAGATAATTTTTAAAAATATATTAAAATAGTCCTCAAGTATATGGAAGGATATTCAATCCCTCTCACAAGAGAAAATAAATTAAAATCAAAAGGAGAAACCACTTTTCACCAATCAGTTTAGCAAAAATTTAAAAAGTAGAACATATTTTCTTAGAAAAGCTGTGGAGAGCAGGGACTTTCATAATTTGCTATTGGAAATGTCAATCCCTCTCATGGAGGGGAATTTGGCACTACCTATCCAAACTATTTATCATATATATATATATAATGTTCTGTTAGTCAACAAAAGCTATTTATCTTTAACCCAGCAATGCCACTATTGGGGATTTAGCTTACACTTATACCTCTATGCATATGTAAATACACACATACAAAGCTGTTTATTAATCAATGTTTGTAATTTTAAAGCATCATACTGTGAATGCCTGTACATAGACACACTGGTTGAATATATTCAATTTTACAGTCTCTCAATGGACTACTATGCAACTGTGTAAAAGAATTAGGAATATCTGTATTACTTTCTTTTACGACACTATTGTAAAGCAATAAAAATAACCTGACAAAGAAAGGTGTGTAACAAAGAAGGGGAAATAAGAAAATACACCTGCATCTGCTCCTATGTGAAGAAAGGAAGGATAAATCCGAAACTAAGGAGATGGATTATCTACATGGGGTAGCTGGGAATGGGCTCCACTGGCATGAAAGAAATGGAAGGAAGATGACAAATCCTTCTTAGAGTGTACATTTTTTGGTATGGTTTTAACTTTTGGAACTATATTCAAAATATAATCAACAACAAAAAAATATAATTGAAAAGGATGAGGGTGAAATTCCTCAAAATGAAATATAAACAAAACCAAATGAACCAAACTCAATTTCAATTGAGTCGCATAACGACAGTGAAAGGGAGGGGATGACATAAGTATTTTTGTAATAGCATTTGCATTATATACTCTCAAACTAAAGACAAAAAGAATTGTAAACAAATGTTGAACTCTGATTATAATTTTTTTTCATACGGAGGAATGAGTAAACAGTTTTAAAGTTACATTCTATATAATCTAGGATTTAGTAAAATAATAAATATTTTGTGGACAATGAAAGACAGATCTTTGTTTCTAAGTATTATTTTTCACTAAAGGAAAGAGGCCCTTCTTGGAAAAATGGCTAGTGCTGAGGACTTGCAAAATGAGCCTAAGTATCTTATTGTCTAAGAGAAAAAGGAAGTGCTCAAAAATGATGGAGACATATCAGAAAAGCATACACAAGACACAGTTAAACATACTAAGTTTTCAGCATTTAAAAAATGATTTAGCTATCCAAATTTCCAATTTTGAAGTATTATAAATCCAGAATATTCTCGTAACTTCTCCTACCTCTTACCAAGGGGGTCTTGACACAGATTTGAGACTGACAGAAGTTGGAACTGAACAGATATGACGAACCTAGTGGAAATACCTCAGAAATCACTGATACCCCAGAATTACCTGGGGAGTTGTTCGTTTTAATACACACATTGATTCTCCCAATTTCCAGCACTCTCCACTGATTGCAAAAACTCCCGCTGCCCACTCCCCTCAACACCACCATTTTATAGGAAATTAGCTGTAAAGAAGTTGCTATATTTGACTAAATTCATAATCATAAGGAAAATCTACAAAAACCGAGAAAGAATACCTCCCTCACTTGAGGCCGTTACCAAGAAGCTCATTTGATTACCACTTCTTCCAACGTTCTTCTGTTTCATCACTTATGTCCCAATAGAGAAAGCCACCAAGGGTGAAAGATGAAATAGAGCTGAAAAGGAATTTGAAGATGATTATGTCTGCCCCTCACCACTCAAACTTGTAAAGTGACTAGTATATATTAGGTGCTTAGGAAAAGAAGTTAATTTTCTCTCTGTGCCCTCCCCCTTGACCCTCTTCCAATAGCCTTTTAAAAATGTTAGCTTTGGAGAGTGGGCTTTTTTTTTTTTTTTTGAAGATCTTGTTTATTTGAGAGAGAAAGAGCAAGAGAGATAGAGAGCACAAGAGCATGAATGGGAGGGAGGGGCAGAGGGAAAGGGAGTAGACTCCCACTAAGCAGGGAGTCCAATGAGGGACTCAATCCTAGGATCCTGAGATCATGACCTGAGCTGAAGGCAGACACTTACCTGACTGAGCCACCCAGGCACCCCTGGAGAGTGGCTTTTTGAAAGGAGTCTAAAATTAAACCATCAAGAACCTAGCAAAAGGTTTAAAAACACAGAACTTCTTTCCCAGCATTTCCCCTACATTTCAAGACTTTCTGTTTTGCCTTCATGTCTCTTCCCATTTCCCTAAACTAGAATCTTTTTGCCACCTGGGAGCCAATAAATTTATGAACATACCCAAAATATTGCTCTTAGAAATTGTAATAAATACTATGTTCCTTGAGTATGGACCAGAAAAGGGACCTACTACATTGTACAAGCACCACTATTTTGTGTTTCCCTAAAAATTAAGAAATTCTAATTTATGAGATCTCTTTTATTCATATAGTTCATTACTATGTGGCTGGAAGCACCAATTAAAAAAAAACAACAAAACCCCCCCCCCCACTTAGCATCAGAGCCCTAAATTGTTTATTACAGAAATTTCAGGAAAGAACCATTTACACAAAAACAATCCTACCGTAGTCCGCCTTATGATAATAAGATTATTTTCCCTCAGAAAGGCTAATAAGTTAATACCATCAATATTTCCCCAGTTCAACATTAGATTAAAGTATCTTTATCTTCCAATTAACCTGCAATTATGTGTCTTAATATCTGACATTCTCTTGGATTTTGGTTAATCCATACAATGTCAATATTTAAAGATAAGGTCCCCAGGTCAATCAGCTAGAAACCATTCCCAGAAGTTGATGCTAATCAAATTTGTTCATGCAATTCAGTGACTATATTGCCATGATAAGCTTTAGAACAGATGTTTGACACAAAAGAAAGCTCTTTATGGTAGAATTTAAATCCCTTTTGTTCAGTAATGACAAAGGTTATTAAAATACACTTTTTGGGGGGGGTGACCTAATTAAGGCACTCAATCAAAAACAATCAAAACAGCAGCCCCCTCGTAGCCTCCCCAAGTATGAGGTTTCTCGGCCTCTCAATGTAGCCATGATGAAAGCACAGCATGAGGAATGGATAAAATTATGATCTCGCCTGAGAAATTAGCCGTAAGCACTTGTTAATAAAGGCAAATAGAATTTTACAAACCAACATATAAACTTTGCAAGGTTATTTTATTGCTTTCTGCACCAAGGTAAAGTAGATTGATATAATTACCTCCCTTATATTCTTATTTAATTCATTTTTAAAAATCTTGGTTGATGATGGGAGGTCTAAAAATTAGAACAGATTGAATCTGGCTATTCTTTTAGCTTGAAGCTGCTTGATCCTTGATTAAACAGGTTTTTCTCCTGAAGAAATCCAAATACCCTGCACTTCCCACTCTCATTATTTCCCCGCAATAAAAAATGATTATATTGGTTTTCCTAGAAAATTCCTGTTTTGAGGTAAATGGTGGAAAACACACACACACACACACACACAGAGCTTTCCCCAATGCCCCAAATTCATCATTCTATTGAACTAGCCATTTCATGTTTAAAGTAGGCATTGAAATATTAGGTGAGAAAAACATTTAAATTTAACTGTTTTACATTTAATTAAAACTGGAAAAAAAGAACATTGAATAAACAGCCTAAAAAAAGTATCTCTTCACAAACCTAGTTTTTCCCTTAAACTGTTTAGAGTATGGGATCCTACATTATTTCTTTTCATCCTAAAAAAAAAAAAAGAATCCCAATCCATTCTCATTTAGAAATTACCAGTGCTGGTAAGCATATCTCATGCACCATTATGATGAAGTTCAAGTGTGTGTTCATTTGGTCTCTAGGCTGGGCATTTTGAATATATTTATAAAAGGACTTTAGTTTTGAATATTGTTATTTGTTAATCAGAAAGTTTCCTGGTACAGATAGCATTTTTATTGTTGTTTTTAATAATTATAGAAAGTTAGACTAAGAAAATCACCATAAAATTATCAGCAGGCCAATCAAAGCTCTTATAGCATTTACTAATACCAATCATGATGTTGTCCTTGCAGACTAACTCTTCAGACCACATATGAACTAAAGTTTCCCTGCATGATTCAGATCCTTTCAACCAGGTCTGAAATGCTCTAATAAAGAAATATTTCAGTGACAATCTTCATCGTGATTCTCATGGAGAAAATAAAATTCAAGTTTTCACTAAACAAGTTCCTCAACAAAACCTCTCTATCCCTCCACTATCTCCTTTACAGATTCTAAACCAGAACTACTTAAGCAAAGCTGTCAGGATGTGTGGGAGAGAGTTGCTCTCAGAGGACATCTGTGAAAAGTTAAAATAGGCTGTATCAGTTAAAGACTCATGACCACAGGTCACAATATTTTACTTCCAAGTAGAGTTAAAGCTGATCTTTCCTTTTAAGGTTATTAATGAGGCAAGTGTACTAATCAAATTCACTATTAGCTTATGTATATTAAATGAAAATCTCAGAATAAGGGTGAAATCTAAATCGTTAGTTAAAACACATCTTGTAAAAAACAATCTTGTAAACGAGCTGTAGCTTTAAAAAACATACCATCATCTAATCCAAAAAGGGACCTTCCCAAGATCAGAGGCCTATTAAAAACCAGAAATGTTAGACATCTGTTGCTGTGTTGCATGAAGGCAAACACCAAGATATATTAGTACCATATGTGAGAGAATAGGATTCCAAAATCCAGCTTTGCTGGTATTTCCCAAAGTAAGTTGCCAGATTTATAGAATAAATAAAATCAAAGATGAGTGGCTTAAAAAAATCCTATCTTAAAAATTAAGCAATTATTCTATTACAGAATCATGTATCTTGATACATGTAACCTGTTATAGCAATGTTTTACAAGTGGCTCCTTGAAGCAGACTGCAATTAGAGGTGAAGTACTACTTACATTCGAAGAGAAGGATGCGAGAAAACTCTTTTAGGAGAAAGTGACTCCTGGGTCAGATGCTTGGGGAATGACAGGGAAGTAGGGACTTGAGGCCGAAACAGGATCTCACCTTGTTTGGTAATATACTAACGGTTCCTGATCCTTTTTTAAGTTCAAGGGCGATCAAAATTTGCCACAGAAGTCACAATTCACTCTGTGGTGCCCCCATTCTGGGCCAATAGATGGAATATCATTAACAAACTATAGTGTTGTTTCTGCTTGAGACCTCTCTACTTGGATTGTGACAGTTTAACAACAAAAAAGCGTAGGGGGGCTTCTAATGACCAAAGGAAAGCCCTGGGATCTGAGGAGTGGGGTCCATTCTTTGGACACAGCAACTGTATCAGTTCTTTCAGGACAGAATAAAGAAAATATCAACGTTCCCATTCCCAACTTGGGGCAGCAAAGAGGGTGGTAGTGACATTTAGTAATGAGAATTGGATCCTTCTAGGGGGAAAAAAAAGGGCAAAACAACAGTTGAATTATCCTGGCAGTGGTCAAAATGAGGAAGTAGCTAAAGCACTATCTAATTTTGGAGAGCTCACTAACCTTGTAAAGCACTGATTAATCTAACTAATCTTTGTGTAATCACATTGTTTCTGAAGTAATAAGTAAGCCTATCTTTAAGAAAAGAGAGGTGGTTTTCTTAATCAGTTTATAGCTATAATTTCCAAACAGGAAAATAGTCTTAAGGGGCAAATATCTCAGGGAGTAGATACAGTAACTAGATCTAGAGTCAGTAGAAGCAAGAAGTCTATACTCATGAAATTAAAGCCCATATATTACCAAGAAGCTGTTCTGGGAATGAGGAACAAAAGGAAGAACGGTTGTCTTGCTGGAGTGGTGTACAATAAATCCTCTCAGAAGGAAAAGAGAAGGCCTCCTGAGGTAGCTTCTGTCCTCAGGACTTCACAACTATCCCATCTATCCCCAGAACGTGGAATATTTTCTATTGTGGTGGGGGAAACTTGTAGAACATACTTGCAAAGAATCTGCAAAAGAAGTACAGAAGCAATGCTTAATGCCAGGTGCCCAGGATCCTATTCTTAAGGATAGGAAAGGATGCCTAAGTTTCTTTTAGTATAAGTTCATATGGGGGATATACAAGATAAATTTTAATTTGGGTTTAGTGTGACCAGGTATTAGACAGATAATGATCAAAAGAAGAAATAGACCTCTTCTCTTTAATCTTAAGTGGATTTTCTTGGCACATTACGTGGTAAACATGTCAGCTTTTCCAGGTTCCACTGAGGTAACAAAATACTCAAATCTCAGAGGCTTACAACAACAAAAGTTTAGTGATTGCTTAGGTTAAATGCTGGAGACCGCTGGCTATCACTACTCAATAACTCTTTCTCAGAGCTGTATAGGTGTCCCCAACTTTTCGAAAGTATATAATGGCCACTTTGCTTTTATGAAAGACGTACATTAGTACCTATTTTCACTAACAGAAAGAAATTCAAAGAGGATTTTCACTTTTCCAAAAAAAGCAGAAAACCAAAATAGTGTTTAGCGTTTGTTTTGTGGTGAATCTGAATGAGATAGCACACAAATGACCTGAGAGCAGCCCCACCAAGCTCCTTCCCCAGGAGCATCTCAGCATCAAGCCATTACAACTTTGAACTCTGTCTCTGAGCATCTGTGCTTTATCTTGATTTGTTTTGTGTATCCGTTAGCAAGATGTATCCTGAGGTATCAGAAAAGCCTAAGAGAGATTATTTCTTGGGCTGGGAATGCTCAACTATTTTCCCATACAAACTAATGGTATTTGCTTCTTCACCTTATGTCATTTCAGTTTACAAAATTTTCATAGGAATACTCTACTTCCAGGTAGCAGGGGAAACCCGGATCTTCTTTCTGGGTCTGTGGTGAAAAAATAGCTTCTCTCCAGGGTCTGCCTTCTTGTTGCCAGTGGGTTAGCAAAACTGTATTGGTTCTTAAGGCTTCTGCTTGCATGTCATTGTCTAGGTAAGTCATATGGCCGCATCTGATTTCTGTTAGGTGGGGAGTACCCTCATCCCTACAATAGGCACTGGGTACCACATGGCAATGGACAGGGATGGATAAAGCTTTCACCAGATGGACGGAGAATATATGGGACCAGTAATACAATATATCACAGTGGAAACTTTAAGTGTGATCAAGAAAGAATAATCTTTTTTTCAAGTTTTTATTGAAATTCCAGTTAACATACGGTGTAATATTAGTTTCAGGTGTACAATTTGGTGATTCATCACTTACATACAACACCCACTGCTCATCATGACAAGTGCCCTCCTTAATCCCCATCACCTATTTAACCCATCCCCCCTCCCCACCTCCCCTCTGGTAACCCTCAGTTTGTTCTGTATATTTAAGAGTCTGTTTCCTGGTTTGCCTCTCTCCCCCCATGCACCAGCCCCTCATCATCTGGTTTTTGGTGTTTTGTTTTGTTTTTCTCTTGACTTTCTTAACTGGCCAAAGAAATTTCAAAACAGATAACACTTTTAACTACACTGGAAACAATAGAATTATTTCTTGGACATAATCTATCAACATATTTTAACTGGGGATATGTGGGAGTTGGATGAATAAACCAACTGAGCCATCAGGGACAACTATTTTTTTTTTGTATTTTTTTTTAATTTATTCATTTGAGGCACAGAGATACAGAGAGAGAGAGAGAGAGAGACAGAGAGACAGAGCATGAGCAGGGGGAGAAGCAGAGGGAGGGGGAGAAGCAGGCTCCCTGCCGAGCAGGGAGCCCTATGTGGGCCTCGATCCCAGGACCCTGGGATCATGACCTGAGCCGAAGGCAGACGCTTAACCATCTGAGCCACCCAGGCGCCCTATTTTTTAATATTTTAAAACAAAAACTATCTGAGGAATATATAAGTAAGTTTTTCTTGCTGTTGAGAATTAAGTCATTCAAAGGGTACTACTAGGAGTGAAAATACAGAGAAGAAAGTTCAGGTAAGTTTAGATGTGTTGTCACCTAGCCAGGTCACTGACCTAACCTAGTCAAGTTGAATGGCACAAAGTCCACACTCTAGGTTAGGATGACATTGATATTAAAATATATAATAGAAAATTAATTAGCTGGAACCCAATGAATTGGAAGATTGAAAAACCTGGTATATTTTACTCTACTTAAATTTCAGGAGGAAAAAAATAGCAGCAAAACAAATATGTTGAAAGAGCTGGCATATTCTCTTAGTTTTTTAGAAATTCACCTAAATCTCTTCCATCTACACTTAAGTAGATGGTGATCTAAGAGTGCTGCCAAAAAACAAAACAAAAACAAAAAACCTTCAGTGATTATATGTTCAATCTCTATTATTTAAAAAAAGAAAATTAAGTATGGCTCTGCTCTAGAAAATTTGACACCAAATTTTAAAAATTATTTTTAAGCATTAATCAGAAAATGCAGTGAACTACTCCATTCCCTGAATGTGTAGTTAACCTAACTTTATGTTTTTAAACCCTAACAGGAATAGGTTAGCTCATATTCCTATAACTGTGAAAGAGATTCCATTCTTTTACTCACATCAGTCATCTGGCTATTCACTATCACGAAGCTGTTTAAGACGTTACCTAACCTGTTAGCCTCAGTTTGCTTCTTTGTAAAAAGGAAATTAGTTCTTGTGAGCACTAAATGAGATAATTATGGAAAGATTTAGGATAGCAGCTGGTGAATCCCATGAATGCTTGATAAATATTGGCTATTATTTTATAATTTATTCACCCATTTAACAAACATGAAAACAGGGTCATTTAGTCAGCCAGGCCAGTGGTTGGAAGAGTGGTGAGAATGATGGAATGAGCAGAAAACTTGAGTCAAGTACAATAGAACTTTCTGTTCCCTTTGAAATCATCCTTTCTCAATGGCATAACATTTCTTAATTTGAGCAATATTCTTAATCTTAAATAAAATGCTTAAAAAAGATTCATCAGAAAATTTTGTTAAATAGATGGATATAAAAACTAAGCCTATTGTATAAAATACCACTTTAATTCCCTAATCTTTTTCCAAGCAGATAACAGATGCTATACTCCACTGTTTCAAGAAATGCTTATTTTCATTAAGAGAGAAAAAGCACACTTAAGCAATTAAAGGCAAATGCCTTTAACCAAAATTGTAAGAAGCACAGTTTCATGTCTGAAGTGATTCTCCTCTAATCTAGATTCAATTGGTGGCCTGAGTTGACTGCCTACCTACTTTTGTTGGAGGCATAGCCAGAAGTCATCAAGGTCAAAGAAGCACCATTCCTTCCTTCAGGAGGCTTACAATCTAGTCCATGGGTCAGTTTTGGTACGCAAATGGCTAGAGTAGAAATTAAACTACTTGTAATTCTCTGGACCATCCATGTTCACAATCAGTGGTCTCCTAGTTAACTTGCTTTCTTAAAAAAATCAAAAGTCCTAATTTAGAAATGTTTGCTTCTATCCATGACAGAAATACTCCCAGCACAGCTGATGTCAAGTTACCAACAGTTGAACAACGAACAACTGGCTCTTCAAATTCCTGAATATTTAACAGTCCATTCTTTTGGGGCAGCACAACCCAGCTCAGCTTCCTACTGCTCCACCTCCATGGCCTCTGCACTAACTTATCTTAACATTCCCCTTTTCCTCCTAGCCTGGTGATTTTCTATACAAATTTTAAGTTCCCACTCATGCCATTTGCTTCAGGAAGTTTTCCCCAAATCATCTAGTCTGAGATTTGGTTTTCTTCCTTCTTCCTTATTTCTCCTTCAGTATTCTGGACTTAACAAAATATATATCATCCTGTATTGAGAGCATCTGTGTGCTTATCCTAACCTTTTCCAGGCAATTGTGAACAACTTGAGTTAGAGTCTGTGACTTATCTCTAATTCCTTATTGCTTGGCACACTTCCCTTTCTTTTCAAAACAGAATCAACATATGCATGAAAATAAATGCCATGGGAGAAGTACTGCATATGTACCCTGGGAGTTCAAATGGGAGGAAACAAACAAAAAAAAAGTGATGAAGGTAGGTCTTGTGGAACAGAGAACGCTTGATGATAGGCTTGAAAATGGGTAGAAGTTCCACAAGGAGAAATTGGAAAGTGAGAAGAATGCTCAATGCAGAAAAAAGGACATGAACACAAATTTCAAAGATAAGACTATGGGGCATATTCAGTGGGAAAACAAACCATCTATAAAGGGAGGAACATCAGTTACATGTTGGAAAGAAGAGTGGAAAATCAGTCTGGTTGGGTTTTTAGCATCCAGGATTCTAAAGATTGGGTGCAGAACCTGTATTTAATTTGGTAAGCAATGGGGGATTAGAAAGGTTTTTTGATGCAGGAAGTTATACAAATAGATCTAAGTTTTAGGATGACTGACAGGAGAATGAAAGAGAGACTATTACAAGGAGAGGAGGCAGAAAATCATGAAAATTAGAAAAATCAAAACTAAGGTGTTTGTGTGTGTGCGTGTTTTAGATAGAGAGTACAAGTAGGGAGGGCAGGGGCAGAGGGAGAAAGAGAGAATCTTAAGTAGGCTCCATGCCCAGCATGGAGCCCTACACAGGGCTTGATCTTATGACCCTGAGATCATGAACCCAGTCGAAATGAAGAGTTGGACACTTAACCAATTGAGCCACCCAGGCACGCCAAAACTAAGGGATTTTAATGAGGGTGTAAATTAGGGGTGGTGAATTTTAGAGCACAGATCAGCTCACTTTTCCCCTTCAAATACAAATAAATTGTAAGCAGACAGATCCAACAGAAACTGTGAACTTGTATAGTTCCTTGGCCTTCAAATATTCTTCTCTCTCCCTCTCTCCCTTTGTTTCTTTCCTTCTTCCTTTTCAGTATTAATAAGCCTTTAGCTCTGTATCAGAAATGAAGTATTCTCTACTACAGGAGATGTAGAGATAGTAACAACCAATATCATTCTTTACGTCCAATATTTCTGCCAAAGAATCATGTATATTCTCATTAATACAAGATTTTTACATTTAAAAAAAATGGCATATGCAACCATCATGCTTTGCATATCTCAAGTACTATGAAATAAATTTTTCCATCAGCTTTTTAAAAACATTATGTGAGACAATATATCATTATATATTGGTGAATCTAAAAATAAGTTTATAAACAAAAATCAGAATCATGCATCCAACTCTGGGTTATAAAAGCCAGATGACATAAGTAATAATTCTCCTATAGCATACCATGTAATTACTAGCAAATTCCTCCCTTGACTTGATCATAAACTTGCTCTTCAAAGCAAATTTGCATGCTTTGTTTTAATCTTTAATGGCTAGGTAAATTACAAAAATCCCAGACACGATGTGCTCTACCTCATTTCTCATCCCAGACATCTTTAGTTTAGATACTATCAATATAGGTAGGTTTCCTTTCACATACTTCCTCTTGTTAATTATTAATTTTTCCAGTTTAGGGCTATGGACAGCTCACAGACAGTGGATGAATTTATGATGTTATAGAACAAAGATGTAGATTATATGGATTTTCTTGGTGGAGCTCTGTATTAAATAAAAGGACTTCAATAAATTATTAAGACCAAAAGCATCTATATAAATCACAAAACTCTGGATAAACAGAGAATTAAAGCCCATTGGTGGTAGTACAAGTTCTATCAGCTTCTTTATTTCCTGAGTAGGAAGAAAATGAGAATAATTATGGGTCCCCTCCTGGCCTAAGTCCTCTTCAGCTATCACCTTCCTTGTGAATTTTTTTTTATTAAGCTTACTTTAGTTGTATATCAATATGGATAAAAATATTTTACGTAGCATATTACATTGAAATGATTTGTTTATATGTTGGCCTTCCCTTGAAAATGAGGGCATTGTCTTTCATTTTTGTATACTCCCATGCTCTGAACAGTGCAGAGCCTAACACACAGTAGGTCCTCTATAAGTGTTTGTCAAAATGAACTGGTGTGTGCTACACTGAATTTTTGCTGTTTCACATTTATGCATGTATAAAATACAGCCACTTTTGTAGCCCATTTACCCACAACTTCTAGGGAAGAAATATTAGCCATTTCATTATGAAACCACAAGTGCTCATTAGTAGACTGGAGGACACTTAAAATACAACAGTGTGAAGTGTCGCAATAAATAGACATCATCATCCTGAGTGCATAGCCTAGATGCAGAATTAGAGAATTTTGAGGTTAGACACCTTTTATTGTATATGGATGAAATATCAATGGAAAGGAAATGTGCTGATACTTTAAAAATGCAATAAAAAATGTAATTGTGTTACACTGCTGCAGCAAACCAAAGCTAGATAAAAGTAAAAGTTTCAACCTCTATCAGCCTATCAAAAGACAGGTCCTAGTGTGAGGACAATTCTGAAGGCTATGCTTTTAATCATGAAAGATTGTGGTACAGGGATCTTTTTCAATTAGTAGGACAAAAGCATAATGCTCCACAACAGGGATGTTGACTATAAAGCCCAAGAAGGAACCCGAGAAATAAATTGGATGGTTAATTCAGTAAATGCATACCTGCTGAAAGATAGGCAACCATAAGATCAAGTGTATAAAGATATCACCTCCTAAATGGGTTTTGAGGTTTCCAATAGGTAATACAATAGATAATATTTCCCCTACAATTAAGCCAACATGGTAACTGATTATCCTATTCAGAAGGCAACCATGCTTTCCAATGGTTATCATTCAAAGGAAGGCTGAGGAAAGGATCTTCCTTTCTGGGTACAGCTTCTATATGGCAGTTCATTTATGTGAGAGATATTCACTCAAGGCTGGTATTCAAATCACCATCCTTAATTAGAATTGTTGGCTGCAGTGAATAATCTGTGGATGGTTTTGAGTTGTTGCCAAAGATAATACATCTTAGTTGTGGGGGGGGGGGGGCTAAGCTTTATAGGAAGAGAAGCTCTTTTCCCATAAATGATGAATCAATCCATTATATTTGTGATAATCAATGCCCTGGATCCTCTTCGTGTCATGGTAGGGGGAGGGAAAACCTTAGTGGCCAATCATTATTAATTCATTCATTGCAGTAATATTAATCACGAGGAGCTAATGTGATATTAATGTGACTATAATGTAGACTTCAGTAAGAATTTCACTCGAATAGAAACAGGGTATAGATTTTGTTTTCTAACTTAGTTACCTAACAAGTGCTTTTTAAAGATTTTAAGGGAAGAAGGAAAGCTCCGACATGCTTTCTACTTGCGTACAGAACTAGGGAGAATTATATTTAGGGCTCACCCATAAATTTCCTGGTTGGCCCAAGGGTTGTCTGAGTCAGTCAGCATTTCTGACAGTGAAATGTTCTTCCAGGAAATACGTATTGCTGAAACTGCTGGGGCAGGAGCGGCAGCAGAGGCAGGTTTCTGGTAATGGAATCTAATTTCTAATGGTGCATGTCAGTTTTTGAAAGGAGTTTGAGAGAGATGAACAAGGAGGGCAATAAGGCCTATGTTTTAATCTTGGATTTGAGAACCTCTCTGGAATGACTTTAATGCAATCTCTTCAAATGCTTAATGGGACTCATTTCTGAAGACATTGAGGGGAAAACAATCTCAGTTCAACAGACTCATTGTTTCAATAGTCAAGAAAAGAGTGGTCAATGTCCATGCTTGCTGGCTTAGTCCTCTTGCAGACCACCATCTTGCTGGAATAACTCAACAGCTGGGTGATCCCACAAACTCCTGAGGCTAGAGAAGAGCCTCAGACACGTTGTAGAAGCCGATAAGCTCTTTATATCGGACTCTCCTGGCTTATGCTTCCCCCTTATCTGTTACTGCTCACATCCAATAAATCAGCTCAGAATTCCTCACATGAACCACATTGTTTCTCACCTTCTTGCTTTATTCATGTCAACTTCTCTGTTTAGAACGTCCTTCCTTCCCATCCTCAGACTAGCTTCTTCCTTATGTTTTAAGGTTCAAGTCAAGCATCACTTCCTCCAAGAAGCTCTCCCTGTTACTTCCTTCCCCTCATTCATTCCTGTGCTCTTTTAAATTTCTGGGCACATGTCTATTGGGATACTTGCAACATAGTTCAAATGATTGTTTTACCATCCTCCCACTAAACCATGAATTTCTCAATACTTAGGTGTGTTTCTTACTCATTTACCTATCCTCAGCACTTAACAGAGTACCTGCCACATAGTAGAAAACTAAAAAAAAAAAAAAAAAAAAAAAGTCTAAATTAATAAGTAATTTGAATATATGAACAAATATGTTAGCAACATGTTTGAACATAGGCCTTTTATTTTTATTTTAAGTTGTCTTTGGTCCTACTAGGCACATCATTAGTCTCCTGCATGTTTTTCCAGTATACTTCAATTTGTTAACTGTTTTATAATTTGTTCATGTTTTTTCCCCTTAGTAATCACCAATGTCACCCTTTCATAATTCAGCCAAATCTGTTGTCCAGTCTAAGGTTACACTACCATTTATTTCATCCTTTCCAAAGAAAACCACTTCTTTTGTTGATTATGTTTGCTTATATTTGGAAGAAAGATCTTGGATGTATCTTACTGACATAATCCATTATTTCTCCATCTATAAAACTAAAAAAAAAATAATTAGCTCTGAGTCTTGTGGTTACAAATGACATGATAGATAAATGTTGTTATAAAGCCATGCTAATAAATGCCAGGCCTCTTCCTTTTCTATGCCTCTGATAGATTTTGATATACCTTGGAGCAAAGAGAGGGATGAAACATTTTTCTCCTTTGGGTCAGTGGGTCAGTGCTCTCCTAATTTCCAATTATTTATACATCTAACTTCCCACAAGTTTATAATATCATGGGTCTTCTTCAGGCTCTTCAAATTTGACACCTTTAAAAAATAACTGGAGGGCGCCTGGGTGGCTCAGTTGGTTAAGCGACTGCCTTCGGCTCAGGTCATGATCCTGGAGTCCCGGGATCGAGTCCCGCATCGGGCTCCCTGCTCGGCAGGGAGTCTGCTTCTCCCTCTCCCACTCCCCGCTTGTGTTCCCTCTCTCGCTGTGTCTTTCTCTGTCAAATAAATAAATAAAAATCTTTAAAAAAAATAACTGGAGATCTTCACACATATTTCCCCTCTATTCCCCATGGAAGTCAGTTACATTAGCACTCTTCCAGTGAGAGTGCCATCCCAAACTCGTTTTCCCACCTGGAAGTCCTAGTCAGGGATGGCTTCATTTCACTCCCCCCACTGGGTCAGTCATCTTGTGCTCAATGCTACCACTTTAACTTCCAAATTATCTCCTGAGAGTTTCCCTTCTTTACCGCTTCAGGGTCTCTATCTTAGTTTGGGACCTTAGATTTTGTCCAACTTATACAGTAGCTCCTGATTCAGCCCCTGCCTTCCAAGCCCCCCTCACCAATATATCCTTCCTACTCTCAATAACTCTGTATAGGATTAACTCTGAAGTCCTCAGCTAATACACAAGGCCTTTTCCAATACATCCCCCAAATATACTTCCAAGTTCATTCCATGCCATCCCAAACTCGTTTTCTTCTGGTCACATGCAGAGTTAAAGCAGAGTATTTTATACTAAGAATAGGCTGGGAAGGCAGGAATGAAATATTTTAAAGGGCCAAGGGTTATGCTAGGATCTTGTATTTATTATCTCCTTTAATCCTCACAAGAACCCCATGAAGAAGCTATCATTAAATCAATTTTTAAAATGAAACTACAACAGCCCCTAGCCCAGAGGAACTCCATTCCAGATTTCTGACATGGTAGAGCACGCATTCAACCTGGGATATGTCTGCCTCAAAGATCTTCCCATGACATCCTGATTAGTGTTCCTCAAAAGTGTTTTTTGTCTGTCCCTACATGGTCTTTCAAGGGGAGTTTCTTCTTTCTGAAACACTCTTGTCCCTTTTACCGTACTCTACCTGATCATCTATTTAGCTTTTAATACCCAAATTTAATATAATTTCTTCTATGAAATGTGCACCATCTATTTTGCTGTCTTGATGCCTCACACACAAATCTGCTCTATTGCTTATTGCAAACTTGCCACCTTCCAATGACAAGAAAATCTTATGCATATTTATTTGTAATCCCAGCTCCTTATATAATGTCTGACACATAATAAGACCTCTGAACATACTTTTAAGGGATGGATTGAATGAATGTGTTCATAAAATGAAGGTATCAGGTAATATCTTTCTCTGAAAATTCAGGTGTGAAGTATATATTTAATTCCTTATCTTTTTAAACAAATTTAGCTGAATCTTACCCAAGTGTCCATCTTAATGAGTTCATGGTAACTTTAACTGCATCATTTTGGGAGGCCTCAAATATAGAAATCTTATGTGGTACCCAGAAGTTGGCAGCCAGGGTAAGGACCCTGGTTTTAACTCCACCATGGCTATATTAGGTTTTTCTACTGTCTAACCTACATGCTCTCGTGGGAAGTAGTCCTGTTCCTTGTGCCACACCTGCCCAGGACATCTCTGTTGATGCTTAGAGACTCGTGCCCGCAGTCTCGCTTTTTCTTGCCTTTCTTCATTCACCACCTGGCCACTGCTCTCTGAGGTTCTGCCTTCTCCCTTACAGTGCTCTTGGTCTTGGGGAATATCCACATTCTTTCCTACTGCTTCCATAGCCCTTTTCCTCCCCAACATAACTAGATCTTGCCTCTGTCCCTCACCTGAACATAATCCTTTCATAGAGGGGATGAGCTGAAGCTGTCGGAGAAAGGAAGCAGGAGTGAAACTTTGCTCAGTTGACTTCTGCTTTAGGTCCTGGAACACAATCACAGCTGAAGTAAGCAAACACAAAGGCCTCAGCTACTTTCTTTGAGAGAAAGGCAATAGGACAGGGAATGAAAGCCTGACAGTGACGCTTCTTTCTGATCCCTCTCAACTGTGAAAACAAAACACAAGTTAATACCTAAAAAAATTTAGCTTGCCATAATTGTCTATGCACTTGTTCTGGATTTTACCTTGTCTATTATTTTGGGGGGAGAGTAGCAGTGCAGAACTCAGCCAGAACCTGAATGCTTTAGGTTCAAACCTTAGTTCCATTACTTAACTAGCCTATCTCTTTGTGTCTTTCTTTACTCTTCTGTACAATGGAAATAATAATAGCACCTTCACAAGGTGATGTGATTATAGAATTAGTTACTGTATGCACAGTACTTAGAATAATGCCTGGCACATAGTAAGTTCCATATACAGGTTAATTATTTCTATGTACTGTGTTCTTTAGCTACCTAACCCACTATTTTGCCTTCATCTCTGTGGGTGACTCACACCAATTTTTTTTATTTCTGTTATCTCTTGTAAACACTAGTTCTGAATATCCAAAAGGATGTTAGATAATGTTCTTAGGTATTTGCTGACATGAAAACCAAAACTATCATTCCATCTAGACACCTCTGTTCTCATTAACTTTGTTTCCTTCTTGTCTTGTGGCCCTCAAAGCAAGTCACCAGGTCCTACTGAACCTCCTTCCTTTCCACGGGCACCACGCTGGTCCAGACCTATTTACCTATGTCGGGACAAACAAAATAGTATATGAACTGCCTCAAATTACAAAGTATTTTAAACTGAATGAAAAACACAATATTGTCAAAATTTGAGGGATGGCATTTAAACAGTACCGAGGGGAAAATGTGTAGCACTAACTGCCTATATTAAAAAAGAAAGCTCTCAAATCAATGACTACATCTTTTACCTTAAGGAACCACAAAAATAGCAAATTAAACCAAAGTAAGCAGGAAAAAATAAGAGATAATAAAGACCAAAGCAGAAATCAATTTAAATAGAAAAGAAAAACATCAATGAAACCAAATTCTCTTTCTGTGGGATCAATAACATTGATAAACTTTGAGTCAGGGTGAACAGGAAAGAGAGAAGACACAAATGACCAATATTAAGAACAAGAGAGGCGTCTTCACTACAGATTTGACAGATATTAAAAGGATAAGAAGGAATACTGTGAATGATTCTATGCCAATAGAAACAACTTAGAGGAAATGAGCAAATTCCTTGAGAAATACAGACTACCAAACTCACACAAGAAAAAAAAAAAGATAACCTAAATACCTGTATATCGATTTTTAAAAAACTGATTTTTTCTGTGAAAAAAAAAAGCTAAACAAAACCTTCCACAAATTCTTCCAGAAAATTGAAGAAAAATAGTACTTCCTAACTTATTCTAGGAATCTAACATTGCCCTAATATCAAAACCAGAGACATTACAAGAAAACTATCTTCAAATATTCCTCATTTGCATATAGATATGTTAAAATTGCACAGATCTAAAATTTACATAGATTTGAAAATACTCTAAACACACACTTTAATAATCAAATCCAAAAACATGAAAAGAGGATAATGCATTATACAAGGTAGGGCTTATTTCAGGAATACAAGAATGGTTTAACACTAAAAATCAATACAATTCACCCTATTAACAGACTAAAAGTGAAAAACCATATCCATAGGATTTTCTTAATAGGCATGGAAAAAGTTTGACAAAAAAAAAACTCCCAGCAAAAATAGGAATAGAAAGTATTTTCCTCAGTCTGATAAAGGACATAAAAAAAAAAAAACAATACCATAGCCAACATCATACTTAATGGTGAGAGACTACATGTTTTCCCCTGAAGATCAGAAACAAAACAAGGATGTGTTTTATCACTTTATTCAACATTGTATTAGAGGTTCTAGCTAGTACAATAAGGTAGGAAAAAGAAAAGCCATCTAGATTGGAAGGGGAAAAGTAACACTGTCTTTATTCACAGATATATCATCTGGGACCATCTAAGAAGAAAATCCATTGGAATGTATAAAAAGGCTACTAGACTAATAAGTTCACAAGATCAATATTCAAGAATCAATTTTGTTTCTATGTATTAGCAACAAACAACTGGAAATTGAGTTAAAAAACACCATTTACAAGAGCATCAAAAATATTAAATTTAGGGATAAATCAGACAAAAGATGTGCATGATCTATAGCCTGAAAATTACAAAAATACTGCTGAGAGAAATTAAAGAGGACATAGATAGACAAATGTATTTGTTCATGGATAGGAAAATCCAATTGCTAAGATGTCAGTTCTGTCCAAACTCACCCAGAGATTATTTGTATAGTGATCATTTTTACTGTTTTTGACTAGGATGCTCATGTCATGTGTATGTACATAGGTCAAAACTTAAATTTTACACTTCGAATAGGTGAAATTTCTTTGCATAACAATTATACCTTACTAAAGCTGTTAAAAAATAAAACCACAGAGACCTCTTTATTGGCTCTCAAAAGCTTTCATGTGGTAAAATTCAAGGTCTTCAGTGGGAAAATATGGGCTATAAGATTTTCCTATCAGCTAATTCTCCTCAAGAAAATCATTTCACCTCTTTGAGTGAGGGTTCTCTTATGTATAGAACAGAAATGATAAAATCTTGCGGAAATAGTTGCTGTTAGGAATAATTATAACATCTTATTTAAAGTGCCTAGGGTGGGAGAGGGGAAAGATGGAGGAGGAGTAGGGGACCCTATTTCAACTGGTCCCCGGAATTGAGCTGGATATCTACCAGACCACTCTGAGCACCCATGAAACCAGCCTGAGACGTAAGAAGATCTGGATCTCTACAAACAGAATATCTCAGGTGGTTGGTTTTGAGGTACAAAGTGGAGAGCTGTGATTCTGTGGGCAGATATCGGAGGATAAACGGCAGCGGGAGGGTGCCTGGCCGTGGGGATCCTGCACCGCCGGTGAGTGACAGCCTTGCGCGCTGCGGTTGGGGCACAGACTCGCAGACCGGTAGCGTCGGGAAAGGACTTTAGGGCAGCCCCCGGGATGGAAAACCAGACCAGCGGGGTCGCGCGCATGCAAACCGCAGCCGCCCCAACAGAAACACGGAGCAACGGTCGCACGCACACGAACTGCAGCCTCCGAGCCGGAAACCCGGTGCGCCGGGGTCCCGCTGGTGAACTGCAACCTCCGGGGTGGAAACCCCGAGTGGCAGAGTTGCGCGCATGTGAACCGCAGTCCCTGGGACAGAACCCCAAGCGGCGGAGTTGTGCGCGCGCACGCACCAACTGGGAGCGGCTGGTGGTTTTAGAAGCACAAAGGGCAGAGACGTGCCCCGACCTAGAGGTAGGACTGGGAGCGCTGCAGAGGGGCGCACAACTCAGGACGCTGCAGTTTATAGCAGCACGGACAGAAACGGAGATGGTGTGGCCTGGAGAGCTCACCGAAGAACAGGCTGAGGTCTCTCTGCTCTGAGGCAGAGGGTTGGAAACGGTCTCTTCTGCTCTGACTCGCAGAAGAGACACGGCAAGCCACCAGGGAAAGGTGCCAGAGAACAAAAGCCCCAAAGACTGATTCCCATTGAGCCCATCCCCCACCACAGGGGCGCAGGGCAACTCCGCCCAAACAGGGTTGCCTGAGTAACAGCACGGCAGGCCCCTCCCGCAGAAGACAGGCTGGGAAAACAAGAGGCCAGCAACCCTAAGGTCCCTAGAAAACAGGTGCATCTTGCTTGGGTTCTGGTCAATAATTTGGACTCTATACATTCCCTCAAACACCCATCAACAGAATGACTAGGAGGAGGAGCCCCCAAAACAGAAAAGACTCAGAGATTATGACTTCTGCTGCAGATTTACAAATGGATGCAGATATAACCAAAATGTTGGAGATGGAATTCAGGCTAGCAATTGTGAAGACAATGGCTAGAATGGAGAAATCAATTAATGGCAACATAGAGTCTCTAAGGGCAGAAATAAAAGGGGAATTGGCAGAACTTAAAAATGCTATCAATGAGATCCAATCTAATCTAGATAATCTAACAGCTAGGGTAAGTAAGACAGAAGAACGAATTAGTAACCTGGAAGACAATTTAATAGATAAAAAGGGAAAAGAGGAGGCCAGGGAAAACAACTCAGAGTCCATGAAAATAGAATCAGAGAAATAAGTGACACCATGAGGCGTTCCAATGTCAGAATCATTGGAATCCCAGAAGGAGTGGAGAGAGAGAGAGGGCTAGAAGATGTATTTGAGCAAATCATAGCTGAGAACTTCCCTAATCTGGGGAATGAAACAAACATTCAAGTCCTAGAGGCAGAGAGGACCCCTCCTAAGATCAAGGAAAACAGGCCAACACCCCGGCATGTAATAGTAAAACTTGCCAATCTTAGAACCAAGGAAACCATCTTAAGGGCAGTTAGGGGAAAGAGATTCCTTACATACAGAGGGAGGAACATCAGAATAACGTCAGACCTATCCACAGAGACCTGGCAAGCCAGAAAGGCCTGGCAAGACATATTCAGGGTACTAAATGAGAAGAACATGCAGCCAAGAATACTTTATCTGGCAAGGCTTTCATTTAGAATGGATGGAGAGATGCAGAGCTTCCATGACTGGCAGAAGTTGAAAGAATATGTGACCACTAAGCCAGCCCTGCAAGAAATATTAAGGGGGGGGTTCTATAAAAGGAGAAAGATCCCAAGAGTGATCTACAACAGAAATTTACAGGGATAATCTATAAAAACAACGTCTTCACAGGCAACATGATGACAATTAATTCATATCTTTCAATAATCACTCTCAACGTGAATGGCCTAAATGCTCCTATAAAATGGCACAGGATTGCAGATTGGATAAAAAGACAGGACCCATCCATATGCTGTCTACAAGAGACTCATTTTGAACCTAAAGATACATCCAGACTGAAAGTGAAGGGATGGAGATCTATCTTCCATGCCAGCGGACCTCAAAAGAAAGCTGGGGTAGCAATTCTTATATCAGACAAATTAGATTTTAAACTAAAGTCTGTAATAAGAGACACAGAAGGACACTATATCATTCTTAAAGGGTCTATCCAACAAGAAGATCTAACAATTGTAAACATCTATGCCCCCAACATGGGAGCAGCCATCTACATAAGCCAACTGTTAACCAAAATAAAGAGTCATATTGATAACAATACGTTAATTGCAGGAGACCTCAATACTCCACTCAGCAATGGACAGATCATCTAAGCAGAAAATCAACAAGGAAACAAGAGCTTTGAATGATACATTGGACCAGATGGACCTCATAGATATTTACAGAACATTCCACCCTAAAACAACAGAATACTCATTCTTCTCGAGCGCACATGGAACTTTCTCCAGAATAGACCATATACTGGGTCACAAATCAGGTCTCAACCGATACCAAAAGATTGAGATTATTCCCTGCATATTCTCAGACCACAATGCTCTAAAACTGGAACTCAATCACAAGAAAAAATTTGGCAGAAATTCAAACACTTGGAAGCTAAAGACCACTCCGCTCAAGAATGTTTGGGTCAACCAAGAAATCAAAGAAGAACTTAAACAATTCATGGAAATCAATGAGAACGAAAACACATCGGTCCAAAACCTATGGGATATGGCAAAGGCGGTCCTAAAGGGGAAATACATAGCCATCCAAGCCTCACTTAAAAAAATAGAAAAATCCCGAATTCACCAACTAACTCTACACCTTAAAGAACTAGAGAAAAAGCAACAAACAATGCCTAAGCCACGCATTAGAAGAGAAATAATTAAAATTAGAGCAGAAATCAATGAATTAGAAACCAGAAACACAGTAGATCAGATCAATGAAACTAGAAGTTGGTTCTTTGAAAGAATTAATAAGATTGATAAACTACTGGCCAGACTTAGCCAAAAGAAGAGAGAAAGGACCCAAATTAATAAAATTATGAATGAAAGGAGAGAGATCATGACCAACACCAAGGAAATAGAAACAATTATTAGAAATTATTATCAACAACTATATGCCAATAAACTGAGCAATCTGGATGAAATGGAGGCCTTCCTGGAAACCCATAAGCTGCCAAGACTGAAACAGGAAGAAATTGACAACCTGAATAGGCCAATAACCAGTAACGAGATTGAAGCAGTGATCAAAAACCTCCCAAAAAACAAGAGTCCAGGGCCTGATGGATTCCCTGGGGAATTCTACCAAACATTCAAAGAAGAAATAATACCTATTCTACTGAAGCTGTTTCAAAAAATAGAAACAGAAGGAAAGCTTCCAAATGCATTCTATGAGGCCAGCATTACCTTAATCCCCAAACCAGGCAAAGACCCCATCAAAAAGGAGAATTTCAGACTGATATCCCTGATGAATATGGATTCCAAAATCCTCAACAAAATCCTAGCTAATAGGATCCAACAATACATTAAAAGGATCATCCACCACGACCAATTGGGATTTATCCCTGGGATGCAAGGGTGGTTCAACATTCGCAAATCAATCAGTGTGATAGAACACATTAAGAAGAGGAGGGAGAAGAACCATATGGTCCTCTCGATTGATGCAGAAAAAGCATTTGACAAAATACAACATCCTTTCCTGATTAAAACTCTCCAGAGTATAGGGATAGAGGGAACATTCCTCAGCTCATAAAATCCATCTATGAAAAACCCACAGCGAATATCATCCTCAATGGGGAAAAGCTGAGAGCCTTTCCCTTAAGATCAGGAACACGTCAAGGGTGCCCACTCTCACCACTGTTGTTCAACATAGTACTAGAAGTCCTAGCAACAGCAATCAGACAACAAAAAGAAATAAAAGGTACTCAAATTGGCAAAGAAGAAGTCAAACTCTCTCTTTTCGCAGACGACATGATACTTTATGTGGAAAACCCAAAAGACTCCACCCCCAAATTACTAGAACTCATCCAGCAATTCAGTAATGTGGCAGGATACAAAATCAATGCACGGAAATCAGTTGCTTTCTTATACATGAACAACGCAACTGTTGAAAGAGAAATTAAAGAAACGATTCCATTTACAATAGCACCAAAAACCATAAGATACGTTGGAATAAACCTAACCAAAGAGGTAAAGGATCTATACTCTAGGAACTACAAAACACTCATGAAATTAATTGAAGAAGACACAAAAAGATGGAAAAATACTCCATGCTCATGGATCGGAAGAATAAACATTGTTACAATGTCTATGCTACCCAGAGCAATCTATACCTTCAATGCCATCCCGATCAAAATTCCAATGACATTTTTCCAAGTGCTGGAACAAACAATCCTAAAATTTGTATGGAATCAGAAAAGACCCCGAATCGCCAAGGACATGTTGAAAAAGAAAAACAAAGCTGGGGGCATCACGTTGCCCGATTTCAAGCTATATTACAAAGCTGTGATCACCAAGACAGCATGGTACTGGCACAAAAACAGACATACAGACCAATGGAACAGAATAGAGAACCCAGATATGGACCCTCAACTCTATGGTCAAATAATCTTTGACAAAGCAGGAAAAAACATGCAATGGAAAAAAGACAGTCTCTTCAATAAATGGTGCTGGGAAAATTGGACAGCCACATGCAGAAGAATGAAACTCGACCATTCTCTAACACCATTCACAAAGATAAACTCAAAGTGGATGAACGACCTCAATGTGAGACAGGAATCCATCCAAATCCTAGAGGAGAACATAGGCAGTAACCTCTTCGACTTCAGCCACAGCAACTTCTTTCAAGACACATCTCCAAAAGCTAGTGAAACAAAAGCAAAAATGAACTTTTGGGACTTCATCAAGATAAAAAGCTTCTGCACAGCAAAGGAAACAGTCAACAAAACAAAGAGGCAACCCACAGAATGGGAGAAGATATTTGCAAATGACACTTACAGATAAAGGGCTGGTATCCAAAATCTATAAAGAACTTCTCAAACTCAACACCCAAAAAACAAATAATCAAGTCAAAAAGTGGGCAAAAGATATGAAAAGATACTTTTCTGAAGAAGACATACAAATGGCTAATAGACACATGAAAAAATGTTCATCATCATTAGCCATCAGGGAAATCCAAATCAAAACCACACTGAGATACCACCTTACACCAGTTAGAATGGCAAAAATGGACAGGGAAAGAAACAACAAATGTTGGAGAGGTTGTGGAGAAAGGGAACCCTCTTACACTGTTGGTGGGAATGCAAGTTGGTACAGCCACTTTGGAAAACAGTGTGGAGGTTCCTCAAAAATTTAAAAATAGAGCTACCCTATGACCCAGCAATTGCACTGCTGGGTATTTACCCCAAAGACACAGATGTAGTGAAAAGAAGGGCCCTATGCACCCCAGTGTTCATAGCAGCAATGTCCGCAATAGCCAAATTGTGGAAAGAGCTGAGTTGCCCTTCAACAGATGAACGGAAAAAGAAGATGTGGTCCATATATACAATGGAATATTACTCAGCCATCAGAAAAGATGAATACCCAACTTTTACATCAACATGGATGGGACTGGAGGAGATTATGCTAAGTGAAATAAGTCAAGCAGAGAAAGTCAATTATCATATGGTTTCACTTATTTGTGGAACATAAGGAAGAATATGGAGGACATTAGGAGAAGGAAGGGAAAAATGGGGGGAGAATTGGAGGGAGAGATGAACCATGAGAGACTATGGACTCTGAGAAACAAACAGGGTTTTAGAGGGGAGGGGGGAGGGGGGATTGGTTAGCCCGGTGATGGGTATTAAGGAGGGCACGTACTGCATGGAGCACTGGGTGTTATACGAAAACAATGGATCATGGATCACTACATCAAAAACTAATGATGTATGGTGACTAACATAATAAAATAAATAAATAAATAAATAAAAATAAAGTGCCTAGAATAGCGCCTGACACCTGACATTTGAAATGCCTTAAATTTGAGGTAACAAGTATAAACAATTATCAGTTATTGCCTTAGGGATCATTGTTTAGAAAGAAGAGATGAGGACATAAACCAACTATCCCTTAGTTCACATTTTGCCTAGGGCTCATCCTGAGTTTGTGTCATTTAATAATTTATAGAACTTTATGTCCTACAATTAAAAAAAAACTTACAGAGAATCACAATGGACCACACAATTTGTTACCAATACTTGAATTTGGATACATTTTTGTTTGCAAAAAAAATTTATACAGTCACAGCCTTAATATGTTAAGTGAGAACTCTGTTGCCAATGACATTTTAAAAATTGATGAATTTTAACATAAAGCAATTTTGATAAACCATATATACCATTTGAAATGTATAATTTTTCACTGCATCTGTATATTTGGGGTAAATACCTAGTAGTGCAATTTCTGGGTCCATAGGGTAGTTCTATTTTTAATGTCTTGAGGAACCTCAATACTGTTTTCCAGAATGATGTAGTATAGGTTGGCTAACTGAACATAATAGAAAAAAAGAAAGAAATGTACAATTTTATTTTCTCTAAAACAAACAGCAAAAACTTAACATTTATTTATGAACTTTAAGTAGTGAGTGTAACTAGCTTTATGACCATGGGCAAATCAATAACATTTCTAGATCTCAGTTTCTTCATTTTTATAGAGTAAGGCTTAGATTATAGGACTTCTAAGATCTTTGCCTGCGTCAAAATTGTACTGCTGGAAAAATGTGTCAAATTATTTGAATTCTTTTTGAGGGTGATGAATCAAACAATCTTGATTACTTCAAAGCATATTGTTGAGTATTTAAGATAATTTTATAACTATCATTGTATTTTATCATAGCACGTTATTATAAACATTGATATTTTTCTTGGGTAATTTGGATCAACAGAGAATCTAGAGCTCTCTAGATTGAAAAAAAACTGACTAGGTACCAATTCCATAATGAAGGACACCATTGTTTTAAAATAAAGGTCAGTGAGCAGGGCCAAAGGGTAGCATGGTTTGATAATTATATTAATTATTAAAGTTTTTTTTTCTTTGTCAAGTATGCACAGAGATTTAATTTTTCTAGTTTGGCACACCTGGAATATTTACTTCAGAATACTCAGCTTCATTCTCTTTCAGAGGGCAACAGAATAAAACTGGACTCCTAGGATAGCTGGACTTCTCAATAGCCCGTATTTTATAAGGGGTTATAAAACTTGGAAATGAAAGACAGTAGAGGTAAGTAGGATTAATTTGTGTGAGGGTGCACAGACATATGCACACATAGGTGTTATTGCCAAGATTTAAAAAGAAAGTCAGTAATGATAGGCAATTTTTTTGTTCATTTGCCTCATTGATAAAGTTTTATCTTTAAAAGGGCATTGTTCTTTCCCTACTTGCCTACCTCATGTCTGTGCATACGTGTTGTAAACCCATACAAACATGTTTTGCTGAACATAATGCTATAGAATTTAGGAGAGGAAATTTAAACTTAATGGTGTCTAATACTTTAAGAATATTAGGGATCATGAACATGTGTATTAGTAAACAAAAATACTTTTATATATAAACATTTGTGTGTATATTTGTGTGTGTATACAGAGAGAGATGCACACAGATATGTGTGTGTGTGTATATATATGTATACATAAGAATATTTTAAAAGAACCTCGTCAAAAATAACAGAAGTTGAAGAGAGCATTTCACAAAAATCTCCAAACCTCTAGATGATACCCAGAATAATTTTTTTTTAGAAATGGAAAAATAATTATAAAATATATTGTGTTAATAAATCAGAAAAGGCACTTGAAATAATCTCATAAAATGTTATATCTTAAATAATGCCCTTCATCAGTATTCTTTGTTTAACATTTTATGTTTATTGATAAATGAAGATGCATTTAAATAATTCAAAGAAAACATTAGCTGCAAGCAAGGAATTAATAATTGATAGGACTGGAAGGACTCTTTTCACTTGGGAAATAGATAATATTAGCTTAATGTGAGGCTGTAGGAACAGAGGAAATGTAATGGATCTGCCTGCTTTAAACTGATGATGGTTATTGTGGTCTAAAAGTTGCTACAAAGGCAAAAGCGGGACAGCTCGGCAAGTGCAATAGATTTCACTCATAGGAGCTGACAGTGCAAATTGTGGTCTGATGTGCCAGATTTATACATGGTAGGAGACCTAATGATCATGACATATAATGAGATGAAAAAAAAATAAATGCACGTTAACCATAATTGGAAAATGGAAAGAAAAACCCTCTGAACGTATCAAGATGATAAAAATAAAGAGATTTTATTTTTCTCCCTCATCATGCTTGAGGACAGAGGTCAGTTAGAATAGGACTACCTTGCTTTTGAAGAGAAACACCCATCACGAGGTTTTGGTTATATTCTTGCTGCAGTTCATGCAGCGGCTTCAGCTACACATGTGGCAATGCCAACATCTTTGGGGAGTCATGGAGGAGGAATGCCCCCAGATAGAGGAGATACATATGTTGGCTATTTTCATCTCACCTGTATTTGTCCTTCTCCAAATATGAAAGAAAATTGAGTCCTACACATCTGGGAGTTGCAGAGGTCATTAATTTTGTCCTGCCTTCTCTATATCCTTCACTCCCACACCCTGGGCAATGGAATTATTATTGAAAGTGCCCAAGGAATGTTCAAATTACTCCTTGGTAAATTCATCTTTGCCATTGGAGGAACTCTTTAATTTCTAATCTGGCATAATTTAAATATACGTCTTTAAGAGTTACATTTAACCCGTTTTGGTCAAAAAGAGCCTTGAAATACTAATAACTATTTCTTAAGTCATCCCTCATCTAGGAAGCTAGACGAAGGGGAAAAAAATCCAAAAAGAGGAAAGCGTGACCAGCTAATGATGCCCAAGAGCTCTAGACGGTTGATGCCATGCACAAATATGTATTAGGCGCCGCCATACATTCCATTTTCAAGAGACACCAGAAATGGGATTTTTATTTTGTGCATCTCTCAAGCTTGAAATGTCAGATTACATTCAAATGAACCTTGCTTGAATGGGTCCATGTTGTGCAGACCAAATAAATGTGTCTGCCTGATCAGAGGGAGTTGGAGTGAGTCCAGTCAGAAACCCTGGATGCATCCTGAGCTCCCTTCTTACCTTCCCACTAAGGCATGAACTCACTTCCACTAGGAAGTCTCTCATTCGTGCAAACAAAAAGTTGACTATCAATTTGATCACTCCTTTACTTTGTAAGCCAGTCTTCATGTAGTCAGCAGATACCATACTATTTAGAACTTAATGATAATTTTAAGCTTAACTTTGAAAATGCAAAGTAACTTTTAAACTGATCATGAAGAATTTGTGCTTGTTGTAGAAAGGATAGAAATTGCCCGTAATTCCACCATCTGAAAGCAACCACTGTTACTAGTTTAGTGTACTGCCTTCTTTTTCATTTTCCTATACATATAAATTTTAAATTGTATAGTAACTAAAATCTTATGTATATTTAGTTCTGTTGAGATACTATTTTTTTGTTGTTGTTAGGAGTTCTCTTATGTGGACTAAAGCACTATTAGCAAAGGAAATTATTATTTGCATAGCTTTAAAAATTATTTTTCTCCTAAGACTTAGATTTGATCCTTTAATAATTGTTTTTGTTGAGGACAAAAGTTTTATGCTAGACAATAATGAAACAAGTTAGAATGTAGGTCACTGAAGGCATGTTAAGAACAACTAGCTTACAGATGTATCAGGAAAATTTCATGATCAGTTAGGAGATTGCTATTAATCAGCAACTAACCTTCATCCTGAGTTTTCCAATTTCTTAAGAATATACTTATTAATTCATTTATTTTTTCATATGCATATTCCTTTATTTAGCTTTATTTTTATTCTTGCTCTTGGTGTTCTAGGCATTGTGCTATGTGCTGGCAACACAGAGACAAATGACCACAAGCCCAGCATTTTACCAACTGTTTTAGTAGGAAACTGTTAAGTAAAGGAAATAGACAACTAAAATCTCATAAAAATACTATTATAGCATACTGCAGAGGCTGGAAGACCTGAAGCCCCAAACATGAATGGAAGCCTATAATGTCTAAGCAGACCATAGCATATTAGTAGTATTTCCTAATGATTCCCACTTCTTCCACTGTCCCCTTAGGACATCTGGATTGTTCCTGACCATGTTTGTTTGTCATTTACTGTTCTACATGATGCTCTATATGCTTTTGTAGCTTATTTTGGCACTCTAATTTTTTTGCTTTTATCTATATGAATTACATTCTTTCTTTTGATGTATTTTCTCAGTGTGTAAATGCAATTCTATAACTTTTCTTCGCTAGGTATTAGTTTTGAAATTTACTATTCACCTCTTGATCATGTATTATCTCAAGTATTAAAAAAATCATTTATAAGAACCATATTAATGGGGCACCTGGGTGGCTCAGTCGGTTGAGCGTCTGCCTTCCGCTCAGGTCATGATCTCAGGGTCCTGAGATTGAGCCCCACACTGGGCTCCCTGCTCAGTGGGGAGTCTGCTTCTCCCTCTCTCTCTGGCCCTCCCTGCCACTTGTGTTTTCTCTCATGCGTGCTCTCTCTCTCTCCCTAGCAAGTGAATAAATAAAATCTTTAAAAAATATTTTAAAAGAACCATATTAATATATACACCTTTTGGGATATCCATAGTCTTTGTGCTCAAAGAATCTGCATTTTAAATAATAGAGCTGCTAAATGGTACTCAGTTTAAGGTCAACTCCTCTTCACTCTTGAATTTCCAAACCAATCTTAAGTGTATTATAAAAGACAGAATTAAATGACCAAATTACATCATTTTATAACATATTTGACTTTCCATCCTAGTTAAGTATCTTAGCCTGTAGTGGTACGAGAGGGGAGTGCATGCTTTCCAACTGGAAGCAAACACACGTGACAGTTTGAAAGTCTGCACCCAAGAACCTGTTATTGGGTAGCAAGATTGGCTGTTGTCTAAACTGGGGTAGGCTAGGAGTAGAAGCCTGTATTAGTCTGTTCAGGCTGCTACCCCAATAGAACACAGTCTGGGTGGCTTATGTACAACAAAAACTTATCTCTGCTCATTCTGGAGGCTGCAAGTCTAGGGTCAGAGTACTAGCACAGTCCAGTTCTGGTGAAGTCCCTTTTTTGGGGGGGCACACTGACAACTTCCCAACTTCTCTGTCCTTACATGGCAGAAAAGGGGCTACAGAACTCTGTGGGGTCTCCTTCAGAAGAGTGCTAACCCCATTCAAGAGGGCTCCACCTCAGGACTTAAGCTCTTTTCAAAGGCTCACCTCCCAATACTATCACACTGGGCATTAAGATTTCAACATAGGAATTTGAGGGAGACACATATTCAGGCTCTGTAGAACCAAAGCAGAGACAGTGAGAAGATCAAGTTTAAGGGAGGAAATCAGATAGCCAGACCAGACCAGGTAACATGGTAGATTCTGTAGGAATAGCAAAGGTTTGTACTTTACAGAACCCAGACAAAATTCTATCTGATTGCTCAGTATTACCCTCACTGATTTTTTATTTCAGCTTCTAAGGTGTTCTGTCCCATGCCATCAAAAGTACATTCTGGCTTCTGGTTCTAGAGCTGTCCAACTATTGACTATCCAATAAACCTAAGATATCAATACAGAAATTCACTGTATCTACTTATTTATAAAGCATAGTATTTCATAAGAACTAGTTACAATCTGTTAAGAGTGCTTATCAATATTTAAGTTAAAAATTAAAATAGATTAAGTTAAATATTAAACACATTTTAGCTATTAATCAAGAGTATATTCAGAAATAAACTCGGGCGCCTGGGTGGCTCAGTTGGTTAAGCGACTGCCTTCAGCTCAGGTCATGATCCCAGGGTCCTGGGATCGAGTCCTGCATCGGGCTCCCTGCTCTGCGGGGAGCCTGCTTCTCCCTCTCCCACTCCCCCTGCTTGTGTTCCCTCTCTCGCTGTGTTTCTCTCTGTCAAATAAATAAATAAAATCTTTAAAAAAAAAAAAAAGAAATAAACTCACACATATAGGGTCAATTAACTTATGACAAAGGAGTCAAGAATATACAGGGGGAAAAGACAGTCTCTTCAATAAATGGTGCAGGGAAAACTGGACAAGCACATGCAAAAGAATGAAACTGGACCACTATCTTACACCATACACAAAAATTAACCCAAAATGGATTAAAGACTTGAATGTTAGACCTGAAAGGATTAAAATTCTAGGAAAAAACAGGCAGTAAGCTCCTTGATATTTGTCTTGGCAATGATTTTCCCTGCTTTGGATTGGACATCAAAAACAAAGGCAGCAAAAGCAAAAATAGCCAAGTGGGACTACTTCAAACTAAAAAACTCTGCACAACAAAGGAAACTATCCATACAATGAAGAGGCAACTTACTAAGTTGGAGAAAATATTTACAAATTATATATCTGATAAGGGGTTAATATCCAAACTAAGAATGCATACAACTTAGGAGCAGAAAACAATCTAATTAAAAAATGGTCAGAAGCTCTGAATAGACATTTTTCCAAAAGCACAAAGATGGCCAATAGGTATATGTAAAGATGCTCAACATAATTGAACATCAGGGAAATGCAAATGAGATATCACTTCACACCTGTTAGAATGGCTATCATCAAAAAGAAGAAGAAATAACAAGTATTGATGAGGATGTGGAGAAAGGGGGACCCATGTCCATGGTTGGTAGGACTGTAAATTGGTACAGCCACTTTGGAGAATAATATGGAAGTTACTCAAAAATTAAAACTAGAACTACCATATTATCCAGCTGTTCTACTTTCAGGTATCCAAAGAAAATGAAAATACTAACTGAAAAAGATATATGCACCCCATGTTCATTGCAACATTATTTACAATAGCCAAGATATGAAAGCAACCTAAGTGTCCATTGATGGATGAATAAAGAAAATGCGGTGTGTATACAGGCACATACCTACCCACCCATCCACACACAGGAATATTATTCAGCCATCAAAAAGAGGGAATCCTGCCATCTGCAACAACATGGATGGAACTTCATGTCATTACGCTAAGTGAAATAAATCAAAGACAGACAAATACTGTATAATCTCATATGTGCAATTAAAAAAAAAACAAAAATAAAAAATAAAAAAAACTACCACCACCAACAAAAACTGAGCTCATGGATACAAAGAACAAACTGGTGGTTGCCAGAGGTGGGGAGCAGGGAAGCAAAATGGGTGAAGGGTATCAAAAAGTACAAACTTCCAGGCACAAAATAAATCATGGGGATATATTGTACAGCATAGTGACTACAGTTAATACTTTATCATATACTTGATGGTTGCTAAGAGAGTAGATACTAAGAATTCTCATCACAAGGAAAATAATTTTGTAAACTATGGATGGTGACAGACTTATTATGATTATTTCACAGTATATACTAATATTGAATCATTCTGCTGCAGACATGAAACTAATATATGTCAATTATATCTCAAATATAATTTTTTATATATCTTTTATATTTTTAAAAAAGAGTATAAGCCCTCTGAGAGTACTGTAAATGATGGATAGTAAACAGCTTTTCCTTCCTCTCACCTCCAGATTTACTGATGAGAAAAGACATACATACGTGAAACAACTGGAAAACAATACAAGAAGAAATTGCCTCCTTAAGGTCCAATACCTCTTACTACTCATTGGAAATTCCATTACAGAGAATTTGGGGAAAAAAGCAAAACAAAAGCAAACAAACAATCCTTCCATTCTCATCTGGCCATAGTAAACATCTGAATGTGGTGAAGTTGTGAGAATACTTTAACCTCAGGGCTCTATTCCTAGAAGCTTTCAAACTGCTTGAGTGTGGCCAGTTCAAAGTTTAATGAAACTCAAATTTCTTGGATTCTCCAACTTGGAGCTCTAGCTTTGCCTAATGGGTTAAATCAGGACCTATTAGGTTAATTAACTATTGCTGGCAAAGAGGAGAGAAAGATAAGGGAGAATACACTACAAAATCGAAAAGCAGAATTCTAAGTGCAGTCAGAAATAACTGATCAATGAGAACCCAGGGAATCAACCCTTGGAGGTGAATCTCCTGCAGACATAAAGATTCCTCAGACCACACATACAAAGGATGGGCTAATGTAGCAGGGGTCTCTTGGGTTTGAAATTTCAGGTCACTTAAATCCTAGCTCCCAGTTGCTTGCTGCCCTTCTGTGGAGGTTTCCATAGACAGGTACATAATGTGGGGCCTTAGGAATTGCAGTGGAAGAAAGCAGTGTTTCCCCCCCAGCAACTGTATCTCCACTCAGAAAAACTTTGAGCTACATGAGTTGGCAATGACAGTAGACACATGCCTGGGATTTTTTCAACTTTATGTACAGCTTTTAATGGCATAATTACAGCTGTGCAGTAAGTGATGCCTCTAAACTGAGGACTGCAATGAGAAGCAGCCCAGCCAGGAGAAGCAGGAGCAACCTGTTCTTGTTATTGCCAGTTGGTGGGGATAGAACATATGGTCACTTTACAAAGGTGAGTTCCCAACAAGCAGGAATCCCAGCCAAATGATTCCCAGCTGGATTTCTTCTGTTAAATTCATTTATGCTTTCTGTCCAATTTTTCTTCTTGCTTATTTTGAATTACTATTTTTCTTAAAATTGGGGTGGGACTATAGGAGAAAACGCATTTGCAACCAGAAAAAAAAACTTAGGAAATAAGTGATCAGAGTCACACCCTGCCGAGAACTTATGGGTGATGAAGAAACTCAAGAAGTAACTAGTATCGATACTAATCTTCAAACGGCATTTCTTTGCCTTCCTGGTGACAACATAGAGCCGGAGAGAAGTTTGAATGTAGGAGATCTGAAAGTGAATGCAAATCACCGTTTTCTCGTCTCCGAAACAGAGAGAGCTCCTTGAGACCCCCAGCCCCATCATGCCTGCTCCTGTGGGAGAATGGCCCCATCCCCGTCCTGGCAGTGAAGGAAGAGGTAGACCACGCTCACTTGGTGGCGGCTCAGTCCATCCAGCCTTTGCCGTTGGAGTTGACGTTCATCAGCACGGGCCCTTCCACCAAGTGGTTAGGAACGTCAGAGAGAAAAAAACACTGTGTAAGGGTTTTTATTGAAGACGTCACTCATGACGCAACTCACTACAGCTGCGAACCAGCCTGGCGCGCTACTTCCACCTGCCACGACGTGACCTCCTCCCCACCTAGGACCTTTCAAGATTTTTTCATCTATTAAGAACCTATGCCTATAACAATGTTTTCCCCCTCTTTTAATATATCTTTTTTTTTTTTTTTTTAAAGATTTTATTTATTTATTTGACAGAGAAAGACACAGCGAGAGAGGGAACACAAACGGGGAGTGGGAGAGGGAGAAGCAGACTCCCTGCCGAGCAGGGAGCCCGATGCGGGACTCGATCCCGGGACTCCAGGATCACGACCTGAGCCGAAGGCAGTCGCCTAACCAACTGAGCCACCCAGGCGCCCTCTTTTAATATATCTTTAACGGTGGTCTGTTGTAAAACTGATTAAACGTATCTCTAATTAAAAAAAAACAATTACGTGTGTGTGTGTGAGAGAGAGAAAGAGACATTGACAGCTTATTCTTTGTGGAAAGGTTGAACAAAGTAAAAAATGTCCTGATCCAGCCCTGCCCCACAGGTTCCTGGTCATGCTTCTGCTCCCACCTCCACCCCTCCCCATGCCCCTTATTAACATAAGGAAATGATTTGAAGGGAATTCATATATATTAATTATACTAAAAATATGCATTAAACAAGACAAATTTAGCAGAACTGCCAGCACCATTCACTCCATGCCCTTTACCCGTCACTTCCTCCCAACCCTGAGTTCCCTCTCCTCTCACTGCTCCCATCAAGTCTCTTACTCTCCCAAGTCCCCAGTACCATGACTACCTATGGTGGCCAAAGGAGACTTCCAACTGGCGGACTGAGTGAGGGAGAAGGGGAGGACACTTGTAGGATGGGCTGAGGGGTGCGGGCATCAGGAAGTGAGGGGCTAGCCTGACAAGACTCACCCAGGCACTAAGATTACCAAGGATTGCACAAAATAATAATGGGAAACTATCTAGTACAATTCATGTTTTACAGTAGTATTTAGCCAACAGATAAATGTATCCCATCAAAGTTTCTGAAAGGTAGCTTCTACTCATGCACAAATACGTGATGTGGATATGGGGAAAAGAAGGCTAAAACTGTAAGAACCCTGTAATATTTGGAGTAAAATCATGATGTGGAGAACCTTGCTATGAAGAATTTCATAGTACTGTTGTTCTTCATCTCCTGTGATCATATTACGGTCTATATAGGCAAAATAATAGAAAAAAATATAAATATATTTGCTTATGTTATTCATTGTTGCTACCAAGGACACACACAGACACACACACACACACACACACACTATACAAGGTAAAATATAAAAAATGGTGATGAAATCAGGGTGAAGGAAACATTGGAGTAGAAAAAAAGTGAAATTAACTTATGGAATGTTCTCTGTAAAATTTTTTGCACCAGTCTTGGAGACCACAGGTTTTATTCTGAGCTTGCATTAATTATAATGTAGCAGGGCAGCTAGATTTTAGCTCATCTGGAGTTATTCTCACTTCTGCATAGTCATTATCACCAGAGTTTGAAGTTCCAAAGCAAATAACACCACCCTTCCAACACAGAACACAGTCTACATAACTTCTGTTTATTTGGTTGAAGTCTTCCTAAAGCTTAGTTAAACATATTCTGCATCCAGTAGAAAAGTTACGCTGAATCTAGGCAGGAACACGTGCTCAGATGCTTGTGATTGGCAGAAAGGGAGATATGGGAGAGAGCTGAGCTTGGCCAACTGGAGAACACCCCCAACTACCACCCAGCCCAGCCTATCCTGCCCTATGGAAATGTGGATGTGGGCCCAGCGTGGCCAGCATCCCTTTGTCAGTCCTTTCACTTCTGGGGATTACTTGGTTCAACTTCTCAGATCTACTTGTTTACCAGGCAATAGGCCTAATCAAAAAAAACATGTACATAAATATAGATGATGATAAAGTCAACATTCCAAACAAGAAGAAACTGACAGTTCTGTATAAAAGAGAGAAGTTAAATAAAAAACATTTTTGAGAATGCTCTCTTCCTTGACAGAATTACTAATGAGACCACTTTCCTTAAAAGTTCATGCAAAATCCATGGCATAGCCGTGTTTATTTTCATTAAAACACAAGCCAAATTCAAAACAATTTCAACTCTCCTACAAAATCTTATAATATGAACTGATGCTCTAGGGAGATGCAATGTTTTTATCGTGTGGTTTCAAGGACCTGTCAACACTGCTGAGTATGCCCCGGGAGTATGTGTAGCCCATTTGAGAGTCAGCCACTACATAAATTCCTCCAAATCTCCCAATAGCCTTTCCGTGGAAGATGAGTACATGTTCTCATATCGCAGATGTAGAAAGTGAGGCTTAAGAAATGAAAGGCTTCACTCCCACTTCTAGTTAGGGATGACTCTGGACCTAAAATCCAGGTCCTTTAACTGCATAATTTTTCCTCATTTGGAACCTCCAAATTCATCTTCTAAAAACCTCGAATTTATGCTTTGTATGAATGCTATCGTAACTTTAGGTCATCTTCAAAAACCTGAAGATGAAAAGTTTACCTAAATAATTCCAGGGACTGAGACAATTTTTTGGTGCTGATTCATTTTCAAATGATTTTTTTGTTCCTGATGCAAGATAGCCAACATATTGTATGTCAGCATTTGATGTGCGGAGAAGTTCTGCTTTGCCATATATTTCCTCTCTGCTGATTTTGTTCACAAATATGTAAGCAAAGGAACAATCTTCTTTTTCTTTCTTGTCGCAGCGGCCATGTTATAGATTGTTGGCGACAGGGGATGAAAATTGGCTCTACCCTTTCCGATGGCTGGTATTAAATGGAACAGTCTTTGAGAGGTGCCAATTCTTCATAACTGATGGTGGTCTTTTGAAAGAGGTTTTTCCAAATGTGTTTGCCTTATGAAAGAGTAGTGGTTGGGGGCAGTCCATTACCCTTTCCAATAAGGAAGATGGATTAGTTTTGACTGACTCTGTGTAAAAAGCTTGGTTCTTGTCCAGTTGGCAAGAGCATAAAGCAAAGTAATTACTTGAAAGTAAAAGGAAAGAAAAGAAAAAGATAAATATTGTATCTAGTATCCTCCCTGGTTACTTGGGATTCTGGCTTTCTTTCCAATTAAAAAAATAACAATAATCTTTTTTAGGACCAAAAAAAAAAAAAATCCATAGTATCCCAGTGGAAAATCTCATTCAAGAGTGGTTTGGGTGTTTATAGTGGTGTTCATATTTTTTTTTCTTTTGAAAACCTTTATCTGAATCAGATTAATTAGTTTTGTGCCAGAGTCCCAAAATATATATGGAATAATGTGTAAGATAAGTGAAAGCCTTAAGTAAAATGGGAAATAGGAAATACAGCCCATTTCTTGAGACGACTGCTGTTTAATATATAAGCTATCTTTACCCCATAACATTTTTTATGGTGATGAGAGTCTAGAGAAAAAGTTCTGTGTAAGCAAATCTATCATCTATCATCTATCTATCTATATCATCTATCTATCTATATTTAGTGTTGAACTGACATTATAAAATACAATTTTTTCATAGTTTGAAGGGAGCAGAAGAGCAAAAGAATAGCTTAAGATTTCAAAACGTTTTAGTTACGTCATCTAATTCTTCATATAAATACCCTTGATGATTCAGTGACATCACAGACTGATAGTTTCTAATTTATAGCTATCAGAAGTAAGACAGGTTTCATCACTTGTTCAAATGATGCATCATAGGTTTATCTAACAATCATGCTAGAATAGGCTTTTTCATACATTACTAAAAATTTTAGAATTTACTGGACCTCAAAAAAGTTAGAAAAATGTAGGGACACTGATATTAAAAGAAGAAAAAAAAACCCCTTCAAATGTATCAGTTTTTGTCTCAGGGATTTCCCTTCCCTCAGTTCTTCAGAATTAAAAATTTAAAAAGTATTTTCATACATCAAATAACTCATCCAAACTGTTTAATCCCACCAAAAATATTTCTTAGAAACCAGGTCTCGAGAAAATACGCTTCCCCATTTTTAAACTGCTCTTCATAATTCACTGTAATTTAAGTTATTAAAACCTTTCCAGTTGGGGTGCCTGGGTGGCTCAGTCGTTAAGCGGCTGCCTTCGGCTCAGGTCATGATCCCGGAATCCTGGGATCGAGCCCCGCATCGGGCTCCCTGCTCAGTGGGAAGCCTGTTTCTCCCTCTCCCACTCCCTCTGCTTGTGTTCCCTCTCTCGCTGTGCCTCTCTCTGTCAAATAAATAAATAAAATCTTAAAAAAAACCAACAAAAACAAAAAACAAAAACCTTTCCAGTGGTGAGCTCTAGTTAGCAGGCACGGAGCTGGGGAGGGAGGCCACCTCGCCACAGTTAGACAAAGGGGCTTATCACTGGTTGAGAGCTACGTGAAACAGGACTTCATCTGTATTTGAACACCCAAAAATGACAGACGTGCTTCTGCATGAGACATAGAATCTGAGAGAGAAACAGATAATTTCTATATAGTCCTATACCCTCACTACCCACTTTTAAAAGCTTCGAACTTTCCAGAAGTCACAGTACCATATATTATCATAGGACTTAGAAAGAGTGTGCTGGGGATGGTAGGGAAATTACTTAGCATTCAGTACAGCATAGGAACAGACCAATTGTAATAAATACCAACTAGAGGAAGGTCAGGAGGCCCCTTGGTGGTCCAGGCTTCAATCCTTTAGTGTCTGGATTGTGGGAGGTCTGACAGTCTTCAGGGTAGTAGCAGTGGAAAGTTAGGGCAAAGCAGTGGCCATTTAGCAAGTATATAATAATGTTTCAATATTTTAGCTACTAGAATAGTTGTAGCACTGAATGTCAGCCCTGGTATGATCTAGTAATATTATTGAGAGAGTAATTCAGTTTCTAATTTGGTGAATTTGGAATCTAATTTTAAGTTTTCAGTGGGAAAATGCATTCTGAGTTCTATTTACTCTTTATAAATTTTATTTTACTATGTACAAATAAACGTTTGAAACACAAACTGATTTTGTATTGTACACTGTCTGTAATGTTGATATTGTATCTTACTGTCTGTGGTATTCACAAGAGATATGTTTTGGATAATGATATTAATCTCCCTCAGGCTCTTCACCTAGCCAAATGATAACCAAGTGTCAACATAGCTTTGTAATTATAACTTCTACTTCTTTTTTTTTTTTAAAGATTTTTATTTATTTATTTGAGAGAGAGAGAGAATGAGAGACAGAGAGCACGAGAGGGAAGAGGGCAGAGGGAGAAGCAGACCCCCTGCCGAGCAGGGAGCCCACTGCGGGACTCGATCCCAGGACTCCAGGATCATGACCTGAGCCGAAGGCAGTCACTTAACCGACTGAGCCACCCAGGCGCCCATAACTTCTACTTCTTAAGCTTTAAAAACGAATTCTACATTTAGCTGTTTCAGGTTTTCAAATTCTAGAATTCACTCTAACTTATAAAATCCTCCTTAGATAAGTAAGGCAGATATGAGGCTCAGGTAGAGAAGGCCCAACCCGAGGCAGAAGATGATGAGCAAAGGGTCTTAGGAGCTTGGCAACATGCTCCTACTTCACTGAAAACCACAGGCCTAATATGTAACAACTGACATTGTTTAGAGCTGCATTGGCCAATACAGTAGCCACCAGCCACATGTAGGGATTTAAATTCAAATTTAAATTAGATAAAATCAAATCAATTTAAAAATTTAGTTCCCTAGTCGCATTAGCCACATTTCAAGTATTCCATAGCAACATATGGCTAGTGGCTAATATTGAACAGCACAGATACGGTTCTAGTTCACTGCAGAAAGTTATATTGGACAGTTCTGGTCCAGAGCTTTATTATATCTTATTTTAATTTCTCTCAATAAAAGTAAAAACACTTCATCTTTTTCTGTCTCCAGAGGAGGGAGAAATAGGTAGGCTTATCAGTCAAAAATTATTTCCAGGCTTCTCAAAATGATTCTTGTCATGCTTTTCACCTCTGTGCTTTTAACCAGCCAAATGTACAAAAAGACCTCTCTAGTTCATTTTATTTCAACCCATGGTGATATTTCTCAAAATCTAAAGTTTTCTGTGCCTTTATTTTACATTATAATTTAGGAACTACATAAAATTCTGTTGTAGGGATTCAATGTTGAGTATGTCATATTTGGCACTAGAAATTTCCCTTAGATAATTTTCTACTAAAAATAATAAGACAATGGCTTTTTAAAAAGACTATTTATTTGAGAGAGAGAGGGAGAGAGTGAGCGCATGGAGGGGCAGAGGGGCAGAGAAACGGACTCCCCCTGAGCGCGGAGCCCAATCTCCCAACCCTGAGATCATGACCTAAGCCAAAACCAAGAGTCAGTGCTTCACTGACTGAGCCACCCAGGCGCCTCAAGACCATGGCTTCCTAACCACTCCCCTGCCTACAAAAAAAAAAAAAAGATTTGTCTTAATTCTTGTCAGCAGTCTATCAATGTTATTTGGGGTCAAAACTAATATTCAGGTAACTTTCTTATGTTGCCCAAATGTAGACTCACCTAGAACAAGGAGAGAAGCTTTTGGATTAAATTCAAGTTTTCCTTTACAGTATTTGGGAAAACTAGTTTGTGTGGGTAGACATCTCTAACATTGTCATAGACACCAACCCGAATGCTGAATATAATTTCTTTGTGTCCAAGTGATTTTTTACTAGACTATAGTACACTAACCAACCAGATGAAAACCAGGGAGAACCTTCCACCCACTGTTTGATCTGCATGATGCCAAGCTCATGTAAGATCAATTGCTTCACTGGATTGCCTGATTCTTTTGGCAGCATCTATCTATCTGTGAAGATGAGAAATCTGGACACTAGTCGTATCTCAGTTTTCCCGGTTGTATCACCAGACAACACAGGCGACAACAGATTCCTCCCTTTGCAGTGATTTCGTAAGTGTCCTCTGGTTGTATCACCTGCCATGGAGGCAGCTATTTCTCAAGAAAAGTTTGCAGAGTGCTGATTCAAATCCTTGTGTCCTTAGACCCCAGAAGACAGGACTGCAGATGAGGGTGTGTTTTTATAGTTTCGCCCCTGGCGCTAATGGCAGTTGTGTTCGCACTGGGCTTGAGAATGGTGTTGAAAGGATGTTTCCGCCAAGCTTGCTGGCATTTGGTATGCTTGTATTGTATTGATACAGTATTTGCATTGGCATCCTTACTGCTATCCTTCTCATTTTTTATTTTATTTTTTTATTTTTTATTTTTTATTTTTTTAAGATTTTATTTATTTATTCATGAGAGACAGAGAGAGAGAGAGAGAGGCAGAGGGAGAAGCAGGCTCCCAAGGAGCAGGGAGCCTGATACGGGACTCGACCCTGGGATCATGACCTGAGCCGAAGGCAGACGCTTAACCATCTGAGCCACCCAGGCGCCCCTATCCTTCTCATTTTTTAAATGTTGATGTTAAGAGTGCAAATTTTTGTGTATTTTTCACTGTTAGAAGAGAAGAATAAAAAGTTCTTGATACTTAATCAACAGGATGTGATTTGCCAGGGTAAATTTCTTAAGCTAATTTCCTCTTGAAAATATTTGAGTTCTAATTTTTTTTTAAAAAGTTACAACTCCTCATTGTTTGCATTAACACATGCTTAAAATGAAGATTGAGAGGTAGGAGAGAATTTATATCAATTCTACCAACTCAATTTCTGGAATGTAACTAGTTTAGATAAACCAGGCTTTTTAATTTTGTTTCATCTTGCTTTGTTTGTGACTTAAAAAAAAAAAAATCTCTTACTTCCAAAGCTTTTTTTTGAAGTGCCAGAAAATCTTTATTTTAATCCTTCAGGTTTCTTCTCAAGCCAAAGATCAAACCCAGCCATACTGCTCCTGAAATACATCCATCACAGGTCTCATCAAGCCTTTTTTTAGTGTAATTGTGTTTATAGAAAGTGGTGAAGACAACTATTTAATCATATTTTCCCATGTTTTGAAAAGCAAATAAATTGAACTTGTGAGACTACAAGGGATAAACCATTGCCAACACATGTATGTCAACAAATCAACTGCCAAATTTTGATGATCTTTCCTGCTGTAATTCTCATTTATAAGCCTGTTTTCCATTCTTACATTATCTTTTTCCTGGGCCCTTATAATAATCTCCTAAATATTCTTCCTGAGTGGGTTCCTGTATTCATCTGCCTTTGGGATTCATTTGTGTAAAATAAATTCCTAGCTATATTGCAACACGGACTCCTGTCTAAAACATGAAAAGGTTGTATATTGGGCAAATATGTTTGTCTTAAGTCTGGTTCAAAGCTCCCCATGGTCTGGCCTCAAATAGCTTCTCCTAGGTCCTTAAGGGCAAGCTCAAGTTTTATCCAGCCCACCTGGTATGCAGATAGTGCTCAGGAAATTTGTTGAAATTCCCTAAGTTCCCTATAGCTGTCAACCGAACAAGACTCCATTCCCATGGTCATATCTTTATATGACATAGAGTCTTACAGTGTTCTCCCCACCTAAAATTACTTCTTTTCTTCCATCTCCTGTTTCTATCTTCCAGCCCCCTCTTTGAAGATTCACCTCAAATGTTTCCTTTCTCAGAAATTCTCTCTGATTTTGAAAACTAAATGTACCCTTCCTTTGAAGTTCCTTTCAGAGTATTTACAGCATGCATTACATTCCGTATTATGTTATACCTATTTGTCACGTCGTTTTAACCTCCCTACTAGATTCTAAGTTCCTTTGGGACGGGAAATTGTGTTATAATCATTGTTGTTTTACCCACAGTGCCTAATATAATGTTATGAATCAGGCAATAAACAAACTGTACCATTTTGAGACTAATCATGTAACAGGCTTATTATGTAACAAATAACCTAGTAGAATCAATCAAAAGAAATCCTATCTTGTACACTTAGATAGTACCTTTCAAATGTTTATATTCCCTCACATTACAATGTTATAATACCTTAAATGAAGCTCTTTATAAGGACATTAAATAGGAATAAATTAGATGAACCAAAATAACAAATAATTTTCCACACAAAAATTTATTAAACTCAAGAAAATATCGATTAATTCTTTATAATATATGTAGAGATCTCATTTTATCATTAATTGTCACTTGCTAGAAAAAGATGTTTCTCTTCTAGTCATCTTAGAGTCAAGGTCTAATCTACCTCCTTGTCTTCCCTTTTTTGAGTTACATTCTTGACCTCACTGATTAGTGATATCTCAGGTGTCTTCCAGGTTTATTTACCAGCCAACTGCTGTAGTGCATGGGCTTTATGTTCTTAACTCCATAAAATGCAAATTTGTGGCTCCTCTTGTGTCATAGTCTCTGCTATTTCTCCTTATAATGAACAACTCATGGATTGTCAAACTTACTCTTGAAAAGAGTTAATTTCCAGACATGTCATTTGGAAGGCAGGCCATTTCAGGGATCTAGTCTGACCAGGAAAAAAATAAAAGCCATGTTGAGATGGAAAAATGAAGTGAACAGAGGGATAACTCAGAATATAGTGGTAGGAAATTTGTATTTGTTTCAATAAGTAACAGGTACATAATATAGGTCCCTGAAGAGGGTGGCAGATGGTATTAAAAGTCATATGTAGGGGAGTTTGAAGTAGGGAGAGACTGAGGCTAGGAGCTCTTGAGTATGGTAATAGCATAGCCAGGTAACTACTAGGATGCTGCTCTTGGGAACAGAGAGGTAGAAATGTAGTATTCAATTGGAGTGGCACTGAAAAGGAAAAATCAATAGGATTTGGCAACTTCTGGGATATGGGAGAGGTATGGACAGGTCAGATAAGACCTATAGGGAATAATGGCTCCATAAATAGAAATTGACAAAATGGGAAACACAATTATTTTTGCAATGGGATATGTCTTAGTCCGTTTGGGATGTTATAACAAAATACCATAGACTTATACAAAAAACCGAAATTCATTTCTCACAGTTCTGGAGGCCGGGAAGACCAAGATCAAGGTGTTGGCAGATAGAGTGTCTGAGGAGAGCCCAGTTCCTGGTTCACAGGCAACCATCTTCTTGCTGTGGCCAATGAATCTGGGGGAAACAACATTCAGCATATAGCAGGATACTAAGTTCAGCTTTAGATAATAGTTGCAATGAGATGATGTACAATGAATATTGCTTAGGTCTGAAGTGGAGAAGTCTCTAGCCAGAGTTAGGTTTTAGGTCGCTCCAGAAGAAAAGAACATGGTGGGATGAGTACTGGCAACCAGCTTTGCTTACTCCACAGGTTTGATTCAGATCTGCTTTAATTTTTGAACCTTTCTAAACTACAATGTAAGCAGTAGGTTTGTTAAAACCTCTCTCTTGAAAGTGCTTATCATCTATTTACTAATTCATTAACATTCATAGCACCAAGTAGCATAATAATGGGGAACAAAAGCAGGATAACCCACATTCCCAGAGTCATAAGATGGCCTTGTCAATTTCTGAGTAAATTGCTACCCTTAGATGCAAACATGCTGGAATTTTCCTAAATCATATCCACAATGGAGCCAAAGCCAATAGATGGTAGGTCCAGTTAAAGCAGTGATTCTCAACTGAGGGTGATTTGCACCCCCCAGCCCCCACCAGGAGACTACTGGCAATGTCGGGAGACATTTTTTAGCTGTCACAACTGGCGGAGGAGTAGAGGTCAGGGATTCTGCTAATCTATGTACAATGCATAGGATAGCACTACAACCAAGCATCATCTGGCCCAAAATGCCAATGGTGCCGATGTTGAGAAAGCCTAGATTAGAGTGGCTTTCAAGGAAATTACTGTTAGTTTATGTCCTAGATGTCCTCATACACACAAAGTACTTTGTGAAGTAAGTATTAGTTCATTTTTGATGTATTGATTGATACATTGAAATAAGATCAGCATAAGATGTATTTGCCCTAAAGGCTTTCCCATGGCAGGGATGCCATGGCAGTATTTACTCTGCTTCTGATTCTGGAAATTGGCAATGTCAAATAAAAGACCAAAGCTGTATCCCTTTTCCACCCTTAAGTGCAAAACCAATGTTCTTGTGCCTACTTTCTTTAGTCAACAGGTTTACATTTTTTTAAAAAGAAAATAAAAATCTTACTAATTTTTAGAATCTTACAAAGAATGCTGCACCCTGAATTCCATTGATGAAAAGGAGAGAAAAAAAAAAAGAAAGAAATAGATTCAGAATGTCAGTTTGCCCTTAAGTGATGTATTAGCTACAAGAAATCTCATTACAATTTGATGCCTGAATCCCTTGAAGGAAAGATCTTATATTGTGAAGGTAGCATATGTGTCATGTGATGTAAGTACTTACTTTTATTGAATAGGTAAGTATATAATAGCTAAAAGCCCCATAAATCAGCTAAATGTTCTCTCAATTTATAGAGAATATTTGATCTGAGAACATTACTGTCTGGTGAACGACGGGGAGGAAAAGGAGACACGAAATGCAATAGAGATGGATATGGTGGGTAATTCCTTTGGATTCAGAGTATCAGATTTCACGTCACAAACGGACAGCCTGCACGGTTTCTGTCCTGTCCATAGACTGCTCAGGCAATTTTAAAAATGTAAGACTCAAATATTAGGCTTGGCGAATGGGGAGCTACATGTATATAACCAAATCACTCCAGAGGGACGTCCAAAAATAACGGAGAGGATGAATGCAGCATAGATATGTTCGAGGAAGTCATTTTTCACTGGACTTTTTATTTAAGCAAATTGAATGGTGATGAAAGAAAAAAGCAACTATATTTGGTCAATATCTGTCAGAGAGCCTGTTCACCAGCAGAGCTAGGAAATGCTCTGTCTGGCAGGATAGGAATAAAGAAGGACAGATTTAAATAGCCTAGCCCAGAGAGTAACCTGACATTTGCCTAAAGGTCAGAGGAATGAACTGGATTATTTTCTCTTTTCCCATAGCAGGAGGAGGGGGACAGTTTCTTGCCAACCGTGGAAATTCTTCAACCCCTTTCTCTGCAACGTTTTACTTTCTAACCGTTTTGTTTTCTAACACATGGTATACGTTCTTATACATTAAAAATCTCATCCTTTGACCTTTCACGATTAGCATCTTACTTCCTTTCTATTTTCTGCTGCCAAGGACTTGAATGAGAGCTAGAGCTACTGTCTTCATTTCCTTATCAACCTCCTAACCCCTCTGCAAACTAACTTTCATCCCCATGATTGTTCCCACTTTCTAGGCATGACCAGTCTCTTTTTAGGCAATTAGAAGCACTGTACATCATGTATAAGAGCCTTGGTCCCCCACTAACTCTATCCAAACATCTATCCAAACATCCTTTTCTTGTTCCTCAGCTTTATAGAGCACTCGGAAGCACTGAAGAGTGCTGAAAATCCTCCTGGTTCTCCAAATCCTCTGACCACTCCTTTCTCCTAGTCTGGTTTCTTTTGGACTTCCTAACCCAAAGTATCTTTTAGAGCCTAGTCCCTTGCCATCTATCAACACACACAGGCTCCAAGTTCATTTACTAAGGACCTTCAGACACAGTGCTTGCCCTGAAACAGTTTATGATCTAATTAGGGAGTTAAGTCTACTATATGAAGCGAAAATACCGATGCCAGGTCTCCAGGAACTCCCATAGCTTTCGTTAGAACAATATCTAATAAAGGTTAGATGGGCAGATGGCTGATGGATGAATAGATGGATAAATGAGTGAGTAATTCCAGAGAAGGAGCCAGATTAGTGCTGAAGAACAGGGAAGATGGCAGGAAAGTACGTGAAAGAGATTTAAACTGGTCTTGAAAGAAGAGAGTAGTGGATTGAAAGAGGGGCAACTTTCCAGGCAAAGGCAACGGAATAAACAAAGCTTTGGAGATAATGATAAGAACAGATTGTCTTTGGTGCTCTCTCATCTATAGTTTTCTCATTTGTACAATGGAACCGATCATAGAAATCACTTTATAAGACTGTTAAATGACTTAATATTTATGAAATGTTTCTGCAGTGCCAGGCACAGACAAAGCATTCAATAAGTGTCCCATTGTAATTATCATCCTTGAAGGAACCAAAACCTAAAACATCTGTTTACAATAAAATATACCAAGCAGCTAATCTGCTAATATGAAAGCGTATATGGTTTCATTATGTATTGCTCTGAGGAACATTTGAAAAGTGCTGAAGCATTTCGGAAAACAAGAGAATACTTAAAATGCCCTGTTCTTACCTGTTGATGCTCACCTTCAATAATTTAAAGTATATATTATTTAAAAATGCTGCTCATGTAGTAACTTTTACTATGATAAATTTGGGTATTAGCTGCTTCTGAACTTTTGAACCTGTTGTGGGATTGAATCCACAACCAATACAGAAACGTTTCGTGTCATTTTATAATTCATGAAGTTAAATACCTTTGCTCGCTATGGTTATTGAGGGAAAAGGTATTGAACTGGTAGGACTGAACTCCAAATGGATCTTTCATATACCTAGAAAATGTTGATTTGTGAAAGCTCTGTTGTACATCTTCTTGGGTTTGTCACTGAGTGAGATTTATATTGTGGCAAAAGTTATAGTGCAGCCCAGGCCTGCCCTCTGATTCTGAGGCTTTGGCTGTTTGCTGGGCTTATTTGCTGCTGCTTATTTCTTTTTCCTGGGTTACTCCTTCCCTCAATGAATGTAACACATTCACATCCAATCTTTAGAAATTACATCTCCTTAATTCATGTTTTTTTCCAAAAGTTCCTGAGATCTCACTTAGCACTAATTCATCCATTGAAAACATATTCTATAAGAGCCATGGTCCTAGGTGGTAAAAAAATTCATGCAACTCTAACGTGGCCTCTAATTTCCAGGAAGCACTCTCCTGTATGGCAGAGACAGAAGGGTAAATTGAACAATACGGTCAACCACTAGAGCACAGACACTGGAATTACTCACACTGGGAGAACCAGGGAAGATGTCACAGATGGGCTGACACTTGAGCAGAGGCTGAAGGATGGCAGGTGGAGAGGGATGTGTGTGTAAAGGACTGCGAAGGAACGGTGACACCTTCAGGGAGGTCTGGAAGAGAGTAGAAAGAAAGGAGGTTGTAGGGATGGGTAGGAATGGGAGTGGGAGAGGCACATTGTAAAGGATCTTGTATGCCTGGCCAAGAAATTAGAAATTTTACACAAAATTTATTATATATTTTTTCCAAACTTTTTTTCTATATATGAAACTTGGATAATTCTTTTCTTATACTTGCCACATTTATTATTCAGATTCTGTAAGTACTTCATAAGTTGCATAGAGTATAAATGTGTATTTTAAAAAATTTCTTTATGCTTATATTTACTCTGTTGTTATCTCTTAAGAGATTTTAGTCGGCATTTGTGGTTGAACTTGAAAATTACTTAATTGCTGCTCTCAATAACATCCTATTTCTTTCATGACCTAGTAGAACAATTCTATAATCACCTTAGCCTATATTTCAACACTGAATATGGTTAGGGGCAGAAAAAAAATGTGTATAAGTAAAAACTGAGATTCTATTAACCTACCTTCACTAATGGTCTAATGCCTACATCTACTTACTTAGCTTTACGGATCTTTTTTTTTTTTTTTTTTTTTCCGCCTTTTAATATTCTTTTCAACTCCAATGTTTCTTATTTTTCCCATTTCCCAATTCCTTCTTGGACTTTACTCCACACTCAGCCATTTGAACTGTGCTCACCTGTTTATTAACGTATCCTTTATTGAGCACCCACCATGTGGTAGGCACAGCTCCGTTCTGAAGTAGTAAATTCACTAAGATATACTTGAAGCTGCCTTTGAGGTGCTTATGGTTCAGTGGGGAGGCAGATGTGAAAGATTTGACCGCAATGCAAGTGACGTGGAGGTCTACACATAGGGAAAAGCATCTGGGTTACAACACTGAATCATGGTAGGAGGAGACTTTTGAGTGCAGTTGGCTTAAAAATGCTGGGGGTGCAGGTAATGGGGTATGCACAGTTCAACAGACCCAGGGAGAAGGATCAGGCTCTTCTCCATTAGCCTTTAATTGTTTGGTTAGACCCAGAGCAAATACAACTGGAACAAAGATCATGATGAAATTATGAATTAGTTAACTTTTAAATCATATTTCAACTTTTAAATCTTCCTACACAAAAAGTACCCTTCATGTTTCTGAAGGAACAGAAAAAAGAAGCAAAATAATACTAAAGGTCATAGTTCAATTTCACCTGTTTCTATAGTGCTCAGAATAACTTGTCCACCAGATCATGAACAAATAAGGGAGGAGGTAGGTTAGACTAAGTTGAATAAGGCTCCCTAAAGTAAATTGTCTTTGTTCTTATGCATTAGCTCATTGCTCTGAGACCAGAGGTATGTAGGATATTGTGTAATGCAGATTGCCTTTGTCAAGTCATAGAGCCCTTGGGGTCTTAGCCCACAGACCTTCAGATTTCCTTCTCTCCAGCATCAATCTGTCTTAAATTTCTCTTATAGAGGACAAAAAAAAACCGAGAGATTGTAATAGTCTCCAAAATGCCTTTAAAATAATTTAAAAAGCACTTTAAATAAAAAGTCAAATTTGCCAAGAACAAGAGCAAATATTTTGTGAGCTTATAGCAGAAAGAAAACTGAATTTAAGTTCTTAGACATTTTATATAGACTACAAGGAGGAAGTAAGATCCATTTCATCACATTTAATCAAAGAATGATGTTTATAGTTTAGGATTTTTCACAGTTTAGTATTTTTTGAGGATTTATTATATGCCAGGTACTTGAATAAGTTTTTTCATATAAAATCTCCTTCAGTCTTCACAATACTTTTATTCAGTAGGTACTAACAGTATTCCTAATGGGGAAACTGAGGCTCAGTTAGGTCGAGAATTTTGACCAAGGGCTTATGGCCAATAAGTGGCAGAATTAGGATCTCTGTTTAAGAGTATTATTATTTTTTTAATTTAAGTTTAGTTGACACACACTGTATTAGTTTTAGATGTACAACAAGTCTATATGTTGTGCTATGCTCTCCACAAATGTAGCCACCATCTGTCAACATTCAGCATTATTACAATACCATTGACTATATTCCCTATGCTGTACCCTTCATCCCTGTGACTTAGTCATTCCATAACTGGCAGCCTGTATTTGCCACTGTCCTTCACCCATTTTACCCATCTGCGCCCACCCTTTTTTATTTTTAGATACCTCTTCTTCAACCCTCGCCAAGTGCCTTTCCCGTTTACTTACAGCATTTGACATATTCTCAGTGTATTTTAATTTTTAGTTTACCATTTTTCTCTTAAATCTGCACATCTTCACTATCTAAAGAACATAAATTTACAAAATCAGAACTTGATACTTCAATTATCTTGAGGAGCCTTTCAAAAAGGCAAATGTATTTTGGACAACCAAATAAGTAAAATGGATTAGGTATATATAAAATATCAAGAAAACATACAGGGAAAAAAAGTAGTAAGGAATTCCTTTAATAACAAATGAAGCAATTTTCAAATTACCTGGAGCCCAAGGAAGGAGACAGTGATGAAAGATTAGAGTGCCTCCCTACAAATTCCATGGGGCATCCAGGTGATGATCCCTGCTTGCTCCTTGGCTGGATGCCACCCCATTGGCCAGAGACTGCGCTTTGTACATTCTGAAAATCCTAGAGGACCAGATTTTGTCAGGAAGCCCATACTTTGTATTTCTGAACCTATGCTTCAGCTACTCAGTGCTGAAAATACATTTGGATCATACTCAGAATGAATTTGCGGCAATGCCGTGCTTTTCATGGTCAAACTAAGAGTGATGAGCCCATAAGAATGTATGTCTTGGGGATGCCTGGGTGGCTCAGTTGGTTAAGCATCTGCCTTGGGCTCAGGTCATGATCCCAGGGTCCTGGGATCGAGTCCCACATCAGGCTCCTTGCTCAGCAGGGAGCCTGCTTCTCCCTCTGGCTGCCGCTCCCCCTGCTTGTGCTCTCTCTCTCTCTCTGACAAATAAATAAATAAAACCTTAAAAATATATATATATATATGTCTTGGAAAAGAAGAGTCTGTTCCAGAACATAGCAAGGTAACAAAAGATAGCAATGTGGATTTGGGGTTCAGTACGTGTCCCTAAGACACAAAATTGTGTGTGCATCCAAGAAAACATAGTTCTTTAAAAAAGGAAACTTACAAAAGATATTCATGAAGAGTGGTTCTTTGCACTACAAAACAGATCTACAGCTAAGGCTTTTTAGATACTTGCCCCTTTTCTTTTCTTTTCTTTTTTTATTATGTTATGTTAATCACCATACATTCATCATTAGTTTTTGATGTAGTGTTCCATGATTCATTGTTTGTGTATAAGACCCCCTTTTCAGTTATTCTGTCATTGTCCCCTGCAACTCTCTCTGCTCTGTGATACTGCTTCTGGGACCCTATAAACTGGGACTCTATAAACCTCATTCCTTAGGATTTGTTAATAAGGGGCGCTGGAGGAGGGTTTGAAGAGAGGGAGATGCGGATTTCTGTTTTTCTTGTTAGAGCTCCCTGAGTCACCTGAGCAATGACCCTTCATTTTAGAACCAGCCAGCTTCACAGCACATGCCCAGAGCTACCAGCTCCACGAGGGTACTAGGTATTCCCCTCCCACAGCGGCTTCGCCCTAGGTCTGTAGGACCCCCCTACAAGCTCCTGAGGTAGGCAGCCGTTCCTGTTTAGAGCAGAAAGTCCCTCCATATTATGACCCTTCCTCCACAGTGTCGCTGCTCCTCACTCTCCTCAAGGTTCTGAAAACCCTGTCTGCTCCCTGACCACCCCCCAAACACTAGGGTCAATAGCTCCTTCCACACTCATTATCTCTGTATTACATTTGTGGTCCCTTTTTCCTTTTGTTGCTTTCCAAAATCTGAGCAACTGAAGCCCATAGTAAATCTCTCCAGTGAAGTAGTTAGTGTGGTTTCTATTTTATTTTTATTTTTTTTAAAGATTTTATTTATTTATTTGAGAGAGAGAGACTGAGAGAGAGAGCACATGAGAGGGGGGAGGGTCAGAGGGAGAAGCAGACTCCCCGCTGAGCAGGGAGCCCGATGCGGGACTCGATCCAGGGACTCCAGGATCATGACCTGAGCCGAAGGCAGTCGCTTAACCAAATGAGCCACCCAGGCACCCTCTATTTTATTTTTATTAGATACTGACAGATATACATCCTTAGTGAGTTCTAAGGAAAATTTCATCTATTTAAATTTAATGTATTAAAGAAAACTATTCAGAAATTCCATGTTAGATTTGGTCTATCTCAAAGATAGACATAGCTTTTGGATGATTGGTGTTAACCTATATTATGTAATATATATATATATATACACACACACACACAGAAGGGTATTAAATATACTACTTAAAGTAACCAAAGCCTAGAGCTTTACATTTGATAGAAAATCTCTTTTTACTGTCTGTTGTAGTTGAAGTATTATAATCAAGACCTTTCATATTTATAATCTGCTATGATTATTATTCAGATTGGAGTAAAAGTTGAATTTTCTAAGGACAACTTAATTTATTTGTAACCAAGGGAGGTTTCTTCTATATTTAAAAATGAAGAGTCCAGTGAATTTCTAGATGTTAACTTATGTTAACAAATACTATATGGATGAATTAAATATAAGTAAGGACAAAATACATGTACTGTGTTCTCTTTAAATTTCAATTAGGTTGAGAAATAAAGGACTAAGAAGTACCACTGCCAAAATGTGTTTTATTGCCAAATCCAAAGGGTTGGGGGAAATAGGGTTGATGGGTTGGATTCACTAAAATTGTTACGTGAAAACAAATCACAAATGAGCCCAAATTTATCTAATGGCTACTTTAGCTCTATTCTTCCCATCATCTCTCAAAAGAATAAAATAAATAATGAGCAGTGTAGATCATCTATCTGATATGGTCTGTTGGCAAGGACTCCATGGCAGAAGTAGGGAACAGATGTTTACCTCTGAAGCACCTCACCAGCAGGGCAAGCTTTCTATGGGCAGCTCTGTCCTCAGTGTGGCCATGTATTGTGAAATGAATTAACATGCTCTAATAGTGTTTGGCAAGGTGAGTTAAAGAAAAATGCATATTGCCTCTTTGTCATTTGATAAAAAGGTATAATATTTTAATTTAATATTTTAATAAGTAAGAGTTTTTTTCCCTCAAATATAGCTAAGTGTTCAGTAGATTCTTAAATACAACAGAAAGAGATTTTTATTCCAGTAGTAAAATTTTAGCAGGAAGTATTGTCAGTAAATCCATTGAGAGTCATATAGGATTTGCATTTTTCTCAGAATGAACAATATGTTTCTTTAGCCTGTTTATAAGCCATTAATCATCTGCTTTTTGACACATACTGCTTTTTCAAATAAAATCATAAAGTATTTCCATTAAGATTTGATAGCAGTAATATCAATAAACATTTAGATTAATAACTACTGAAAAATTTTTCTGTAGGGGATGATCATGGTAATGAGGCCAAGAAAATAAACTATATATAAATGGTTACATACCAATATTAAATTGGAAACATGTTAAAGTAAAATAACCAACAAAAGGAAAAATGTAAATCAGTTAATATTCCAAATGCATGTCAACTTTACGTGCCATATTGAATTTTTCTCCTTGAGTTTCAATTTCCAACATTAAGTGACCTGAGAGGAATTACTAGATATTAGGTTGAGGAGGGACTTGCAGGACTTTTATTTTGAGCTTATAGTCCCAAATGGTCCTGGTTACCCTCCATCCAACTCTATCGGACCTTAGTCCTAATAGCAAATCTGTAACTTGTGTGCTTCTAGCAGAAGTTAACGTGCAAACTGTAAAAAGAAATACTGTCCTAGAAAATATATTTTTCTAGACAAGTCTTATTTTTCTCATAGCCAAATATGATCAAGAAGATGAAGAAGAGGCTAATAGATTCCCTAATTCTGTGGTAATAACTAAACTGTTAATACTCAAAGATAATCTTTAATCACTTTACTCCCCAAAGCAATGTGATGGATTGCTTCATATCCCCATCAGTTAAGGGCTAGCAATAAGAGAAAGACCACTTTGACGTAAGTAGTACCAAATTTTAACTCTTCTCACATTTACCTAGTGTAATGAAAAAGATATTAAGGTTTAAACAAGGGTAGGAAAACAAATGTGAAGAAACTGCAGCCATTTATTCAATTCGTTCATGTATCTGTTTATTCTACAAAATGTTGGTGAACATCTTCCATGAAATGCAAATAGCTCTCTTTTTGTAAGCATTATTTATTTAGCACTTTCTGGATGCAGGCACCTTGCTACAAAATGGCACATGAGAAAGCTAATGAGCCCTGCTCACAAGGTCACAGTCTGGTGAACTTTTCCTTCTGTTGGCTCTTACTTTTTGCCCTTTGTCATACCTCCTACCAAGAGTCACCATTACATTAAAGCAAGCCTTCCATTCCATGATTTCACTATGCACGATCTCTGAAGGAAGTTTAGGTTTAACAGCCATGAATAAAGCCCCATAACTGGGGAGCACCAATCACCTAACAGATAGTCAATGAATACTTGTAGGTTGTTTAAAACTGGAAAGAAATATAGTCCTTATAGGGGAATACTCCTTAGCCCAAGAGGAAGAGACTATAAAGGAAAAAGAAAAAAGAACACGAGAAGGCAGAAAGTGCGAGAAGGGTTTAAAAATAAAAGGAAAATGAAGAGGGGGAAACAAAATGAAAAGTCATAAGTGGAAGGGTAATGCAGATGAATTTTACATACTCAGACTGGAATGATATTAAAGCTTCCACAAAAGAACTGGAAGACCATTCTACCTCACTCCATCATATCTCAAGTTTAACTTATACATGAGCGTAAAATAATAAGTCTTATTTCATTTCCATCATGAAAAACCTAGGGTAGCTGCTGCATTATACAATCCTCATCAGTCACTGACATGGCCCTCAAGTAAATAATGATCTCTTGTTCAGTGTGATGCTGCTGCCAGTAATGAGCATATAATAGTGATATATTAGCATGTTAAATAATGACATGCAAAATTACAGTCTATATGTTGATGCCATGTTGCTGCTAACCTGCAACTTGCACTAAATTTGTCATTCTCACCTTAATTTGTTGTTCCAGATGGAAAATTTAATTTTGTCTCGCTTCCTTCACCCACTTCCAACTCGATCCAAAGGAGCTCAAACTTCTTTGGGCTCTCCACTTTCTCCCTATTTTTGCCACCCCTTTTCATCATTCTAACACTAAGAAAACCAGACATGTAGCTGGCAATGGGCACACAGATGGACAAAGGAAAAGTCTTCTGCTGGAGACCTCACACTTGCTTTGAAGTCCGCGCATCTGGGAGAAATCCAGGTCCAGAACCATATTTATATTTGTTATGCAGGCAAGGCAGCAAAAGAACTTAGAGTGCAGGGATGGAGAAACATATGGGAAGACTGGCTATTCTGAGTCCCTTGTGGGGTGGTGAGCATCTCGGATGGAATGAGCTTTCAAAATCATCAGGAACTACAACACAAGCAGTGTGCCACATGACACCATCTGGAAAAAGGCCTTCAAAGTTCAAAAGAAAGGAAAACAACTTAGCATTCAGTCCACAATCCACAACTAGAGTTTAGATGATCATGAAAAGTTACATGCTTCGGACTAACCATTGTGTGGTCAACACTGCTATGTGGAATCTTCCACTGAAAGATAGTTCTAGGGCTATAAACCTATGAGTACAACACAAGCTGCCTAGAGGAGATGAGGTTTGATTCTTATTAGTAACTAATATTATTCAGCTTATCACTTCATTTCATCCTTGCAACAATGACATGAGTTGGGGTCTTTCTATTTACTCTAGCGATGAGAAAAATGAAGGCACGTGTCACAGTGATAGTTACCGAAAGAGGGGGACCCAAGTGTCCTGTGTTTTGGTTTAGTTTTCTTTCTTTTGTACTATTTGATTTTGCACTATTTGATTTTGAATTTGAATTTGAAATTGCTGCACAGACAATTGTAAGCAAAGAACACTTATAAGGAGGTATATATTAGAAACCAAGTTTTACATAAATCCCCATGCAGTATATAAGGTCCTTCCCTCAAGGGTCAAAATAACTTGGGCTAAACAGTTAGTAAAATGAATTAAAGCAACTCTCTTATGATTTCAAGTCACCCTGTTTTCAATAAGGCAACTATCATGAATCACCAAAGACAAAAATTTTTTTTGTTGTATATTTTAAACTAAAGGAGCCAGTCAGATGTCTGAATGTACAGATTGGTGTTTCTCAAAATGTAAGTAGTGTCCAATTATGATAAAGTAGGCAGCAAGTGTGATTGTTTTTGATAGCATGAAGACTTGGTATTAAATCGTAGCTGTTACAGTAATAAATTTATTTCATTGTTGCTTATTTTTCAATCTGTCAAATTATATCAAGTACAGAATCTCAGTCTGGTTATAGTTTTAAAATCTCTCTATAAGTTCAAGGCTTCCTTTAAAACACAGAGAGATCAGGCTTCAGCCTCTGAACCCTCAACAGACAAATCATCCAGGTAAAACTCATTATATTGTCTATTTTACTTTATTTCATTTTATTTTTACCTCCTATTTTGAGTAATATTAATGTCCATTACAATAATCATTTGAAGTTTTGTTATAAAATATATTCTTATGATGGAAATGGTTAAAAATATTAAGTTAATTATCCAATGTGATACTGAATGAAGTTTGGGAAATCCTGATGCTGGTACAATTTTGTCAGGAGTTAAACTCGAAATAACTGCTTAGGAATGCCTGCTTGATCTGTAAAAGAATGAGAATCTGAGAGAGGAAAACAGCCCCTGGAGGGTGGAAACTGGCTTGGCACCATCAGTTAGGTCTTAATAGTACCAGGAGCTGACCTGGCACTCAGAGCCAGGGTGTGGTGTTCTCCCACTGAACATAAACAATTCCACAGAACACTGACATCAGACAAGGCCACTCTGTGACCACGGTGGGTTGAAGGCAAAAAGAAAACCTCTCATACAAGATTAAACCACAAAAACAACCAAGAATCTCCCTATTGTGACTGATATGATTGTCCTTTAGACTTGCTTTAGGCCTTCTACCATCCGTACAGGATTTATTAAAATACTCAATCATAGCGATGCCTGGGTGGCTCAGTTGGTTAAGCATCTGCTTTCAGCTCAGGTCATGATCCCAGGGTCCTGGGCATCAGGCTCCTTGCTCATCAGGGAGCCTGTTTCTCCCTCTCCCTCTGCCTGCCACTCCCCCTGCTTGTGCTCTCTCTGTCTCTGTCTCTCTGACAAATAAATTAAAAAATCTTTAAAAATAATAATAATAAAATAAAATGCCCAATCATAGAATTACTACTGCTTCCTAACAGCATCCAATCCAATCCAAAGCCCTGCTTTCTTGAACCTGCCCCCAAATCAATCACCTCCAGTCCCAGGAGTCCTTCCTAATGCCATCATTCTTAGACATCTGTGGTGTGTTCTCCCTCATTGCAATGGGCCAATAAATCAAACTCTGTTCTACTGGAGGTGCATTTCTACTGTTCTTTGGCCACAGGGCATTGACATATTGCAGTATTTGTGTTCAATGATCAGTGTTGAAATATTAGTCCCTCTCAAAAATAAAGCAAAATTTGAAATTCTAAGCAGAAAAATAATATTTAGCATTTATAATTATTCACAATTGCAATCTCTTTTTAGTCCCTCTACTGAATCAATGACTATTTCACACCACTACTTTAGAGTGGACCTCATACTCTGGCCCATGCTGTGGTTCCTTCTCCCTCTCAAAACAGTTCTGTTGAGAGTATGAATGATGTGACCACAGCTGGCAAAATAATAAGATAATAATGACTACCATTTTTGCCTGCCTACATATCAAACTCTGTGATACATGCATCTTATCTCATCTAGTATTTATTACAGTCCTCTGAAATAGATACTATTATCCCTATTTAACAGACAAGGTAACAGAGATTGGGAAGATTAATTAATTATTTTACCCCCAATGACTCACCTAATAAGGTGATAAAGCAAGATTGGATCCAAGATCTGGATGACCTCAATGTTTACGCTTGTTCCATTCCCCTTTTCTGTCTCATAACCAGGAGAGTCAAGTTCAAACTCCAAATGTGTAGGAAAAACAATTACAGTCTGACCTAAATATTTGGTATTTTTTATGTCCTATTCTTCTTTTGAATTGTTTAACAAAAAGAGATGACTGTTGAATCACAGACCTGTACTTCTGAAACAAATAATACATTATATGTTAAAAAAAGAAGAAGAAGAAGGTAGCAGGAAGGGAAAAATGAAGGGGGGGGGAATCGGAGCAGGGAGACGAACCGTGAGAGACTATGGACCCTGAGAAACAAACTGAGGGTTCTAGAGGGGAGGAGGGTGGGGGGATGGGTTAGCCTGGTGATGGGTATTGAGGAGGGCACGTTCTGCATGGAGCACTGGGTGTTATATGCAAACAATGAATCATGGAACACTACATCAAAAACTAATGATGTAATGTATGGTGGTTAACATAATAAAATAAAATTTAAAAAAAAGCGCTTGAGAGGAGAGCAGGGAGGCAAAAAGGTAAAAAAAAATAAATTCTGAGTGCCATGGTGGAGGCCTGTATTCCCAAAAAAAAAAAAAAAAAAAAGATGAAAATTGCTTATGAGCTACAAGACTAGAGGCCTATAAATAAAATAGTACATAAACTGTTTTTACAGAGAAATTTATTGTTTATAGTAGTAGAAACTTTACTGAAAACATTACCCAAGCTAAATGATAACTGATGAGAGGATTGGACCCACTGACTAGTGAAAAAGAGTGTTTCGTGGTCCTCCTCTACACTTACTTTGTGATCTTTCCTTATTAGTTTCAAGGAACTGGCCATTAACCTGAATCGTCTGCTATTCCCAGCTTATAGGACTGCTCCTCCCAAGAATAGTTTTATCTTAACAGAGAAATCATAAACACCCAACAAAATACTCCTGTATGACTCTAAACAATCAGTCTTAAAACATGAGGTGTTCTTTTATCTCCAAAAACACATGTGGAATAATTCTTATGTTTCAGGTCTATACTGGTTTACCTACAGTTTGTTTTATTTTCCCCCAATCCCTGTGATATAGGTAATAGGCTACCCATGATAGAGCGTGCAAGCATTAAGTAATCTATCCAAGTTCACACAGGCAGTAGACGGCAAAGCCAGGATTGGAAACTGAAATTTCAGATAAGCTGCAGGGTGCAAAAGTGGGGAAGGTCCCCAAAGGCAATCCCCTTTTGACCTATATTTTAGGTTGATCCTGACCAGATGATGTGCAGAGAACACACGAGAAGAGACCAAACGTGTCCTAGGATGTCTTACTTACACCGTGTGACCTCACCCTGCTTAGGGTTGTATGGTTGATGTGTAGCAGAGGAAATGTTGAGGGAAGGACTACGTGAAAGTACGCCATGCAAAGCTCTGTGGAAAGGCTCCACAAATCCTAGTTCCCTTAACCCTGACATATGGGAACTATATGTCTTAGTGCTGACTCGCTTGTCTGTCTCAATGCCAGGAAACCTGACTGTGCTTGCATTCCAGAATGTATTTGGATACATTGCAAACAAATGTCAGAGCAGGCATTATATCCCCCACTAACGTACATTTGCAGGTCAAGAGGGTGATGCTGGAAAAGATTAATCCCTTGCTGAGTATTATCCATCAGAATGCTTTTAAATGTTGGCATATAGGCAGGTAATAGATTATGTACCATAAACACAGCTGTTGGAAGAAAAACATTTCACAAGTCATACAATTAAAATCTCTAATCTCCAAAAGTACCAAAATAAAGAGAAAAGGAGGGGCAAGGAAGGGTGAAAATAGAGCTTCTTTTCTCGGAAATGGCTCTCTGTCTCCGGGATGTTACACGTCTTTGATTCCTGTCGGGTACAGGACACTCTTATGGAGCTCTTAGTAAAGGAGCCCCAGAAAGGACTGCCTCTAGACGTGGCAAAAGGAAGACGGATCTGGGAAGGGAGGGAAAAAGAAACTTATCTCAAACTTGTATTTTTTCCGTTAATACATACAGATCGTGTGTTTGTTTGTTTGTTGGAATATACACAAATAGCACTGGGAACAACAAAAGGCTGTCCATACTGTGTATTTTTTTATTGTCTTATGTAACAATTGTAAAGAATTACAAAGAAATATCAGTAATGCAATTCTATCCTTCAGAAGTAAAAGTACAAGATTTTGTTATGTATCTTTCAATTTTTCTAAGTATTTGTACATATATACGTTTCCCCACAAATTGCTATCGTACAATATACTAACTCTTTTATATAACATGATATTATAGGGCTGCATAGTATTTTGTCACTTTGATATAGCTATAATTTATGTAACAAATTCTGTTACATATTCTGGTATTTAAAAAAATTTTTTTTTTAAGATTTTATGTATTTATTTGACAGAGAGAGACATAGTGAGAGAGAGAGAGAGCACAAGCAGGGGGAGTGGGAGAGGGAGAAGCAGGCTTCCCGCTGAGCAGGGAGCCCGATGTGGGGCTCGATCCCAGGACCCTGGGATCATGACCTGAGCCAAAGGCAGACGCTTAACGACTGAGCCACCCAGGTGCCCCTATTCTGGTATTTTTTAACTTCCAAAAGTATAAGCAAATATCCTTGCATGCAAATCCATGTGTGTATCTTTGATTATTTAAGATAATATTTCCAGAATAGGATTCCTGGTGAAAACAAAATGACTATTTTAAGCTATATTTATTCCTAATTAAGTTCCTAATGAATATAACTTTAAATTATTACTAATGAACACTCATGTTGGAATTTCAAATAATATAGAAAAGTACAAAAATTACAAGTCACCCTAAATTCCATTGCTACTATAATTGTGTTCTATATTATAATTTTGTTCAGTGTTTTTCTAGACTTCAGATGACTAGAATTTTCGATGTGCATGTACGTTTAGGGTGGTTGCACATGTGAGATCATACTTCACATGTCCTTTTTAACCTGCTTTTTTCATTTCACAATTTGTCACAGAGATCTTTCTATAATGTTAAATAGAAAGGTATCACATGTTTAATGGATGAAGACAATTCCATTTTATAAATGGAGAATAATTTATTTAACCAATCTCAACTGATGAATTTTACTTCTAGTTATCATCTCATAAATAATGCTGCATATATATATACATATATATATATTTGGATTTTTAATAAATTATGTTTTTGTAATAAATTCTTTATAGCTTTACTGAGCTAAAGAATATATACATACATGTGTACTTACTGAACTAAAGGATACATGTAATTATATAATACATCATATTTATGTATGTATTTAAATTACTCATATATTATATATGGAATTTATATTCTGTTAGATGGAAAATATCTCCAGCATATTAAAGTGTAACTTGCTAAAACTTTAGCCAATGCTTTATATTATCAATATTTTAAATTTTTACTATTTTGATAGCTATTAGTCTTTTACAGTTATTGGAAAAAAATTCTTCCCTCTAAGATTATAAAGTACATTTATCAATATTTTCTTCCAATACTTTTTAAACATTAAAAACTGATCACAGCTGTAATTGAATTCAGTGTGAGGAACGAGGCAAATATCCAATATATTTCTCCAAATGGCTAGTCATCTCATCATCTATTGATAGCCCATTCTTTTTCAACTCTATTAGTTTTGTAAGGCCGCCATAACAAAGGACCACAAACTGGCTGGCCGAAACAACAGAAATGTGTTGTCTCATGGTTCTGGAAGCTAGAAGTCTGAGATCAAGGAACCAGGTTGGTTCCTTCTGAGGGCTGTGAAGAAGTCTGTTCCATGCCTCTCCCTTACTTTGTGCTGGTTTTCTGGCATTCCTTGGCTTGTAGAAGCAGCACATCCCTCTCTGCCTTCATCTTTTTTCTCTCTGTGGGTGTCTGTATCCAAATTTCTTCTTCTTATGTGGATACCACTCATATTAGGGGCTTACCATACTCACTAGTATGACCTCATCCTAATTTAACTAATTATATCTGCAGTGACCCTATTTCCAAATAAGTTCACATTCTGAGGTACTGGGGAGTAAGTATTTCAATATATGAGTTTTTTCTTGGGGGGAGACACGGTTCATCTCATAACACCAAATAATCTAAAATATCACAAGTCTTGTTCCTTTGATCAGTATGTCTATCTCTCCAGCAACAATACATTTTTTTTTCAATGACTCTAATTTTTAAATATATCTTAATATTTGATAGGCTAAATTCTTCCATTACTCATTCTTCTGAAGAATTTCATAATACAGTCTATGTATTTTTTTTCTCCATATGAATATCAGGATGATTTAGTAAGGTTTCTAAAACATTATATAATTGGCATTTTTTGGGGGGGGAGGGAGGAATATGGTTGAAATTATTGGTAAATATAGGGAGCAGTTGCATGTTGATAATGTTGATTCCTCTTATATAAGGAAATGTTATCTCTCTATTCATGCTTTTGTTCACGTTTCTCAGTTGAGTTAGTTCTCTTCATATAAACACTGTACATGTCTTAAATTTATTTCTATTAATTTATTGTTGTGAAAAGGGTATTTCTTCATTTTGTTTTCTAGGTGGTTATTGCTGGTATATAAGAAAGTTACTGGAGGTTTTTTTTGTTTTATTTTTATATACTGATACTGTTATTAATCTTATACTGAACTCTGTTATGGGCTTTCTTTGATTTTCCAGATACACAATTATACCACCTGCATTAACAAGTATTTCACATTAATTCTAGGTTTTAATTTTTGATTTTCCTTACATTTTCTAGTAACCTACATTTATATCTTGGCTGTGTGTTTGTGTGTGTGTGTGTGTGTGCCCTGTTTTTATGAATGTGTTTGCTTTTGGGTGGCAGACCATCCTGAGTAATTCTTTTAAAATTAGTTTGTGGGTGGTAAAATTTCTAAGTCCTTGGACATCTAAAAGTGTGTTCATTCTTCATACACACTTGCAAGTTAGTTCATCTAAGAACAGAATTCTAGATTGACAATCATCTAGCATTGCCAATGTGGTGCCTGATGTCAATCTGATTTTCATTCCTTTGAGATATGAAAGCTCTTTGGGAACTTTTAGAATTTTATCTTTGTCCTTGAAATTTTGAGCTGTGGACAAAATATGTGTAGATGTGTGGGTCAATTTAATTCATTCTGTTTTATATTTGGTAGGTCCTTTCAACCTAAAGATGAGTGAGCTCCTTAGTTCTAGATTTTCATTTTGTTTATTCCTTGACTATATCACATATATATATAATATATACACACATATATATACATACACACACATATATATGTTCATATAAATACAAAGTTGAACATGTATGTAACTTTGAATGTATATATATACATAATTATGATGCATATATATGGATATTGAATATGCATATAATTTTGTTATATTGAAGTTTAATTTATATATGGTTAAGTGCGTAGATTTAAGTGTATGTTTTGATGGGTTTTGAAAAATTCATGCTAGTAAGATACAATATTTCTGCTATGGACTGAATTGTGTCCCCTCAAAATTCATATATACTGAAGCCCTAACTCCCAATGTGATGGTATTTAAAGGTAATTAGGAGGTAATTAGGTTTAGATGAAGTCAGGAGAGTGGGGGCCCTCATGATGGGATTAGCGTCCTTACAAGAGATAACAGAGACCCTGTTTTCCCCCCTTCCCCATTACCCAAACACATCAAGAAAATACCATGTGGGAACATAGTTAAAAGGACAGCAGTCTGCTGGAATACAGTTGCCTTAAAATGGTTCAGTATTATTACTGGTATACCACATATATATTGTCCTCTCAGCCATTTCTAAAGCCAAACTCTTAAGCCTTTCTTGGCTACCTCATTCTTACCATATTCTCAACCATTCAACAACCAACGAGAACCTATTTTACTAAGTCTATAATGCACTGAAATAAGCATTACAGAGAAAAGGAAAGACAAATATATATGATGTTAAGCAACTGATCACCTGGTAGGGGAGAAAAACATGCATAGGGAAATGGTAGCCAAAACTGTCTGATCATTAGAATCGCCTGGGATGGTTGTTTAAAATACAGTTTTCCAGGTTCTACTCCTAGAGGTTCTAATTCACTGGGGGGGGGGTGGAGAGGCAGGGGCCAAAAAGTTTGGTGTTTCTCAACATCTTTATATACATAGAATCACCAGGAGATCTTTTAATACGTATCAATGCTTTGGCCCTACTCCAAACCAATAAAATCAGGAGTATAGAGGCATGACTTATTAGGGCATTGAAATCATACATTTGGGCTTGAATCTTGGTTCCACCATTTAATATAGTGTCATTAAACAAGTTATTTAACTTCCGTAAATTACAGTTTTGCTTTGTTTTAATCTTCAAATGGGGATAGTAATGCCTACTTCACTGGTTATTGTGAAGTTAAAAGAGATAAGGTAAGCAATGCTTGATGTATAGTAAATATCTGATAATAGTAGCTAACATTTATCAAACATTTCCTATGTGTCTGACACCTTACATGAACTAAAACAACTGGTATATTTTTACTCTCATTTTGTCAATAAAGGAACAGATGCATGGAATAGTAAAGATACAGTTACATAATTAGTAAACAGCAAAGCCAGTACTTGTGACTATCATACTACATACCTCAGTAAATAGTAGTTACTTTTATTTGCTATTATTATGGAAGAAAAACTAATTTTCAGACAATCCATAGTAAATGCCAAATGAACAGAGCTGATATTATTACATGAGTTTCAAGTTGTTTTTTTTTTTAAAGATTTTATTTATTTATCTGAGAGAGAAAGAATGAGACAGAGAGAGCATGAGAGGGGGGAGGGTCAGAGGGAGAAGCAGACTCCCTGCTGAGCAGGGAGCCCGATGCGGCACTCGATCCTGGGACTCCAGGATCATGACCTGAGCCGAAGGCAGTCGCTTAACCAACTGAGCCACCCAGGCACCCAGAGTTTCAAGTTTTATGAGTTGAGTTGGGTCCTTTTCTTCTAGGCTTTGTCATATGAAACCTTTCAAAATTAAATCTCTGATAAAGAACGGCTATTTTCCCCCCAATCCTTTTTATTTTGTTTTTATTTATTTATATTTTTTTAAAGATTTATTTATTTATTTGACAGAGAGTGACACAGCGGGAGAGGGAACATAAGCAGGGGGAGTGAGAGAAGGAGAAGCAGACTTCCCGCTGAGCAGAGAGCCCCATGCGGGGCTCCATTCCAGGACCCCGCGATGATGACCCAAGCCGAAGGCAGACGCTTAATGACTGAGCCACCCAGGCGCCCCTCCCCCAAAACTTTTTAGACAAAGAAACAGACTTAGAAAGATAAGGAAATTGCCAAAGTTTACATAGCTGGGAAGTAAGGGAAGGTGGGACTTGAACCCATGTTTGTCTGAACATCTCCCTTCAAATGAAAAGCAGTTACTCCAAGATGGTGATGTAAGTCCGGCCCATGTGTTTGGTGTTTTCCAGGAGATGGTGGAGAACCACTGATACATTTTGAATGGCAAAATAACAAAAATGAAATTCACAGATCATTTCACCATATTTACTCTGTTTGTAATGGCAAGTGTCTGACAATAAGCATGACATGATGGAGTGGGTGGATTTCTTTTTCACTTATAATCAAAACCCAGAATTAAGCTTCAGTTCAGATTTTTTTTTTTTATGTGGCATTCCTTTATCTTATAAACAATGAGATAGACTCTTACATTTTCATCAACACAGTTGAGACCACTGCAGAAGAGCTCCATGCCAAAATTCATTTCGATCAGGGTTTGCATCTGATCATTCATGTATTCACTCCACAAACTTAAATCAAGATGCTATACTAGGTTCAGTGATTAATTCAAAGATGTGGCCCTTGCTCTCTGAAGCTCATGTTCTAGAGTAACTTAAGTACAATTATGCATACCTTAGTGGACCTCCACCCTCTTTGTAATTTTAGTGACTCAATGAAGTCCAATCAGTTTTCCTTGTTTCAAAAGAGATTGCACAACTCTGTGGAACGCTGTTTACTCTTGGTTGACAGCAAAATCAAGGCTGAGCTGCCAGATGGAGCTTGGCACCATTTAAAGGTACCAAGTAGGCCAAAGGTTCTCTGCCACAAGACCTGGTCTTTGCATTTCTTTTCACATTTTTTTCAACATCTATTGGAGTCTTAAAAATAGAAACACATGCCTCTGCCAGTCCCCCCCCCATGGGATCCCAGATGAGAAAGCTCTGAAGGAGAATAACAAAATGCAATTTGAATCAAAGTGTGTGAAGCTTCCCAGACACACCCAGCCAGAGCTAGGAACCAGCTGGGAAGATGCTGACAGCCCACCAGCAATGAGACCACAGGATCTGTTGCTGGGAGGGCTTCTGCTGTCATCCTCCACTTACCAGACTTCTCCCTCCTCTTTGTTTTCCACACACTGTGTCCCCACGCTAGGATTTGCCCTAAATGAAAAGAGGCTTTGGAGATGGTTTCAACAAAACAGAGTAGCAGCTCCTTACTCAAAATTCAGTGCCATTTATCCCTGTGGCTTTAGCTCTGGTCTCTACTTTGAGTTGAGCAAGTATGGGCTGATCCATACCACTGGAGGGAAAGATAAAAAAGTTGTGAAGCTCTCTCTCTTCGGTGATGTTAAGTTGCCCTCACCCTCTACTTTTGGATTCCCTACTTTCTTAAAGCTGTCCCCAGGGAAGAAGCTAACAATTGCTATTACATCCATTGCCTCTTTCAGGAGTAAGAGTTTAACAGCAGGGCAAAGGGGAAACTTAGAGGGTGGTAGTTCAAAAATTGGTAAAATGGTGAAGGCTATTTTTTCAGCATTCCCAAAATCATAGTATGTGAGCAGCCCTGATGGAAGTGAACGCAAACTGTGTTTTCACTGTGATTTACCTTTACTCTATTCATACATACAAGAGGTTCTGCTGATGGAACTTGGTCCTCAGTTGTGCTATTGTTTATTTATATTAACATTATATTACATTAAATACTTATTTATTTATATTATATATATTATATCTATATTACATATTATTTATATTAACATAAAATAAAATACCACTCACTTAATGACATTTAAACCCCCAACAACCTGATCCTGGACTATTTTCCTAACTCTGTCTATCATTACTTCCTGAGATTCAGTCAACCCCTCAATTGTTTATTCCCCATGCTTGTTCCTAGGTTGTTGCAATACTAGGCCTTTACTCAAAATGAGAGTCAGCCTGGGACAATGGAAAGAGCACTGAACTCGGAGGGGCCTGAGTAGGAAACATGGCTTAAACAAGTTAAGTGACTTTTGCAATGGAATATTTATGTAATTTGGGGCCTTTAGTTTAATCATCTGTACAGTGAAGCATCCCACCCTGCAATGTTCTTAGAAGGGTAATGTAGGATATGGAAGGACTTCACAGATAAAGCACTCAGTAAATTCATTCTATCTTTTCTGAATATGCAAACCTTATTCATCCCTCAAGATGTAGCTCAGCTAGCACCTTTGGCATAGTGTCCACTGACTGCCTCCACGGGGATGCAATCTTTCCCTCTTCTAAATTCCTATCTCACCTCACCCTTGTCTCTCATATGGTGAAAATGTCTTTCTATTTGTGTAGTGCAGCACATCAAATTGAGGTTCATATTGTGGCATATGTCAAAATAAACGGCAGAGGACTCCCTTGGGGGTCTATGTGCATGGGTTGCTCTGCCTGGGGGCTCATGTTAGGTCAGAAGGAAGAGTAACATTGGGCCCTTTCCAATTCCCTGTATCTAATTTTGTGTTCTTGTGTTCTTTCTCTCAAAGAGGTCCCCAGATTGTATGGGTGTTGGTCCCTGCAAAGCCTGATTAGCATCCTGGAAGAAGAAGGGATATGAGGACAGTAGAGGCACCCAGAGCTGAAGGAGTTATGTTGATGAAAGACATCATGAGATTGGGAATGAGTGGGCTATTTGGAGTTGGGATAACAAAGTGTGGCAAAAATTGGGAGTGTGTCCACAATCCATGACTATTCTGGCAATATGAGGATTAGCAGTGATGGCAGCAGGTACCCATGCTACCCTGGATAGGGCAATCGGCATTCTCTTGATAGACACTGACATTATCAGCAACTTCTCAATGGGAAGCCCTGCTCTGACCACCTTTTCTAACAGCCTCCACCAGCCTCAGTCTTGTTTACCCTTATTTGAAGCTCTTGTCACTATCTGAAATCATCTTATTTGCCTTTCTTTATCACCAACCTCCCCCACCACACACACACACACACACACACACACACACTCACACACAAGCACTAAGTCAGGGGCTTTTCCTGTTGTGTTCATCTCTTAATCACCATGAAGAAGCAGATAACACTCTTGAATGAGGAATGAATGAATGTAAAGACTTCTCAAGGAGATTCATGAAAAGAAGAAAATGATAAAGGGAAACTAACATAAAAGGAAAGGTTTTGTAGATGCTTCATAGTAACTTAAGCTGACAACCCAGTTTGTGAACACATGGGAAGCACTCTTTCAGCTTTCCTAGAAATGCTCGAAGGGATGCTGGGTCTAGAATCCCCGTGGGAGTATGTGGGAGATCTCAGTCCTCGTTAGCTAGAGAGGCCTGGGAGCAATTAGGTTATATGTGTACTTGAGCTGTTTGTATGGATCTTATCTTCCCTCTTAGGCTCTTAGGAGAAGTTTGGACATCTCTTCAAATTGCCCAAAGAACCTAATATAGGGCCTTGCAAAAATTAAAGAATTACATTTAAATTAGTGAATGAAAGAATAAGAGAGGATATGATCTTGTTCCATATAAAGTCTTTTTTTTGTATTACAAAAAAAAAACAAAAACAAAACATAATAAGCCAGAAATGTTCAGCCATTAAAAGCATTGGAAGTTTTCAGTTTACTATATGGTATAAAAGATTTCTACCGGAAACTCCTAAGAAGGCATCCATTAGAAGGTAGGAAGTCCCTTGCTGTGAAGTCTAAAACGTCTCTTTTTGCCACAAAATGACATGGTCCACAAACTCAAGTAAGTATAACTGGTAACTTAGCAACCACAAATATTTACAAATATGCAAGTCAGGGCCTGTCAAAATATCAAGGCAATTATTGGCAAATTGTATACCATGAAAATGCCTTGCAACCACACAAAATAAGCCCAGTTGTGGGTGGTTGCCACAACTGCTCTTAACTGCTGCCTAGAAGTGTCTCTCAGTCTCTTGGGTTTTGTTGGGTTGGATTGATGTGACATAAAATTACATTGCAGGCCTGGTGAATGTATAGTTTACCTTATCTTGCTCTACCACCAGTCTTCCATTTGGGTGTCATGCTGGGTTAGCCAAGTTAACAAGCTGCAGAAATCAGAATTATTTACTAGATGATCTCCCTCAAAAGACAGCCAATAACTTTAAAAAAAAAGGCAGAGAATCTGGAAATGTGTGGTAGTCAAGAAATTTTTAAAAATTCACTTTTAAAGGGGTTTTTATATTATATACCTTTAACATTTTTCAGAATTAGTCTCAAAGGTTCTCTTAATGTCTATCTGAAAGTGAACATATGTGCTTTTTTAAAAGAAAGACAGGAGGGAGGGAGAGAGGACAGAAGAGGGAGAGAGAGAAAGAGGGAGAGAGAGAGAGAACAAGAAAGGCAAAAAGATTAAACATATGGGCACATCGAGTAAGAGTTGGTGGAAAAAGTAATACTAAATGACTCGTCCTTTATTTTGTGAATCTGAATGATGCCAAAATGGGCAGGCAAAATAATTGCATGATGTTCCAATTAATACTTGAACTAGAGACAAAGGGATCAACTGAGTTTCCTATGGGCCTGACTGAGAGAAAAAAAAAATCCTCAGATTGCATTACAATTAGATTTGAATGAAATTTTATACTCCCTACCCCTTACAAAAATTTTAAATTTAATCTCTAGAAGATCTCAAAAATAAAATGTATTCTAATTCTCCTTCTGCTCTCTTGCATCTCCTGTACAATAGAGCTTACAGTTGGAGCCAATTTACTTTGCCTTTCACAGTATTTCAGATTCTTGGAGAGAAGAGGTTTTTTCTGCCAAGATTCACACCAAAGCAACTTGATAGTCTTGCCCAAGAAGGATTGAATGTGAAACTAGACGGCAGTGAAAATTGTGCAATGTGCCCTTCTCTGCAGCCAGTCAAGTGCAAAGAAATCTGCGTTGTTGCACTTGTGAGGCTTTTCAAATGTTCAGAGAAAACAGGCAAGCACGGGGCTTCTGGCCTGCAGCGCCGCCCCACTAACCGTTTGTTTTCTCGTCTAAAACTCTAGGGGGAGAAAGAAAAGGCAAACACAGCCATCCCACCCTTCCTTTTAAATGGGGTAACCATGCCAGATATTCTGAGTAATTTATTCAGCCCAAGGCTAATAAGCTGAACAACTTGTTTTGGCTAGACAGTCCTCATCTCCATATGGAATTGCTTGTGTGAGTTTTTGGACTATTATGTGGTCAAAGGGAGGATGTTAGACGAAAAAAAAAAATCCTCAGCACTTTCCTTTTCTCTCCTATAAATCCACTTTCAAGGCTGAAGTAAACTGCATGAATTGCCCAAATCCTTAGGCAGAAGACATCACAGAATATCACGTACGTACCATCTTTAATAGATTTGAAGGCATGCCTCTTAAATTGGACTAAATTTGCTAATAAATCCACCATATCTAACCTTGCTTACTCTGAACCTAGCCTGGGGCCTTCTATATAAAGAAGGCATATTTTCACTGAACCAAAGTAAATCTTAATTACGTATTTGCTTACCAGGGAGAGCCATTTGGCTTCTGAATGGGAGCCTGTAGCCGACAAAAGGTGGAAAGTGGCTTGTTGTGGTGTATTTCACAGGAATCTATCAGAAAATACACATGAAAAGGAAAAAAGAAATCCCAAATTTTCAGATAAGGTTAGATAATTTTGAGATTAGCAGACTTGGTTATTTGCCATTCATTCTTAATATTTATTTATAGTTTTCTAACAAGGGGTTAATCTGCAAGGAGGCTCTGCAATGAGTCAGCAGGCTTCAGTAAGAGGCACTGTTCTTCACTCACTCATTCATTTATGTAATCATCCATTCAGAATACAACCATAAGCAATTTTTACATGCTAGTCACCGGGCTAGGTGCTGGGGATATAAATATGTATGATTACTGAGCTCATGGCATCATAAAGTCCATTCCTAGCGTGTGGTGGCTTTCACAACTCAGGCTGAGTAACTGCCCAGGATGCCAACTTCCTAGAGAGATTTCAGAGTCGAAAGGCCACTGCTATACATTTCATCTTCTGTTAAAGCTCAGAAAAAGTGCAAGTGAACATGTAAATTGAGTCAGTGCCCAAACATCTCTTTTTTGTGCTTTGCTTTTCAAATTGTTTGTGTGAAATATAACCTACATAGAGGAAAAAGTACAAAAATATTTATACACATTAACAAATAATTTTAAAGCAAACACACATAAACTCCACATAGGTTGAGGGAGAACATGACAAATGCCATAGAAATATCCTCTCTCCATGTGTCCCTTCAGAATCAAAACTCCTTTTTTCCTCCGGAAGTAGTCACAACCCTGACTTTTGAACTTGATGTGCATGGACTCATACTGTATAGTATCTTTTGTATTTGCTACTTTTTGTTTAATATTCTCTTTTTTAAAATTAATCCATGATGTTGCATGTCGTTCTAGTTTGTTTATTTTCATTGCTGTGTAGTATTCCAGAGTATGAACTTAAACCACGATTTTCTTAACCATTCTACTACTGATGGACATTTGGGTTTGCTTCTGGTTTTCTGGCTATTACAAATGTTGCTATTAACGGTGGACCTGTTGGGTTATAGAGTATGCTTGTAGCCAACTTTAATATATATTACCAAACTGTATTCCAAACTGGATGAATTAAGTCTGCACTCTGACAAAGCAGCCTGAGAGTTTCTATTGCTTCATGTGCTCACCCACCAATCTGAACAGTGCAACTGGTTCTCTTACGGCACCTTCAAAGGTTACGCAGTTTTATCATTCATATTTAGTTCTCTAATGCATTGGAAGTTTATTTTTGTTTATGATATGAGAAAGGGACCAATTTTATTTTTTATGTGGCTATTCAATTCCCAAAGTGCCATTTACAGAAAGGCCTTTATTTCTCCACTGATCTACTATGCCATCTCTGTCATGTATCAAATGTCCATGTACACATGAATCCCTTTCTCCTGCCTCTTCTTTCCAGCTATGCCAAATCACAGTTGGGGTAGATGAATGTTCAATCTTGATATCTACCATACCAAGTACTACTACCTTGCTTTCCTTCTTCAAAATCTTGGTTACTCTGAGCCCTTTATATTTCCATATGCATTTTAGAATTAGGTGTCGAGTACTAAAAGAATCCTACTGGGATTTAATTGAGATTACGTTAGATGCAACCGAGATGCATTTGTTGGGGCCATATAAAAGCCTCGGCTTCTATGTCCCAACTCAGCACAAACCTAGGAGCCCACTTTCACTCCAGAACTCCCTAGAGGGATTGGCCAAGGACTTTGTTGTGGCTGTGCTATTGTTCTCCCTGTCCTTTCCAATCTCATTCCTTCAGTCTCCCATAGGTGACGATCCCAAGAGCACTCCTCAATAAATATACTAAATACAAATTTGTCTCAGAATCTACTTCCCACAGAATCCAATCCATGACATAGATTAGACAATCTGGATTCAAGTGTTTTCCAGGCTGTCATGCTATATCTAACTCTAGAATCTGTGGAGTGTCTGAACACTTATACTCCCTCAGGAAATGCTACACAATATTGCTCCTGAATAAGGAACAAACTTTGCAGCAAAATAAGATGCACCATGGGCTACATTCCATGGCCTTCAATGATTTTATCATCTATCTCATTGCACGGAGACTGCTTACACAGAACAGAAATGTATGCTCCAAGCCAGAAACAAGATATGATGCTGTCTCATTGATAGCCATATCCAAGCATCTGGAAACCAAGGCAACGGAAACAGAAGTTGTGGCTCTTGCCTGTTCAAGTGACAACTCATTAACAACCTTGTACCCCATCCTTCTCACTCTTGGTTCTCCTGGTTTAGAGGTTTAGTACCTCTGAGATATATGCTTCTGCCATGAAGCATCGACAACTTATTGATAAGTTAAGACTGCAGTCTAGCAATTTTGGAGCCTTCGTGCCGAAAGGCGAACAACAACAATTAGGATTATGATATTGGCTAGGGTGATAATCCTAACAATGAAGGGAAATGTTCTGTAACTGCCATGCAATGGAAAGCATTTGGATGGGACTGGCAGATTTCAGAAATGCCTCTCATATGACAACATCTAGTGATAAGAAGTCAGTGAAAGTTACTACAAGTCTAAACAAGCAGGACTATCATGCTACAATATCCTTTAAATATATATTTTTTCTGCTCAAGTATTCCAGGATCCCTGTTTGTTGCTTGGAACAAAAATTTTGACCACTACAGAAATGTGCATACTAGCAGGAGAGTGTAATGATTTACTGGGCCCAAAATATGACAGTGATAGAAACTTTTCCTTCCTAATTCATAGAATAAAACTCTTTAGATTTAATATATTAGATGTGCTGGAAAGGCTGAGGTTAAGATCACCATTTTGACCCTCTTACGCATAACCTTCCCTCTCTAAAGCTACAGTCCCCAGAGCTTTACAATTTGTCCAAATTCACTTTTATCCTCAAGCATTCCCTAACATGTCTAAGTGAAATCCAAGATAATATATTCTCTTTTTTAAAAATCCTTTTTGTAAATTTACCACCACTTGATTTTCTAACTTCTCCTATACCTTTATCTTGTAATTAGAGTTTACAGTAGAGTGTATTTAAATGGAAAAAATGTCAGCAACCAAATGTGAGCAACTAAAAATCTTCATTTTTTTTCTTAGTGGCAAAGGTTTGCTCAGTATTTACTGAAACATGTAGATATCAGATAACTGTCTCGTGTCCAATAACCATCAGCAACAGAGTAGATTATCCCTGTGCTAATCATTCTATTCCCAGCCAAATGGTTTGTTAATTTACCTGATGGCCAGTGTTCTGATTATGATCTCTTGACATATGCTTGAATTCAATGAAATTCTCATCACCCTTATACATTAGATAGTTAATTTACTAAACATGCTGTTATAAAATTTCCCACTCTAAAGCTCTATTTTCAAGTTAGTAGGTCATAGGTTTAAGGTCTGATATTGGTAGTAGATAGTCTAAATTTAAACCAAATTGACAGACTGGATGTTGATAAGTCACCAGGATCAAGTGACCTTCGTCTAACAACTTTGGGGGGAAATCCACAGTGAATTTATTCAACTCGTGGCTAGATTGTCATTCTAAAGTCTCTGGGCCAGAGGTCAGTCAGATTGTTAATATAACTCACACCTTTCAGTGCATTCTGGAATTTTAGAACCAGTAAGTGATTTCATTAATAGGACTGTTTATAAAATAAATACATAAAAAAAACCAAGCAGTCTCCTACAATATCATTAATAACCAGGTCTTCTATTTAATACGGATAATATCAATAGCCACCACCTAAAAATAAAACAAACAAATGAAAAACTTGATGGTTCAAGGAATTAATAGGAAAATTACAGAAAAAAATTGTAAATATTGCCTGAGAGATAAATTATCATTTAGAAAAGAAAACAATGTTTCCAGATGTCAGTTTTGAAACTAATATATAAATATGGTCCAATTCCAAACAAAACACAGTAATTTTTGATGAACTTTCCAGGGTGGATTCTTTTTCCATAACAATGTTAATGACATATATTTTGCATATCATAAAGTTCACTCATTTCAAGTACACAATCCAGTGATTTTTGGTAATCTCACTGCATGGTGGAGCCATCAACCTAAATCAGTTTGAAAATACGTTCATCTCTCCAATAACTTCTCTCATGCACTTAATTCCCCTTCCTATCTCAGCCTCCAGAGAACCTCTAATCTACCTTCTGTCTCTTTAAATTCGCCCTACCTAGACATATCATATAACTGGAATCATATGGGTGTGTCTGGCTCTTTTACTTTAACTTAATGTTTCTGAGGCTCATCGTTGGTGTAGCATGCCTCAATACTTTGTTCCCTTTTTATTGCTAAATAGTATTCCATTATATGAACATAGCTGCCAAAATAACTGTGAGGTTACTGATGGAATGAATATGTCAAAAGAGCCAAAACTTTTTGAAAATGTAAAAGATGAGGGAGTCCTATCCCAATGACATTATAAATCTACAATAAAATAAAAATGTGATATTAGTACAAGAACAGACATAACAGTGGAGAAAACTACAATAGTTAGACCTAAAATGCAGTATTTACAAGAACTTAATATATGGTGAGAGTGACACCTCAAATCAGTGAGGAAGAGAATTCATTATCCAATGAATAATGTTTAGACAACTGGCCAAACATAAAAATAATCTTAAATTCTAACTGCACATCTGATACCATACAATGAAATTAATCCCAAATGGTTTAAAGATTCAAATGTATAAAGTGAAACCATAAACATACGAGGTGAATATTTATAGCCTTTAGCCTCACAGGAAAAGTAGAAACCATAAAGAAAAAGGCTTAATATATCAAATTTTTGAAACTTATGCATGACCTAAATCATATAAAGTAAATTGCAAATGACAAAAAGGGGAAATATTTACAGAATATAAATGCCTAATAAATGGTTCATATTTCAATATATAACATTTAAAAAGTACTTGCAACACACTGAAAAATTCAACCCTAATGCAAAATGTATCAAACAACCATATAAGCAAGTGAGCAAGGAATGACAAAGAGCCAATAGAAATAATATTACAGTAAAAGTGCAAAGTAGGACTCTAATGAAGTATGTATCAAAAAATTGATATTGGAAAGGATTTTTTAATACTAATCCCTAGAATTAGCTAGGGTGTGCCAACAACTGCTCCCAGATTCTCTTGGTGATAGTGTAAATTGACACAACCTTTATGGAGAACCATCAGAAAAAACTTTACAAAAGCCATAATATGATGCATATTCTGACTCAGCAATTACTTCCTTAGTATTCTAAGGGTAGTCATGGATGTTGGTTACAATATAAAAATCTAAAAGCACTGAAATATCTAACAGTAAGAGATTACTCAATAAATGATAATAAAGGCATATGATTTAATTCTCTTCAGCAAGTAAAATGATGAGACAATTATGAAGAATGACATGAAAAGTTGCTAAAAAATATTGTTTAAGAAACAGATTTTAGAGGGCGCCTGGGTGGCTCAGTTGGTTAAGCGACTGCCTTCGGCTCAGGTCATGATCCTGGAGTCCCTGGATCGAGTCCCGCATCGGGCTCCCTGCTCGGCAGGGAGTCTGCTTCTCCCTCTGACCCTCCCCCCTCTCATGTGCTCTCTCTCATTCTCTCTCTCTCAAATAAATAAATAAAAATCTTTAAAAAAAAAAAAAAGAAACAGATTTTAGAATAGATTTAGAATAGTTAGATATATGATCCCATTTTTGTTTTACAAAAAGGAATAAAACTTTTCAAAATATAGATAAATGGTAGAGAGAGACTGGTTCTGTGGTGATTACGAACATCATAATTTCTACTGAGCAAGAATAATGAATATATTTAGAATGAATTTAAAATATAAAATTATTTGGCTCATCTATATTTTACAAATTTTCTATAAGAACCATGTATTACTTGTATCAACAATTATTATTATTATTATTATTATTTTTCCATCCAGTTCTCTAGTCCTGATTTTTTTGGTGTCCCTACACCAAAACTCCATGTCCCACTATTGGTCAATCCCTGACCCACCTCACTTTTACTCAGGAGTCTTGGCAACAAGTCAGAGGAAGTCTCTACCCTTCCTCCCTGTTGTCCTTGCACACAAAGGCCAGAGTTTTTCTAGAGCACATTTGTGGATGGGTGGGATGGGCTGAGAGCAAGAGACAGTGGGTTTGGCTGCTCCCTGTGATCTGGACTTGGGCAGGAACCCCCCTCCCCGCCCCGTGAGTGTGAGGCAGAAGCCTCATCAGATTTGCTCTCCTCTGTCCTGCAGTTGGAGCTCTCAGGGCACATTTCCAGGACTCTCCTAAATTAGAAGGCAGAAAGCAGGGACCTGATGCTGGATTCCACCTCTCAGGTATCCAGCCTATTCCCATCATTAACAATTGGGGAAGTTGACTACACCCAGATTTCCCCAACACATAAGGCTGCATGTGATTTAGAAGCTGCAGTCCCACTGTATCATTCATTCTATGTTGTTTTCCCATTCATAGTCCAGTGTCCAAATCCTCCTCAATGGGCTAGAAGGAACCCTTCATGCTAGACAGAAGCACGCTCTTCAGACTCTGCATCTTACCCTCTTAGCAATGATGGTCTGAATGATTGGATAAGGAGTTTGACTGATGCTTCCCTGCTTGCCCCATGATGAATGCAAGAAATAAAATCAAACTGTTGTTCCTTGTCTGGACAAGAAGTAATCTCTGACTTCCAATCACATCGGTGCTCCTGTAATATTTACCAAATGACCTCAGATCAGCTGGGACAGTGGCCTCTACCCAATGTGTGAGTCAATGAAAGCCAAGAGGTTAATGATTCCCAGTGTCACACAGTTATTTGGTGACAGAGATGGGACTGGAACTCAGTCACAGCTCCAGGCCACAGCTGTTACACTGAACCATGCTTGTCCCATATGATACCAGCCTTATCAAAATATGGCAGTTTATTAAATCTATGATCCAAATGCACTTTGGGGACATTAGGCTTTGAGGCAAATGGTCTTCTTCACCTTACTCAACACTGAATTTTGCTGCTTACCCTAAACTGGCTCATTCCCCCAGCACATGAAGAAACTTTATGCTAATGTTGCTCTGAGAATCTTTTTTAAAAATTTTTTATTAAGTTTTTATTATTTATTTATTTTTTAAAAGATTTTATTTATTTATCTGACACAGAGAGAAAGAGCACAAGCAGGGGGGAGAGGGAGAGGGAGGGGGAGAAGCAGTCTCCCACTGAGCAGGGAGCCCAATGCGGGGCTCGATCCTAGGTTTCTGGGATCATGACCTGAACTGAAGGCACCCGCTTAACCGACTGAGCCACCCAGGTGCCCCATTGATGCTTAAGCTTTTAAAATCAAATGCCCATCCCGCCCCCCTGCCCTAGTACACACATACACAGAGAAACCATTGTATCTATGTAAATAGGCATAGACATGATGTGAGCTAGAGTGTACTTAGTCCATCATCTTCAAATAATATTTGGAAGGATCCAAGGTGTAAACAAATGTACTTCTCAAACATTTCTGTGTAAATACACTTCTCTTCAAAAAGAGCAAATGAAATTTTTATCCAGGATATTGGGTTACTAATACTGAAAACAGCTAGTTTTTTTAATTCAAAATTGTAATTCAGAAGATATATATAGAAAGACTATGAAAAATCCAATACCCATGTACATATTTGTGGGATTTGAGATACCTTGGTTCCTTTGGAGGGATTCTGTCTGCTATGTCTGTATTCAAAGTGAAACATTATAACCTATTTAACACCTACAACAAGTGTATTTTGAAACCCGAATAATCGAAGACACATAAACCTAAGATTTTTTTTTTTGAACTCAATAAGTTCAATACTATTTGTTTTAAAGGGAAAAGGGAATTCTTTCTCGAATTCTCATGACTATTTTATATCTGGTCAGAGAAATCTGTTACTTTCTGGACCTAAGGCTGAAAAAAGTTTTTCTTCACACTCTGACCACCAGATGACAAGTAGACAAACAAGGCTGTCATTTAGTAGATAAAACACTTTGGCAATATATGTGTGTGTGCAAGTGTATGTGTGAGCACATATATGAGTGAGCACATGCAAGTGTGCCCTAAGTAATAAGGTCCCTGAAGGCAGAGGCTGGGTCTTATTTTTTCTTATATCCTCAGTACTTCTCTCAAAATAGGCACTTACTGAAAGTGAATCGATAGATTGGCAGATGGACAGCTGAAAAGAGAATATACAACCAGGGTGTGTGGTGAGCAAGACAGAGAACTCCATAACTTTGATATGAAGTAATTAAGCCACATGTGGGTTTCTTAATAAAAGACATAGGCCAAAGAATTTAAAAAGAGAGAGAGAGAGAAACAAGAAATGTTTGTGTTGCCTCCAGGAGTTTCTTCAAGTTTGCAACACCGATTAAATCAAGCCATTGCCTTTCATACAGTCAGTTATAATTCTGGGATGACTCTTAACCTAGTTTAAATACAGGTCCCATCATTGGTTTCCATGAGTACAGTTTGAAAACAAGCAAGCCTTTTTGTTGAACAGATTTTATTTTTCACCATCATTTCCCTTTTCTCCTTGTTTGAAACTGTCTTTCTTGTCCATACTCCTAACTTTACAGAGATGGGCAGAAATTTTAAAAATAAATTTGTGAAGACAAAGAAAAAATTGTTTACTATCATCAGTGTAAATTAACATTTTTTTAAAAACACGAATTCTTTGACCGTTGAGCCTAACAACATCTACTAAAGTTAGTTTCAACTTGATTGTTGTCACTGACTTAGAACTTTCTGGAAACAATGGCTAGAAATGAGGAGGAGGGAGGACAAAAAGATATGAAGGGCTGTGCATGAGAAAAAAGTGGGAAATGCCTTGAACATTACTCAGTGCCCTTCTGTAGAGCACGGCTCAGGGATATGCATGAAAACATGTGTAGGTCAGGGTCATTAACAAGAAAGCAGTGGCTCTTTAAGATCCCAGCTGTAAACAGCAGGGAAGAGCCCGCCTCACTGTATATCTTCCAATGAGCATTATCACAGAGTATGATGCCTTTAAAATACTCAGATAGCAGTGGGGATTTTCAAGATTTACTTGAGAAGTATAAGCATGGAGGTAGTCAGTTTGCAAGGACTCCCAAATCCAGCGAGTTTGAGTTTCTTGAGTTCCATACACTCTATCTCCAAAGGTTGCTTGCAGTGCTGTTTCTGCCTGAGTAGGCTATAGCTGTCACAAAGCCCCCGTGACATGTCACTGTCTTCTGTTACCATCCTTGCTCTACAGCCTGTGTCCCTGTATCACAAACCACCTTCTCGGTTTGCCAACATGGTCATCAGAATAGGCGATGTTGCTTTAGCATCTCTTGAACCAAAGGGAGAGAGGAAAAACAAGCCATTATGCATAAATGTTTTGGCTTGGATACAGAATACTAGCTCAAATAAAATGTCACTGCAAATAGCACAAATCATTGTAAACAAATACTGCATCCACGCCTGGTGTAAAACATCCACAGATAAGACTAAGACTATCAAATGCTGCTTTGGGACATGCTTTTGTCTCCTTCATCTTTAAGCTCAGAGCTCAATCCAATTATCCACGAATTTCAGTTCTGTTCCTGATTTATGTATACTAGGGTTGGAGGGTTGTTGTTTTAAAAATATTTTTGGTATGACAAGTTGAAAATTTTAGCTCATAAGCTAAGATTACCTCAAAATAAATATGTTAAATTAAATCCACAAGATATGAATGCAAGTACTCTTGGCATACAAATAAGTTAAAATATAATTCTTCATAAGGAATTGACATTATTCATAAGATTCTTTACATTCTCTCTCACCATTTATTTTGAGAATGTCCAATTTGTGCATTTTTCATCAACTTACACTGTTAAGTGTAAAGTGTTTCCCCAGAAAAAAAGGATTCCTGAAAGAGTCTTGAAATTGCCTTCTGTAGTTTCCTTCCTCACTGTAGCTAACTATAAAACCCTTACACTGTGTAACTAAAATGCTAGATTCTTTCCATAATTCATATTGATTTTTGCATAAAATGCCTATTCTGAGCTCAGAACTACATAATCAAACACAACCATCAGTTTCTGATGCTAAACAAAATTATCCCTTTGGGGGATTTATTCACACCTTCTCTGGAGATAAAGGGGAAAATAATCATCTAACTTCCTGAAACATTATAGTTTTACATTAGATAAAGCAGACACCTCTATCTGGAGTCAATTTCCATGTCAGGTAAATCAAATAGTCATAACTCCACAGTGAAGAACTAAATTTCATCTGTAAGTCAAATTTCTAGACAGTTCCTGAGGCTTTTAAACCTTCAAATACTCAAAGGAGGTGGTCATGAAAGAGCTTATGAAAAGTGATATTTTTTCTAGGGAATATTTATCTAGTATTAGCCAGATGCTTCGCCCTTCATGTTGGTCCCTTCTCAAAACAAATCAAGACTGCCAAATTAATTTTCAGCAGAATTCATCTTCTGAGATGGTGTAACCCTAAAACCCTATCACTTCTTTCCTTTCACATCCAAAGTTGTTTGGAGAGCAATGCACAGGCCCATCTCCTCCCCGACCCCTCACCCCCTCCTCCTCACTGGGCGCACCCACATTGCCCTTTTCTCCTCTTCTTGGCCCTTGCTTGGCTACTTGCTGTGGTTTCCTCTTCCTGAAAAGTTTTGTCCACATACATTCTGATAGGGCTTTGTCTTATTGTTCAAGTCTCAGCTCAGACGTCGCCCTCCCCGAGAGGCTTTCCCTAGCCACCCATCAAAAGTGGCTTCATCAGAGATTTTGTCTCATCCCTTTGTTTCACTGGCTTTGTAATATTCTCATGATCTGAAACCAATTTGCCTATTTCTTTGTTTATTATCTGGCTTTGTAATTTCCCATTGGAATAGGAGTTCTAGGAGAACAGGGTTTTTACCTGTCCTCTGTTGCATTCTAAGTCACCAGCAGTGCACGATATGTGTTTAATAGACCAGAGACAAAGGCAGATTCTATTGTGTCTGGGAGAAAAATATCATATCCTTAGGCTAAGTCTCCTTCTCCCCAAGCTCTTTATTTCCTCACCCAGATCAGGAATTTTTATCTCTTTTGCTAGCCGAATTGCTCAGACATCCTCAAACCACCTGACTTTCATTTAGTCTCCACAAAATGAATACTCCGTCCCAACCATGCATTCCATCACTTCCCTACCAAATTGATATTCCCCAATTCCCTGCGGAATTTTCCCTTCCTTTCAAGAAGTGCACAGTGCCTGCAAGGTTACTAAATATGAATGCAAGCACCATCGCTGATGACTTCCAAATATGGCATCACGACAACCCCAGTGACTTGTCGACATGATATCGTATCTCTCGGCGGCTGGATTTGGGCTTGTTAACTTTAAAATGAGAGGCAGGTTTAAAGATTAACAATTTGCTTGGATAAAGGAAAAAGGAAAAATATAATTAATCATTTGCCTGTCCCCCAACACTAGTTTACAAAACCATGGTGCAACTTTATTGAGCTCAAAATTGAAGGGTGGCAAGGTTAATATGTAGCTTTAGACCTCACGGTTTCATTAACAAACACATTACAGGCTGTAAAGCTGAACTGACATTAATGCTAGGCCCAAACAAAGTAAATAATTACTGGCTTGGCAAATGAGGAAGTACTTGCAGAGTTTGTTTACATTGGGTTTTTGGAAAATTCATGTTGGCAACAAGTCAAATACAGTTTGACTAGTAATTGTGACAATTGCTCACAGATGCTGTTGGAAGAACAACAAAAGAATGGATTTATGGCTTTTTTCTCCCCCTACATTTTACCCCTTTGTTGCCTTTTTTTTTTTTCTTTACCATTTTGGATCAATAAAGAACTTGCAGCCACAAAGATAAGTGGGTTACATGGCAGATGGGCCTTGGAATGTTTAAAAATCTCATGTTGCATTTTGTCTCTTGGCCATAGATTGGAAAAGACACAGCTGCATTCAAGCTGCAGTCATAAAATCTATGCTCCTTGAAAATGCTTATGGGTCCCCTTAAAAAACAGAGTGGAGATGAAGCCTGCTTAGAAATTTTCCAATAGAAAGACCGGTTTGTTTTGTGCTAGGGCACTGTTAACAAGCCACTGAGTTCGTAAGACTTAAGGATGGAGTTCTGGCTGAATAGGATCCATTTCATTTTCCCTTGCTGGATTGGAAAAGCATAAACAGGAATCAAGGAATAAAACAACTCACCAAACTGGAAAATAGTTCTGCAGAGCAACTGAGGTCTGTGACATATAATTTGAAACAATTTTGGTTTCCCTCATCAAAGATCAGTATTTTGCCAACTAAAAGCTAATATTTCACACACACACACACATACATTCTAGTCCTTCTAAACCCTTGAATCTAAATCTCTTTATTCTTGGAAGATAGAATTTCAATGATTTTAAGTATAAATACAAAGCCTAGATCTTTCTAATTCTATTTCTACTAACTTCAAGTGGTAAAAGCCAGAATATCCTGGGATTTTATAGTGCTTAACTGAATCGTTCAACAAGAGAATCTAAAGCCTTAATTATTATTTAAGTGCCTTATCTAGATCCATGATCTTTGTGATATCAAAGCCATATCTATTGTCTGTTCCAACACATTGTTCTATCATTCTTTGAATCATGTTTCTCTTAATACTCCTTTGGGTGATCATTGCATAAAACCTAATAAAAGTATATCATTATCTGCTAAATAACTAAAGTAGAAAGGAATATATGCCCCAATAGGCCTTCTAACCACTTAAACACTGTGTTCATCTATCAATAGCATACTCGATTCACATCATCCATGTGTTCAGATTTTTCTTACTCCTTACCTTGAAACCATAAATATTCCTTAGAAGGGAAAGCATTAGCTGTGAAACTTACCAGACTTCAGGTGAAACACCAACAGTTATAATATTTTAAACTCTAAAATTTCCTAACTCCGGACTTTCTCATTGCCGAGACTTCTCTGACCGTGGAATTTGGAGGCCAAGGGCAAGACACAGGGAGAGGTTGGCTGGCAGCAAAATTCCTCAGATTTTGCACCAAAATCTTTGACTCATGTCTGAATTATCATTGGCTATTAACTCATGGCCAGGGACAAAACTTCTCTGATGTCCCTAACTACACTTGACCTAACAATTACCAGTGAAACTTTCTGATATTTTTTAAAAAAATTATAGGCTAATTATCAATGGTAATAATTCAGGGTAACATTCCACTAAATAATATGTCTGTCATCCATGACCGAGATCATTATAACGGCCTCTTCACTGGCTTGTTTGCCTCTAACTTTTCACTTTCCAAATCTTTCTCCCACATTGCAGTCGACCACAGATGCCATGCTATCACTCAGAATTCTTTGAAGTCATCTTACTGCCTACAGGATGAAGACCAAACACCCACAGATGTCTCTGAATGCTGACACAATGTGACCCCAACTTAGCTTTAACTGTCTCCAACCCTACCCTGTGGCTTGGTTGACATGTGCTCTCTTCAGGTCTTCTTGGCATTTTCTGAAGAATCCTGGTACTCTGCCTAACAGAAGACTCCCAGGCAAGAGAGTGACTGCTCTTCAAGGTCTATTTTTGAGGCTTTTATCATTGGCCATCTTTTGCTACCACGAAAGAATGATGTCCTTTTACTCAAGAACCGGTAGGCCACTTTAAAGATTTTGAATATAATTCCAGCAAAACTCCTGGAACTTTAAGTTTGTACTTACATCATAAAGCCAGATCTTAAGTTACAAAACAAAACAAAACAAAAAAGCAAAAATAAAACCCCCAAAACAACACATTAAAAAAATCTTGATTTTTTTTAAAAAAGAGCAGTTTTTACAGATTTGAAAATATGGTGACCTAATCTCATCTGCTGCCTGGTCACTACCTGAAGCAATAACAGGACTAGACTAGAAAATTGAACTCAATATTTATATATATGACAACCATAAAATCAGAGAATGTTACTTATCTCCCAGGGTAACATTCATCGAGTCATAAAACTGACTCCCTGACTGCATTGAACTTACACTGTTGAATAACATGCATGGAAGGAAACCAGAATTACAACCACATGTAAAAATGGACACATTAGAGGTGGATTCTGGAAGGAGTAAGAAAGAAATAGAAGGCAGTTAGAAGGGGAGCACTTAAAATTAGGTATGAATGGCTTACACTATTGATTAAAGTATTTTTGAAATCTATAAAGGAACACTTTGCACCAACTAGCTTTCAGAAACCTGAGAAAAGACCATTTGGTTCAGTTCAAAGGTCAGAAGCCTCTATCCCAACAGGTAAAGAAAGTGGTTCCATCTCCATTTTTAAAAGAACAAAGTATCTCCAAGTTCAGAGTCTAAAATTGTGTGAATGATCAACTCTAGTCAATTTTTTTTTTAAGAAGAAGCAAGCTATGTTTGCAAAAATGCAGTATCTAAATTAATATTAAAATTATAATATCTTTTCATTATATTTATTTTATTACATATCTCATATCTTCTATCAAATTGTAAACTCCTTAAGGGATCTTTGTATCACATAAATACAAAATTTAATACTATATCCCTGGTACAAAGGGATATTTTGAGTTGGACTATATTCATTCAAGAAGTCTTTTAGATCTTCTCAAACTTTCTAATTCTCTGTCATCTTGCATTTCCCCCTTTCAACTAAAGAATATGTTTCAGAGGTGAGCTACCAATGGTTGTTTGGATGTCTACAGGGAACCTATTTGTGATAGCTCTACCACATCCATTGGACAACAAGCAAATCAAGGACAAGAACTCTAACTACTTTCTTTTTAATTTCCCACAGAGGATGTTTACCACACACTCTTCTGACTCATAGATTTAACTCACACAAGTCACCACCAGGACTGGCCTTGAAATAAACAGAGGCTGATGGGTTAATAAAAAGAAGTATCAGGGGAGAATAGTGGCAAAAGCTTCCTGCCCCAAATCTATTTTAAAGACTAGCTACATGATTGTAAAGAATATTAAAATGAGAGCTTGCCTGTTACCTAATTCGGGCTGAAACCCTAGAGTTAAGAAATCGAAGTACTCCTACATTTAGAATAGCATCCTGGGCGCTCACAGGCATTCACAGATGCAGGAAGCTGGTTTGGTGACTCCAAGGCATCACCCACCCCAGGAAAAGCCTGTACCTTCAGAGTTTGATGAAGCAAGGCAATATATGATTGCTGTGGTAAGATGTGACCTCAGAGAAGACTTGGGTTGTCCTGGATGCTGCCTGAGAGGAACATCTGTAGGACAAAGTGAACTCAACAAATAATTTTGTGCGAGTGGACTTCCCTAAGTCAGGTGCCAAGTCCTAGGCAGCTGGCAGAGGATGCAGTACCTATGCTGGAAAAACTCAGCAAGAAGTCTTGGGAAATGGGTGAAAGTGTGTACATGTATGCATGTGTGTGTGAAGCTCCAAAAAGATCCAAAAAGACTCATGAAAGAAGGAAAGAATGGTTTTAAATTTTTCATTTAAATTCAATATAATGTAATATTAGTTTCAGGGGTAGAATTTAGTGATTCATCAGTTGCCTATCACACCCAGTGCTCATTATATCAAGTGCCCTCCTTAATGCCCATCACACACTTACCCCATCCCCCAACCCACCTCCCCTCCAGCAACCCTCAGTTTGTTCCTTAGAGTTAAGTGTCTCTTACGGTTTTCCTCCCTCTCTGTTTTATATTATTTTATTTGAATGAAATTCAATGAAACTCAAAGGGTACCAATGCTAGTTTACCAACTGTGCCAGTCAAGGGAGACACTTTCAGTCTCTGACTTCTCTCCCCATTTTCAAATCCTGGAGAAGCCAAAGGCACCAAAGTGTGATGGGAACAAACTGTGGAAAGGTGAACTGAAACATAGTTCAAAGTTGAACTGTGTTTAGCCTGCGCTGAGGAAGCAGGGAGGTAAAAAAAAAAAATCTTAATTTGCATGAGAGTTTGAGTATTTAATATTAGAATGTTGTTTTGTTTTATGCATTATTGTGCAAAGAAAAACAGTTATTTCCAATCAGACTGGTTCCTGACCACATGGGGATTGTGTGCTCCTCCAGGCATGTTTATAAGGGTTAACAGTGTACAAAGAGATTGGGCAAAACAGGGTTTTTCATTAAATTTTTTTTTTTTTTTTTTTACTGTACAGTTCTTATTAACTTTTCCACTTGTTAAAACTGTGGGAAGATATTTTGGTGAATGTGTATAGATCCCATATTTTACCTTTAGCCTCTCTAGTCAAGGGACACCATATGATGTAGGTATTTTGTATTCCATAGGAATTGGAATTTCTAGTTTTCTCCTTAAGTTAGTGCTACACATGGGCATTTACTTCTGGGGTCTCCTAGACATCATCCAGAGGCCCCGAGAGAATGGCATCCAGGACATCGAATTCTGATGAAAGGAAAGTATCCAGAATCACTAAAGAGATCAAGCCTAATCAGCAGGACCATAGACACCCTCGACAACCCTGAGCAGCACAGTGTATTAAATTCCTAGAAAGGGAAAAGCAGAGGTAACTCTAGAAATGGAGGGAGGAAGATGAAGTGTGGAAAATAATTTTGCCTAGGTCACAGTTTAGCTTATGGTCTTCCATGCTAATTCCTTCTACAGCAAAGGTAGATTTTCATTTGTCTATTTGTTTGTTAATAAATTGACAATTCCTGCACAGACATTTTTAACATCATTTCAAATTTTGATCTTTTTTTTTTTTTTTGGCATTTCCTTTGTGGAGGCTGGGATGCATTTCATAGAAAGAAATTAAGAATATGTTGGTTTCTTATTTGTTTTCCAGATTGGAAAAAGCCCAAACTCTTATAATATAAAAGGATCTTTTTAAAAACCACCACTCAGATATAAATTACATCTGCTGGATCAGCATCCTGTTGCTATGTAGTTGATAAACAGAAGCTGACTTCACCACACATGGTGGTATCTCTTCAGATGCTAGTTCTGTACCTCCAAAGCAGTGCAGTGTGTATGAATGCTAATATGCTTTCTTTTGGATCTGTTGAGTCAGCTCTTAAAAATCTCCTCTCTGGATGATGGACTCTGAAAAACCTGAGGGTTCTAGAGGGGAGAGGGGTGGGAGGATGGGTTAGCCTGGTGATGGGTATTGAGGAGGGCACGTTCTGCATGGAGCACTGGGTGTTATGCACGAACAATGAATCATGGAACACTACATCTAAAACTAATGATGTAATATATGGGGATTAACATAACAATAAAAAAATTTAAAAAAATCTCCTCTCTGGTGAAACTACATGGTGAAGCATAGGATTATTTGGTCCACCTTCTTTCCAAATTGAAGGGTGCCTGAGCATGGTGACAAAAAGAACTTTAATGTAATTCATATCATAAATGACAATATATATACTACTTCAAGACAGCCATCCTCCTCTGCAGCAACTCAGCACTGATATCTAAGTTTTCAGCTTTACCATATGGAACAGATCTCTTCTCCAGCAAATGTCAAATCCATAATAATTAGGTCAGTGCTGTTCATTTCTTCTCCCAACCCATACTGACCTCTTGCTGGGTAGATTGAGAACTAGCTCTAATTTTAGCTGTCCAGGAAACCTTCTTTCACCTTCTTTTATGCTCCTCTGACCTGTTTATTATTACAAAACTTCATAGCAGAAATGCTCTTGCAGCTTCAGGGATCTCACAAATTTTTTCTTAAAACGGCCAGATAATAAATATTTTAGGCTTTGTGGGTAATTTAGCCTCTGTAGCAACTACTCAACTTGGCCATTGTGGTGCAAAAGTAGCCATAGACAATATAAAATGAATGAGTGTGGCTGTGTTTCAATAAAACTTTATTTGCGAAAATAGGCAGACAAGGTGGATTTGGAGGCTGGGCTGTAGTATGCTGTTCCCTGCTTTAGTTTATGGCTCTAAACTTGGCTAAAATGAAGAGGTTTACAGAAGAAATTTCTTTAACTATGAACCAGTTTTATTTTCTTTACCAAGAACTGATTTTAACAAGGAGAGGGCCACCCAGAAGATACTGGGCACTGATGAAAGAATTTTTTATCTTATCTTTTTAAAAAAGCCCTATACTTTGCCTGCTATAAATTGTCCACAAGTGAATTTTTAGTTGTCATTTCTTAGTATGATACCTTCTAGTTGAAGTTGTTTTCCAGATGAAAACAATACGCCAGAGGCAGAAAAAATTGTAAGGACTCATTCCATTGAAAATTGAGATGAGTTGCAATTGACAAAATGGCTAATAAGATAGTAAATGGTACTAACACATGGTGTCTAGAGTTTGGGGAATGATAGTCCCTTCAGTTAGATATTTATATCTATTGAGGCTTTAATTCAGTTCTGGGTGTCAAGAATTTGAGTATCACTGACAAACTAAAACAGATTTGGAAGAGAGAAAAATCTGAGTGACTTGCAACATTGTTGTGTGAAGAACAAAGAAAATTAGGTTGTTCAGTCAAAAAAAGAGAAGACTCAGGGAAAACAATAATTTTCTTCATATATTTGAAGGGCTGCATTTAGAATAGGGAGTATGTTTTCAGAAGTAAAAACCAAAAAGATAAATTTTCAAGAAAATTACAGCTAAATTTTTTAAAGAATTTTCTAAGAAAATTGAGGATGGAAAGGACTATGTTAAAAGTGGTGACCTTCCTTTCTTTCTTTCTTTCTTTTTTTAGGGATGTTTAACCTTAGTATGGTGGGCATGTAGTTCAGGGAATTCAAGAATCAGATGGGTCATTTGATTAAGTCAATGATCTCTGAACATAAATTTCATGGACCAGGAATAAATATATATATACATATATATTTAAATGGAAACTGGAAAAAAATGCTCACTAACTTTTTGTAATGCCAAGTAAAGACCTTCAAACCAAAACCAATGACCAGTATCATTTCATAAAATAAATTATATTTTAAATGAAAACATAAGAACACGTAATTAAAGGCAATCTGCAAAAATAAACAAAAATTGTAAAAGGCATAGATCCTAACTTAATTGGACAAAATTTAGCTAGCTAAATCAAGACATGACATGAGTTTTATTTTTCTCATTTTGATAGAAATGCAAAACCCCTGTTATGGATTAGCATGAGTCCCTTGATCAACATTTGGGAATTACTGAACCTTTAAAGTCCCTTCCAATTTTAAGACTCTGAATCTTTGAGTGAACATAACAATACCAAAGTATGAATTTGATTCTTCTTCCATGTACATAACAGAGGTAAAAGCTATCTTCAAAATGTTCTGCATGTGAATTTATTATTCTAAATGACTTCATTTACATACAAGTGGCAAAATCCTATACCATGAGCAAAGCATAGCATTTACAGTGTGTTTTGCCATCCTTGTGGTAATGAAACTAAAATACAAAACATCGTAATTTGATAAATAATAGTTATATATTAGTTTTTATGGGTTAAATTATGCCCCTGGCACCCTTCCCCCCATCAAAAAAGGCCTAGCAAATAATACATTAACTTTGATAATTTTAGAAGCAAAAAGAAAAATCCAATGACAATATGAAATGAACAGTAGGCTTATCCAGGAAATTTTCTAATAAAACTTAGTCTTTCAAGATAACTTAACCAGGGGTGCCTGAGTGGCTCAGTCAGTTAAGCGTCCAACTCTTGATTTCGGCTCAGGTCATGATCTGAGGGTTGTGAGATCAAGCCCCCGTATCAGACTCCACACCGGGTGTGGAGCCTGCTTAAGATTCTCCCTATCCGTCTGCCCCTCCCCCCTTCTCTCACTCCCTCTCAAAAAAAAATAACAATAACTTAACCAAATTATATTCTAAGCTAAAATTCTAACAGAAGTTAAAAATAATGTTCAAAAGATCCAGCCTCTCATAAAACTCTGCCTCAGGTGATTTTGTCCCTTTCCTTCCATTTTCCTTCAATGGACATACATTGTATGACTCTTTCTACAAATTATTTTGAGGAATATTTTTGTGAATTCAATGCATAGCTGGATTTTGTTTTCCTAACGATCAAACATGTGTGCATGTACACACACACACACACATATACACACACTCACACTAGCCCTGGTAAGAGTGAGGCATAGTCACTAGTAAGGGGGCAAACACTAAAAAATACCAGCTTCTACTCACAGCTATGTCAATGCACATAAATTCTAATTTGTAACACCCCTGCAGTTCCATTGTATGGCTCCATTAGTCTATGCATGAATTATTCACACAAGATACATCATAATGGCATCAGAACCATTCAGGATATCAATTCATACTATTATAAAAAGGTAATCTTCAACTGTCCAGCACAACATGTGTTAATTAGATCTCCAAGAAACTTTGCTAGTCAATCACCTTCTTATAGCCCAACTCTGGCCTCACCTCCTCCAATAAGCCTTTCAATCACTCACTCCATCCTACATCCATACCTTTCATTTTTGTACTATCCATGGAATACCTGACACAATTTAGTAGTTTAGACTACATTTCTTTGTGTTGTTCTTTTCATTGCTTTGCAGATTTAACTCTTGTGTCCCTGAATGGATTATTTGATTCTTGAAGGATGAAACCACAATACATGGTTCTTTTGTAACTTATGCAATACTTAGCAACTGACCTGTTAAACTGCCATGCAAACAGACACAATTCACAAATTTTTAGATGCTGGGCCACTTGGTTTAGCAGATTTCAAGTTTTTGGATAATCCACAAGTTTTGGTGGTATGGTTTATTATTTTGTTATGAAATGTTTTGTCTTTTTTTGTGACTCTTAATTCTTTGAAGAAATAAACTGTGTTTTGTGTGATATTATTAAAAGCAGGATTGTCGTGAAGTTAGGAGAAATATATGTAAATTGTCAGGACATGGTAAGTGACTCCCAAACAATGTATCATCACCATTATTATTTTTCCATTCTCTAATACTTCAGGGCAGTGGGCAATTATTAAAGTACTTATAATGGAAAAGCAATTTATAAGAGAGACTCACATAGCTCAGTCCCATGCATTCAATAGGTACTTAATAATTCACAATTCAACTCTTTATAGCATACATACAGAAACATGCAAGTATTTTCAACGCACAGCCCAAAGGAATGTTCACCAAGTGAACACACCTGTGGAACCAGCAACTAGTTTAGGCAACAGGACATTATCAGCATCCCCAAAGCCCCTCTTGTGCATCCTCCAAGTCCATACCCATCCCCCCATCAAGTATAACCAGTATCCTGCCTTCTTACAGCATTGATTAATTTTGCTTTTTTTTAAACTTTACATAAATGGAGTTATACAATAAGTACTCTTTCATGGCTGGCTTTTCTCATTCAGCTTGGTGTTTATGAGATCAATGCATACCACTGCAAATAGCTGTGAGGTTTGTTTTTTCATTTATAATACTATTTATTATTCCACTCTATAAATATACTACAATTTACTTATTCATTCTGTAGTATGTGGGTTGTTATAAATAGTACTGTTTTGAATATATTATGTCTTTAGGTGAACTTATGTATACATTTCTACTGAGTATAAACTTGGGGAAATTGCTGAATTATTATAGTTCTGTTTACTAGATAATGTGATTTACTAGGTTTAGTTTTAGAAGAAATTGCCAAACAGGTTTTCAATTTGCTTTTGCCAATTTACACTTCTACCAGCAGTGAATAAGAATTGGAATTTGTCCACATTGTTACCAATTCTTAACATTACCTGTTTGTATGTTTAATTTTAGCCATCCTGGACTATGTGTAACGGTATCACAAGGTAATTTATGTTTCCATGGTGACTAATAAATAAAAATGAGAACTTTTCACACCTATTGGCCATTCAGTAATCCTCTTCTGTGAGTGGCTAGTCAAATATTTTGCTTATTTTTCTACTGGTTGTATCTCTTTCTTAAAGATTTATAGATATTCTTTATATGTAATGTAATCACTGATCTACTTAAATTTACATCTACTATCCTGCGGCTAGTCAAATATTTTGCTTATTTTTCTACTGGTTGTATCTCTTTCTTAAAGATTTATAGATATTCTTTATATGTAATGTAATCACTGATCTACTTAAATTTACATCTACTATCCTGTTCTTTGTTTTCTATTTGACCTACCTGTTTCATGTTTATTTTTTTCTTCTTCCCTTGTCTTCCTGTAGGTTAATAAAAAAATTATTATTTATCCTACTCCATTAATTTCTTAGTTATGCATTCTTTTATTATCCTTTGTGATGTAAAGAGATTACAATATACATTCTTGACCTAGGACAGACTACTACAAATTACTGTTCTTATCTCTTCCCCAATAATGCTAGAACTCTGGAATACTTTAGTTTACCTCCCTCTTTTGCATTTTTATGTTTACCTCTGGGACATTTTGTTAAAGAACTTCCTTTAGTATTTGTTTTAGTGAAAGTTTGCTGGTGACAAAATCTCTCAGCTTCCATTTTCCTGAGAAAACATTTCACTAATGATCAGACTATCTTTTTAACTTAATTTTCACTACTTTGTTTTCACTTATCGATGGGTAGTGTATTCTATTTTATCTTTTTTGCACTATTGCTAGATAATTTGAGACCTTCTTCTTCTGGCACTTTCAACTTTCTACCAGCTTTCATCGTTTATGTTGAAGAGGTCAACTGTGACCTTATTATTTAGTGTCATATTTCTCTGGATACTTTTAAGATTTTTCTCTTTGTTTTTGGTTGTCAACCATCTAATTATAATATTCCTAAATCTTGTTTTCTTTGTATTATTTTGCCTGGAATTCACTGAGCTTCTTGAATTTGTTGGTCATTATCTCTTACCAGTTTTAGAAAATTCTCCCCCATTAGCTCTTCAAGTGCATCTTCAATCTCATTCTTTCTCCCCTTACGGAAGTTCAGTTACATGTATGCTAGAGCTTTGGATATTGTTCTATGTATTTCTTGTGCTCTTTTCTGTATTCTCAATCATTTTCTTTCTCAGTTTGGCTTTGCCCAGGAACTCGGTTTCTGGCTCATACCCCGAGTTTGCAAATATAACCAGGGTAAAACTACAAAATGTCAGCCCACTACTCCATGGCTCTCCCCTTTCCATATTCTTAATTGCCCTGTTCTCCACTGCTTCAATAGCTGTCTACTACTGTTAAACATAAGATCCTTTAATTAATCTATCTTTTCTAGCTGTTCTCAATGGGAGCTTTGGTATGGCAACAACTATTCCATCTTACTCTCATATGGAAATCCATATAATGATGTTTTGATTGGATTATAAGATCTCTTTATTAAAATGTACAATTTTATTTGAAAATTTGGCAGATAACACCAGCCTGTATGAAAATAAAATGTTGATGTAAAATGTACAGTGACAGCAAAGTATTTTCTTTTTTTAACCAAAAATAATTTGTTTCAAAATTGAAGGAATATTAAAAATGAGTATGATGAAGCCAATATCTCAATTTTTTAATTCTATCTTTATTACCCACTTATACAATAGTAGCAAAAGCATTTGTAGAGGTAAATGATTATTTGGTGGGAAGACTGCCTTCTGAATATATGTCAGCAATTCAGCTTTTCTGGGTATTTACTCAGGTGTAGGGTGTGGTGAACCAGGCATCCCTAAGTGATAATTGAATGGATATAGAGACATTTTTCAGAATGGGATATATAATCAGAAGTCTCAATGGAAGATGATTAATTTATTATTTTTAAAAAACACATTAGTTATGGCTCAATATAATTCAAGTGCTTCTGGAGCTTTGCTTCCTAATTTTTTCCAATATTTTTTAAGGCCCTTGTTAAATTTTATATTATGATATTAAACTAAATTTGAATAGATTACATATAACTTCAATGGCAAAAATTCTGAGATCCAAATCATGTGGTAAGAAATCTAGTTAACGACATGATAGTGGTATCTGGTAGTTGATTCAAATTTATTAGAATACCATGTCAGTCCTAATAAATAAACAAGCAAAATGTTACATATTTATTTTCCTAAAAATCTTAGGCAGACTATGAAGGGTACATCTGGACATTCAAGATTTAGTGAATAATTCAAATGTAATTGCTGAAGCCAATGGATCCTTAGCTAGATCCAAAGTTTAATTAGTGATCAACTTTTTCTTGGACTGCATGATCCAATAAACTCCTCTTTTCACACAACTGAATTTGCTTTGAGTTTCTGTCACATAAAACAAGCAAGAAAAACCAGAGATGATACAAGAAAAATCAAGATCAAATAACCAAGGAGGAAAAAGAGACTATATGTATCGGAACCTAGAGACTAATTACAAATAATCAGGAAAAAGCTGTGATAACTTCCAGAATCCAGAAGGCCTTGGGTCACAAATAGATGAACTGGGTTTGCCTGTGATTGAAAGAGAGGGTGGGACCTGCTGAGGTATGGATTCAGGGACTGCTGACCTCCAACCTTCCTTCCTTCAAAGGACATTTCCCCTCCCAGAACTCAGAATCCCCTCCGACCCTGACAAGAATTTATTCAGAGGGCATTTTGTCTAGCTATTAATTCAGTTTTGGTTAGCATTTGCTGCATCTGGTAGTCTTCCTAACCTTAGCTTGACTGCTGGCAGAAAATTCTAGAAGGGTAGGGAAAAGGAACGGGAATAGACATGGAGAGAATAAACATTTTGTTGAAAACATTTTGGCACTCTTAAAGACCACAAAATCATTGGTTCTACTGTTTTCATTTTCTCTCTCAAAATATTATCTTGCGACTTACATAGATAGAAGATGCAAAGCAAGAAACAGAAAGATTATAAAGAGAGAAACATTTTCATTGATCTATTAAGATTATTCTAACTCAAGCTTAAAAAAATAAAAAAGAACTTTCTAGAAAGTTAATTTATTTAATGTCCCCAAATGAGCTTGTTCTGGAATTGGCAATGAAAATGTAGGCTTGGAAGTCCCACGTCAAAATGGACCTTTAAAAATGATTTTCCCATAAAATGGTCAGCAAATATTTGACTTTTTTAATTGCAGTAAGATATTTATATTAAGCCATTATTTCTTCGTACTGTAGCTTCTCCAAAAGCACACAGAGTAAACAGAGGAGGAGATATATTATAGTGTAAAGATTACTGTGTTCTACTTTGATCTGCCAGGGATTAGATCTCTGGCCTCGGACAAGTTATTTAATCTCTCCAAATCTTAGTATCCTCTTCTAAATAATGCAGAATTTGATACCTCCTCCAAAGTTATTTTAAAGATTATTTGAGTTAACAAGTCTAAGGTGTTAATACAAGACTACAGGTAACACATGTTCAATTACACTGTTCCCTTCCCTTTTTCTAAAAACACACTGAGATAGCTTTGTGGCATGACATAGATCCAAGAAAACCCCCATTAAAAGTGTGTTTTATTGTTCTTTAGGTATAAAATTCATATATTTGTAAACTTTTGACATATTATCTAGCAACACAACAACTATGAGGAAGAGAAGAGAAGATTTGGGAAATAAGACAGTTTTCAAAAATAATCCAGCAACAAACTAAGGGTTGCTGGAATGGTGGGGGTGTGGGAGGGATGGGGTGGCTGGGTGATAGACACTGGGGAGGGTATGTGCTATGGTGAGCGCTGTGAATTGTATAAGACTGTTGAATCACAGACCTGTACCTCTGAAACAAATAATACATTATATGTTTTAAAAAAAAAAAGAAGAAGAAGAAGATAGTAAGAAGGGAAAAATGAAGGGGGGGCAGTCGGAGGGGGAGACGAACCATGAGAGACTATGGGCCCTGAGAAACAAACTGAGGGTTCTAGAGGGGAGGGGGGTGGGGGATGGGTTAGCCTGGTGATGGGTATTAAAGAGGGCACGTATTGAATGGAGCACTGGGTGTTATATGCAAACAATGAATCATGGAACACTACATCAAAAACTAATGATGTAATGTATGGTGATTAACATAACATAATAAAAAAAATAATAATCCACCCATCAGGAGGTCTATAGGTCCTACATAAATGCCATGTGCCATTCATATCTATGACTTACTAAATTATAACACTAATAGTTAAATGTGTATTGTGTGTCAAGCACTATGCTACGTCCTTTAGTTATATTAGCTCATTTAATACTTCATGATATGAAGAAGGTACTGTTAACTAGTCACATATTACAAATGAAGAAACTGAGCTTCAGAAATGGTAAATAATTTCCCAACATCACATCACAAGTAAGTAGCAGAGCCTGGGTTCAAGCCAGGCACTCTGCCTTCAGGGTCTAGTGTTCTTCATGTGGTGCCACTGCCCATGGACAGCAAATTCTGGATCTCCCCAAATGCCATCCCCAAAGCACTGGCTGACACCCACACCTTTGCTCCTGCTTGTTAGCTGCATGAGTCGTGTATGTGGTGGCATTAAGTCCTCAAATCCTCTCATAAGAGAAGATCTCAGAGGATATCAGCAGGGAAAATGAGAGCCCTGGGAGCCTGAGAGGAGAAAAAAGCAGGTACAAAACAAAGATGAAAAGGACAGAAAATGCAGGGTGTGCTTCCCACAGCATCATGACATTTTGAAGTGGAAGGGACAATCCTGAGGCCCTAGAAAGGTTAAGGACATCATCCAAAGTCATGCTGAGTCAGGTATGACATCCGTGAGTCTGGTATATTCCACTTGAAAGCCTTCAAATAGACAGATCCATGCAGTTTAGAGGAGAAGGTGAATCCTGAGAATAGCAGAATACCCAGCTTTCTAGGAATGAAGACCATTTCAGTATATTAATGGACTGTGTTTACTTCAACGATAGAAGAAAAATACCTAACAAGTCCCCAGTAACTTTCAGGTTGGGTAAAAGCCAGCTGAGGGAAAGCATAGGCAGGTTTTAACCACAAGAAGTAAGATTTAAACACAGTTTCAGAACTGTTAGTTTGAGACCTGAGTAAAGGAAGTATTGCTGTATGGTGCATTTAACTATGTTCTTAGACTCTCCTTGCGGTGAGCTAGGGAAGTGGTGAGGGTTTAATGATAGAAACTGATCAACTGAGCATAGTCGACCAGGCCTATAGAATAAATAATGCTTTTTAAGCCTGTGAAGTATAAGTAAACCTGAGGAAATCTGAGTAAGATCAGTGGATTGCATTAATGTCAATATCGTGGGGTGATATACTAGAATTGTATAAGATGTTTACCAATAGGGGAAACAGGGAAAAGGGTGCACAGGATATCTCCGCATTATTTCTTCTAATTGTATATGAATCTACAATTATTTCCAAATAAAATGTTCAGTTAAAGAAGTACAGGTTCCTGAATTGAAGTATAAGATGCCAATATGTAGCACAGTGATAAATATTAGCGGAATGAATGAGTGAATAAACGATTGTCAGGTTATTTTGTGTTAAACTTTATGGTCACCCTATAAAAACTGTTTCTCCTCATTTTCCCTTTAGCATCATTCCTGGGCTACTGGAATAGCTCTCAAATTGATCTCATTATTTGCAATGTTTGCTTTGCACAGGACTACCGGATTTCTCATTGTAAAACACAATTTTGATGACTCTTCCTATCTCAAAGCACCAATAATTCCTCATTGTTTACAGAACAAAAATTAGTTTAACCTAGTATTCAGACTTTCTATCTTTCTAGGCCCCTACCCCAATATTTTTTTTATGATTATCTACTCCAGACAAGTAAATCAACTTCCTGTTGCTAGTGTATGCCCTAAGCTCCCTTGCTTCTGTAAGCTTTCCATTCCAACACACCCTCATTCTTCATGGGCTCATTCCTCATGTTGGCCCTTATCTGCTAAGTGATCTCAGGGAAGCCCCTTGTTCTCCCAGTCTTAGTTTATTCACCAGAAAAATGAGTGTAATCACAATTATTCTAGAGCTTCACGAGGAATGAGATAATATATTCAAAATTCCTAACACAATACCTGGTACCTGATATGATTTGGGGAAATAGTCATTTTCTTACTACCTTTTGCCTTGTAATCAAACTGGTTGTCACCCTTTTCTGCTCACTGGGGTCCTTTCCTCAGTGTATTTTATACCTTCCATCTTCCAATAACTTCTCTAAATCACTTTTATCTTTTTAAATCATTTATTTAGAAAAAAAATGTTGTTAGAGAAAGAATTTTCTTCAAAGCATTTTGGCACCATCTTCTTCTGCAGTAAAACTATGTACAGCTCAACCTCACACCCACACAATGACAATCCATAAAGTGAAAAGTGCCCACACCCTCCTTGAATTAGAATCTGATGGGAAAAGAAACCGCATATTGGTGTTTTCTCAAGCAGGTTGTAGCTGCTGAATGAATAGCCCTGAACAAACATTGAGAGAGCTACTCAGCTTTCTAGTATTATCATGCAGCCTACTTTGGGGCTCTTTCAAGAGATAATAAGGAGATATGACCTGCATAAATCCAAAGAACAGTTCAAACATAAATGGTGCCTGAATGAATGAAGGAATTGAGATCTCCTCACGTAGGAGCTATAAATCTAGATAAGTAAAATAACATTGGATTGTCCTCTTATGAAAACAGGCCTAAGACAGACAATCTTCCTCTCTGTTCCCCTTTCCAGATTCTCATGCTCATGTACTTTCTCCTCTCCTGTGTGAGATGGAAGAAGGATATTACTGTTGTGAGCTCCCAACCTAGACATCCTGTGGCTTTCTGGGAGGTGGGAGTCGAGAGGAGTATAAAAGGCACAGAGAAACAAAAATGCCCTCAGAGGGGTTTATGTTATTTTTTAAAAAGCCATTTATGATGTCCTGTAAACTAGGGATGGAGAGAGGGACTGTGCTTCTGGGAGGAACACTCTGTGGTCAAAAGGTTTTGACTAGGGGTTGAGAAGCCTGGGTTCTATCACTGGATTTGCCATTTCCTGACTCCATAGCTCCAGGCGTCTCATGTCTCCTCTCTGGGTCTCAGTTCCTTCCCTCACAGAGTCAGGGAATCGGACCAGGTCACCTCAAGGTTTTCCAACATTGACATTCTCTGCCTCAAAGTTTGGCCCTTTGATTTTTTGCCTATATTACCTGAAAGGTCAATTCTAGTTCATGTGAGAGAAAAATAAGGAATTCTTCATAATTTTAGTTACAAATGATTCGTTGGAAAACAGGAAGAGTAAGGCAAAAAGGAGATATATAATAGTGTGGGGGGCAGGCATGGAGTGGCACAAAATAAGAGTACAATCACTTGCAAGTATTAGACCCTAGGAATATGTGCTCCTCTCAAAGAGTTGGAGGGCTTCTCTGATAGCAGGATGAGACCAACAAAGATGCCCTGCTTACTAGCTTGGAAGAGGAGACAGGCTCTCTTCCCAAAGCATTAGGATGTGACTAGGATGAGAAATGGCCTCGAGCCTGGGGAGCTGAATGAAGCAAAGTTAAACTGTGATCAAAAAGGATCTAGGTGATTTTTCCCTCCCTGTGATGTCCAGGAAGAGGTTGACTCTATAGATTGCTCGTTTACTTGGTCACATTTCGAGAGTGTGTTTTCTCCCTCAAGGCATTTGGAAAAAGAAGATAAGTCATGATGTTTGATTCCTTTATGATCTTCAGTGCAGCATTTGCTCAAAAGTAACAAACTCCCCATCCTTTCAAAGAACTTGATTTTGTTGTCAGTTTCCTTTCTTTCTTTTTTTCAAAACATCTTGGTGAGAACTGTGGGAAAAAGATTATCCAAAGGAACAGTGGATGGCAGTATTGGTTTGCATCTCTAAAGCAGAAAGCAATGGAAAGTACTATTTTTTTAAAGAAGAAAAGGAGCATATACTCAGTCTATTGAACGAGCCTCACATGGGCGTGGGGCTAAAACCATGAAAAGTTTGTTTGCAGTTTCAAAACCTGATTAGGCAAATATATCAGATAATTTGAGAGTATTGCATGGAAGAAATGTGGATGGGGAAAATATTGGCCCAGAAAGAAACAATGGCCTGTTTCAATTCAAAGTTTTGCATAATCATCCTCACAGTAACTAAACAGTAGTTAACATCTAGAACTAGCCAGTCAATAGCCTATGAACAAGAAACACAAGGGGCATTCAAAAGCGCAATAGCAATCACATGCTGTATGCAGGGATAGAAGAATTTAGATTAAAAGAGTGAGAGGCCAGGATGAGAAGGAGAGTAGGATGGAGTACAGACAGGCAGCTTATTGTGAATTTCATTTTTCATTTTTAGTGAGGAATATGCATGTTTCAGTACTTACATAGCACCTGTTACCTTAGGAATGCAGATTATTTTTTTTTACTAACTCTTCTCCTTTTTGAGTGCCTCGCATGTACCTTTGTGCACTGCTTTGAACACTGATTTGTTCATGTATGTATTCCATCATTCATTAACAGATATCTTTGAGCATGTATGAAATGCAAGGTACTGGGGATACAAATGCCCTAGGAGGGGAAATAGACATGATAAATAGAAAAGTGCCGTGTAATATGGTAACAGCTAAGTGGTTTATTGAATTGTTGTCTCAGATGGGTGGCTGATGACATGATATACTTTTCTTCCTTAAGCCCATTGCCCCTTGCACTGTGTCAAATCTCCCTATCTTGTATATACTAAATCATGTCTTGGGCAGATCTCAAAATCTCTCAAGCACTTCTAGTTACTAAAGTCGCAATTTTTCACTTTCAATTGTTATCCACTTTAAAACTTATTTTTCCAGCACATTTATTTATTTTTTTTAAGATTATTCACTTATTTATTTAGAGAAAGAGAAAGAGTGAGTGAGGGTGGGGGAGGGAGAGGGAGAGAGAGAATCTCAAGCAGACTCTGTGCTAAGTGTGGAGCCTGACCCGGGGCTCCATCAAACAACCCTAAGATCATGACCTGAGCTGAAATCAAGAGTCTGACGCTCAACCAACTGAGCCACCCTGGCGCCCCTCCATCACATTTAAAGATAGTTATTTACCCAGTTTAGGCCAGCTTTGTGGCTGTAGGAACCTAAAGAAGGAAAGAAAAAGTTGTCCTTCCTTCTTCTTTCCCCTCCCTGATCTTATTGTGGAGGCTATAGAATACTTGTCATCTGTTCTGGGACATATACTGCACCCTCCATTTTCCAGGCCTAATTCTATAGCCATCTGCCTGGGCTGCCTATCTCTGTTCTTCTGGCTGTTGCGGAATCTCTGTGTGCAGGCATCATCCTCTTCCCAATCTTTCAGCTTCTGCTCCCATCAGAATACCAGTATTCTCTTTCTGAGTCCCTCTGTCCAGCCTCCAGTCCTGTGCGATGCCCAGTGACCTGTAGGGAGCTCATACAGTTTTGCGTCTAATAGAGGCTGCCTTGCTTCTGTGCCCTTGCTCTGTCACCTCTCCCTTCTTACTTTCGTCCTGCCCATGTATATGCAGGGCAAATGACCAAGCCAGCTGCCCAGACAAGTGACTAACTAAGAAACAAGACCCGATCTCCCTTCTTGCAAGCATCCTCCATCTTTGGGAACACCCCTTACATAGTTTTACTTTATAAAGACTGTTTCTCCAGAAATGATGGTAGGATCTAAAATGGAATGGAATGTATAAAGTGAGACTATGACAATGAGAATGGTGACCCCCTGGATGAGGAATAAGAAAGATGAAGAGGCTGGGGATGGCTCCGATGTTTCTAGCAGTGAAGATGTAGTAGATAACGACATCATTCTCAAGAGAGGGAAGAGGGCACAGGAACATGTTGGGATGGGAAGGTAAGACATTTAGCTTTGGACATAAGATGATGGATATCCAGACAAAAATGAACTAAATCAAATGCTAATTAGAACTAAAAAATAAATACAAATTACAAGATTAGTTAGAAGGGATTCCAAACCTGAATGGATAACCTAAGCCTTGATGAATATGCAATGAAGAAAATGCAAAAAGAATAAGGTGGGTAGAACACTGGTTTCTGAAAGATCCTCTTGGGATGTCCATGGACTTAATGAAACATGAAAACTGGCAAATTAGATCAGACTCAAAAGTAAGGCATTCCAAATGGGGAGAGGTCAGGAAACAAGTTTTTTTTAAAGTGTTTTCATTTCAGCAGTCCAAAAATAATAGGAGAAAAGGGTAGTTCAAATAATAAAAGAAATAAGAGAAGAAACTACTCATTCCAAAACAGCTCATATTCAGACTATTTTTTAAGATTTTATTTTTTTAAGTAATCTTTACACCCAGTGTGGGGCTCAAATTCACAACCCCCAGATCAAAAGTCGCATGATCCACTGACTGAGCCAGCCAGACGCCCCTAGACCTTTTTTTTAAAACAGCAACCAACACAAGCTCGGGCAATCAAAACAAAAAGAAACAGTAAAAATGCTATAAAAAAATAGCTTCAAATAACAACGAGCAAAGAAATGCTTGGGAAAATATACAACTTACAGATCACTGGCAGTCAAAAAAAACTTGGGATTTGAAGGTATTTTACAAATCTAATTCAATGTCTTCATTGGATAGATGCAAAGCTCCAACCCCAGGCAGTGAACACGAATTGAATAACTAGTGAGTCCAGGGCCAGCTCTCTTTCCTTAGCCATCAGCATCACTTTTACTAAAAAACTAAAGTATCACTAAAGGCCCCTCTTGGACATCTATGAGGCATCTTTGAGAAGAGCCGGTGCAATAGCTTCTTTTTTTTATTTTTTAAGACTTGTTTTAGGAGTAGTATAAGTTTACAACAAAATTAAGAGGGAGGTACAGAACTTTCTGCCCTTAGACATGCATAGCCTCCCCAGTAGCAGCATCCACTTCCCAGAATGGTACACTTTTTTTTTTGTTTTACCAAAGATGAGCCTACGCTGGTACATCATAATCACCCAAAATCCATAGTTTACCTTAGAGTTCACTCCTGGTATTGTACATTCTATGGGTTTGAACAAAGGTATGATACATATCCATCATTACGATGTCACACAGTGCATTTCACTCCCACAAAAATCCTCTGTGCTCTGCCTGTTCATTTCTCCCCTGCCACCCCCATCTCTAGCAATTGCTGATCTTTTTTTTTAAATTAATTTATTTATTTGAGAGAGAGAGAGAGAGCAGGGGGAAGAGCAGAGGGAGAGAGAGAATCTCCAGCAGACTCGCTGATGAGCATGGAACCCACATGGGACTCCATCTCACGGCGCTGGGATCATGACCTAAGCTGGAATCAAGAGTCAGAGGCTTAACCGACTGAGTCACCCAGGCACCCCACCACTGATCTTTTTTTGTCTCCATAGTTTTGTCTTTTCCTGAATGTCTTATGATTGGAGTCATATAGTATGTAACATTTTCAGATTGGCTTTTTTCACTTAGTAACATGCATTTAAGGTTTCCAGTGGCTTCCTTTTTAAAGAAAGAGTGAAGAAATCTAGGGAGTCTTCCCAACCACACCCATCTTGGATTCTCTATGACAGTAGGAATTCCTGAATAATGTCACCAGCCTAATGACTTGATTAAATCAAGACCATAGTCCATGGGCGCCTGGGTGGCTCAGATGGTTAAGCATCTGCCTTCGGCTCAGGTCATGATCCCAGGGTCCTGGGATCGAGTACTGCATCGGGCTCCCTGCTCCTTGGGAGCCTGCTTCTCTCTCTCTCTCTGTCTCTCATGAATAAATAAATAAAATCTTTAAAAAAAAAAAAGACCATAGTCCAAAGGAAGTCACCACGGTCATTTTTTTGAACTATTTGTACATTATGACTAGTTTCTATTCCTGCTATTTATTTAAAATTATATTTCTGAGAAAATGGAGAGTATGACCACGACAGAAGTGGTCATGATTTTCCTTGTCTATACTGGTATCAGTTAATAAAGGAAAGAGCCCTCCATAATTCTTGACGAGATTGTGACATGGAAAGGAAAATAGTAGCCATGGCCCAGATCCTTAAGATTACCATTGATTCTGTCAATAATTTTCTGTATTTAAATATCAACTAAAAGAGCAAAATACTTAAGAATGCTCCAAGTGGCTGCTTCCCATGATTTTTGTATGTCTAGTAATTCAATTCTACAATGTAAATAGCTGGCAGCAGCCGTGTTGTGTGTTAAATATCTCATTACAAAATGCTGGAAAACTAGAGAATTACTGACAATTAAGGGTTGGTACACACAAGTGGCCAAAATTGCAGTTTACGAAAGAATGATAATTGCTCAAGAAGATAGAATTGATGCATATAATTGGATTTGGTCATTTTACTTTTATCATGCATTTACATTACCTCGAATGGATGAATGCAGTTGCTATATGAATTAACAGGCATCATTTTGTACACAGCTTTCCTTTCCACACCACTGCCCCACAACCTTCAGCCTCAACATCGGAGCTTTTATTTTCTATTTTGACTCTCTGTCAGTGTTTTCTTTTCTTTGTGCACCCTGAGATAGCACGGGCAACAGAGTTAGACAGTAAATTTTCCAATGCAAAAGAGTTATCAATACTTGAATTAATATCCACAGAATGGAACAATGGTTGAATGTATCTAATTATCGACAAATGGCAAAACCAAACTTCAGAGTGTGGTGTGAGGACCACAGGTTGGATTAACATTTGTATGTTTATTCTTTTATGAGTGTCCTCCATTAACTGTTGCTTCATTTGTTTCCACAGAAAGCATCATTGCTCAGAGCATTCACTCGGGTGAGAGGACCCATGGTTTTCAAGAAGAAACATAAATGACTGCCATGTGGCAAATCTAAGGGATGCCCTAGATAGCATACTACAGACATATAACAAAACAAAAATTGGAGAAGGCCCAAGTTATCAGGACAAGATAATGATTGGTCTTTAAAAAAGTTGATCCTCATAGGTTTTTCCTTTGCTACTATTTTCTACCAAGATGAAAATCTTTCCGTGTTACCACTGTTGGGGAATCGGAGAATCCTTGGTGATACTTGCCAATTTGCATGACTGGTTTCATGTAATTAGATCAGTTCTATCACATTTCTGACAATTACAAAATATTTTCCAATTATATCTGATGATTTTGAACATTTGGAAGACAACTGCCATTTGGATGGGTTAGGTGAATTGACTCTACCCCTAAGAACCTTGGAATGGTCTATGCAAATAACATCTTGTTTAAAAGTGTCTTCTGCACACCTGAAACCGTGAAGTCTTTTTATCTGTAAGATTTGTTAAAATTTGAACTTTGCTTGAACGGATAAAATCTTACTCCCTTAAAAGCCAACTGTAAAGACAACTTTGGAGAAGATGCAGCTGAGAAAGAGGAAAAAATGAAAGATATAGAGGGGATGGGAGATTGCTGATTTGAGTTTTGGGATGGTGGAAGTGGACCACAGAGACCCTTGTCCTCCACAAACACTTATTTCTATGTTCTAAGTCCTCATTCCTAAGTGAAGGGCATATCCTCCTCCAAACTGCTACATCCGCATGGTTCCTCATCACAAACCTTACCTGTTTTCAGTCACTTTATTCCAACAGCACCAGCATTTATGCATTCTTTTTGCCTGGAAATAAAAGAAAATCAACTTTGATGTCAAATGCTTTTGCCACTTCATCTCAAGATTCTATGATTCCATGAATACAAGATAATGACAATTTAAGTCATTTGTGATTTTTATTTTAAGATTATATACCCAAAGATGGTGTAATGCTTCTATTTTTCTCTTGTGTATATTTTTCAATGTTCACTTTTATAATTTAAATATAGTTGAAATAGTTACTAAGATTACAAAAGACCGCTCAGAGGAACAGAGATGAACAATATAAAATTCTCATTCTATTTGGCAAACCTGGCATAACCCAGAAAAGTTACACAGGTAGAGGGAATAGAGATCACTTGAGATTTATCCTGAAAAATTCAAAGTATATGGATATTCAAAAGGAAGAGATGCAACAAACTATTAATTCTGAAAAGTTTTGGCATGTGATTTTCCTTGACATCACAAGTTGGGCTACATTAGCAGAGATTCAGTGTTTATAAGCTAGAAAACCTCCTTCTTCACATCATTTAAAGAACATAATTAAAACACCATCACAGATTTACCAAAACAACAAAAATAAAAGTTAAAAATGAGAAAAAAATAAATAATACCCTTGATTAGAGGAATTGAACCATAATGAAAACACAAAGAACTAAATGTAGCTTGAACGGTTGGAAACTGAGGGAGGGTATGACTAGTCAACCGGTTTTTGAAGGGAACACACAAGAAATGGAGCAATTGGATGAAATCGAGCAAGGAAATACCTGGGCTGTGTATTAAGAAGCATTTTCTAACACAGTTGTTGGTTGGACTCTGGAAAAGTCACCCCTTTAAGGGAAATGATGAAACCCTTTTTCTTACTTTGTTTAAACTGGATTGGATCAAGCTTTGCCTCTTAGGGGTATAGGCCTATTTGGATGGATTCTAATAAATCATTTTGACTCCTGATTTCTGTGAACCAAAAAGTTTAGGGCATCTGGCCATTGATTCTAAAAATAAATTCTTCCCCCTCCAATACTTTAACTCTTTTTTCTCTTCTCCCAACCCTATGATCTACTTTTAAAGGAAATATAAAGGACTTGTAGTACCATTTCATTATTTTCCAGAGTAAGATGAACTAACTAAATAAAAGTATTTGAAAGCGGTCCATTTTGGGTTTGGAACATTCTTGGAATGGAAATTTACATCTATTAAATAAGAGCTAGCCATTTGGCTCTTGTTAGGAAAATGTTTACTATGAATGTCAAAATTCTGAAGTAATGCAGAATTTAGTTCTAGTTATAAAATCGATCTATTAAAACAATCCCTTAAAATGACCACCATCCAAAAGCTATTGTTATTATATAAAATTTGTGGTGTGGCCTAAAATTTTAATTCACATACCTAATAAAGGCATGTTATTTACATAATTATATTTATAACTCATATAAGCATAATATATAAAATACATTTATCTTCTCTTTTCTGTAAGCACTATATATTGTTTGCATAATAATAATTTCCACATCTGACAAGCTAAGATGTTATCAGTGTACTGGTTGCAAAAACACAACTTATTTCTTTGGGCTTAATAAAATGGCATAGCTTTTCTATATGGACAGTAAGAAACTTTCAGAGACACAAAAAATTTTTGTTTGCTTTGGAACAGATTACAAATTTTGTATGTTGAAATAAAAATAGCAAGTAGTATTCCCACATTTACCCTTCAACCTAAATGTCAGTGCTATGGTATGTGAGAATGGAGATGTCTCAAATATGAATGAGAAGGGGTTACCTTATCTCCTCCTAGGTAAGATGCATGATTTTGATGGGGTCAGCATTACCAAAAATGACTTAGGACCCCTAGTGAAAGATCACATCTTATAACCAGATAATAATTGACTGATGTTTGACATCCATTTGTGTTGCTGCTTAGGAAACTGTCTGGAAGCCACTGTCCTAATCTTCTCGTTGACTGGCCTGAACCAAGAACATTTGATCATTCTAGGCAAAGAGCAGGCTTATTGACATAAAATGTTTTTTATAGAGCTGAGCACAATGATGCTACTCGCCTCCTCCTTAAAATGAAATGCTCAGTAATGTAGGAGGCTTCTAATCTGTTTACCAGCTGTACTGATGAGCTGGATTTATTTAACTGTTATCACCAAACTGACCTATGTTACAGTGACAAATAATGTTTCAATGAACAAAAGTAGCATCTTTCTCAGGCTTTTCTTTTCCATGAAAAGAGAAATTTATGTTCAAAGATTCCACTTTTCCCTACTCTTTAAATGTAAATATGTTAGAGATATATTAAAATGGCATTTGATATAGACTACTATTTTTAAAACAAAGTTGTCATTTGACTCCTGGTGAATTGCTCATAAATTCAGGACTGAATAAAGAGATCAGATTACATTAAATGCATTTTGGTATCTATAACTTTCTGCAATGAATTAAAACTGGCTGATCGTGTCTCCAGTGCATTTCATTTTCTGTTGATTCATGTACTGTAATATAACCTTCAAAATTCCCTTATGCCAACAAACTCACTCAGATATGCTGAGTGCAGGAGGAGATTAAAGTGGCTATAAGATTGAAAACTGTATGAAGGCATCAGATAAAGCAGTAGAGGTATAATGAAAGTGTAAACAAAGCCGGTAAATGTAGAAATTACTGTTCATAGAATCCACTGTTGAATTCAATGGAGAGTTTAGCTCCCTGACAAATATATATTAATACCAAACAAATTGGCAAGATCAATACACGAAGCCTGTTTCATTCTTATTAAAGTATTTTTCTCTTTGAGACAAAGCATAAGTAAGGCATGCCATTCACCTTTGGAAAATGTAATATTTCCCCAACAGGAATTTCACATTCAGGTAGTACTCAGATTCCCAGCTCTGAGAAACTCACATCAGATGATTTTCCGCCACTCTTTAAAACTGAAGTTCCTTACAGAAATAACCTTTCATATTTTCCTGGGCAGTAGCTTTTTGTTTCTGCATTGTGGTAGCCAATCCATCCTTTAAAGGCTCTTTAAGCTGGGGGCTGGGAGGAGCATTATTACTGAGCTAGGAGCCTCTATTGTTTCAGTAGTAGCTAGAGCTATGGATGAATGCTTTCAACAGAAGTTAAAAGAGATAATGAGTCTTTAATGATACAAAATCAGAGCCTTGTGTGCCTAGTGAAGCTTGACATGAGCTCCAGCTTGCAGCTAGCAAGAAAAGCTCATCCGCTATCTGTTTTATAGACTAAAAATACCCAAAGTCCCGTCTTGGAAAATTGTGTATCCCTTAAGATAGGATCACTGGTATCTGTTAGGTTAAACTGTTCTGAGATGCAAAACAAAATTGGACGAAAAGTCTATCCTTCCCTATACATCTCTTTACATCTTACGGTAAACACATTTCCATCTTCAAAGCAGCATCTTCTATTTTATTCGACTTTTTCAAGAGCAACTTCCTTTTGTGTGTATATTTATTTTTCTTCCTCTCCACCAAAAGTACAAACAAGAAACTCTAGTGTCACCTGCCTGGGCACACCCTCAGCTGTGCTCAACTGAGAGAGGTTTTTTTGTCCACCAAGTATTAGGAAACTGGTTTGAATTTCAGCTGTGTAAATGTGTTAAGTACCAACAAAAACTTCTGGAGAGCAGTGGGAGAAAAACTCCTTCATGAACACAAGCCAGACTCCTTGATGTTAAATCAGATTTGCTTCTGAAAGGATTGGCATGTCTGATATGATTAGGAAGCTTCAGTTGTGCTGATTATAAATTAAAATTAAGAAAAACAGATTGATCTGGAAAATAAGAAACATAAGGGCACATTGCTACACTCTACTCTTTGCAATGATGCTTTAAAAGTGATGGATATGGGAATTATTTATTGTAGGAATCCTAACTAGGTTATTGTATAAAGATTTGCATGCTATCATCATTGTATTAAGGTGCCAAAATCAGTTACAGAAACGAAGAAAGGAAAACATCAACATAACTTGACTTGGTATATATTCAGCATGCATTCTTCTTTCATCTTCAAAAAATGTTCATGAGTGTGAGTGAACTGGGGAGTCAGGGGAAGGTGGGATTCAGTAGGCAGATAGCCCATAATCCATTGAAAACAACTGAATTATTCGACTGGGGTTTTTTTGGGAGAGAAATTTATTTAATTTTCCCTCCTTTCTCATTCATTTCACCCCATTCCCGTTTCATGCCATTCACCTCCTCTTCCACACTAGTACCAGGGAAAAATAATCATTCAAGTTGAAATATAAGGTATTTTTAAAAGACTTAAAAGAGTGGGGAACAAGGGAAAAGGGAGGCAGAAGTATATTTTTTACCCCAAATTACTATTTTGAACCATTTTCTTATTTACACAAAGAAGCAAAAATTGTTGATCACGTGGGCATAATTTTAACAACTGATTAATTTTAATTTGTTTTTAGATTTTATTTATTTATTTGAGTGAGAGGGAGAGAGAGAGAGAGAGAGCATGAGCAGGGGAGGGGCAGAGGGAGAAGCAGACTCCCTGCTGAGCAGGTAGCCCACACTAGGGGCTCAATCCCAGGCCCCTGGGATCATGACCGAGCCCAAGGCAGATGCGTAACCAACTGAGCCACCCAGGTGCCCCAAGAACTGATTAATTTTAATTTTATGATGGTGACGTTTCTCATCTATTACCTGACATTAATACAAAAGTATAACTCTAAATTTGTGAGTGTATTCTTAGAAAATCTTCTTTCATCACCGAATAATTAAAGGTTCTTCCTCACAGAAAACTCTTATTGTTAAACAGGAGAATTGTCATAATTATACCCACCATCCCAGCCCATAACCTTTCTGGGAATATAGAAAATACCAGGTGAATACATAGAAACTCTAGGTCTGGAAAGAGCTATGACTTATTTTCCCCATTCTCTCCCTCAGATTTTCTCAAGGATATTGTACAATAGATAATGGCTTGTGACCTGCTGCCTTTTACCAGAAAGCAGGGTGTATTAGATATAGTTAGTTTTCCTAAACTCAGTTCATGAATCAAGGCCCATAGACAACCTCCCCTGAAAAATGGACAACCCTGTTTTCTTCTGGAAAAGTCTTCTACCTCTACGGAACATAAAGTATCTAAAACAAACAGAATTTCTGAATTCTGAATGCAATACTTTGCAAAAGCATATAAGTCTATAAAGATGGACTGCAACACTGCTTTGCAAAACTAATATATTGCTACTATCTGAACAATCAAAATCTGGGTGCAATCTATACCTAAAAACACTGTCCAGAAATAAAATCTTCAATCATAGGAATAATTTAATATATTCGTTCAAGAAATATTTACCACGTGCTTACTATATTCATCACTCTGACAAAAAATAATTTATGTCATTCACTGTTCTATGTGTTAAGGATATAGCAGCAAGCAACGCAGACAAAGATCCCTCCCTTACATTCTAGTCTCTAGACAAGATGCTGAGAACACAGCAGTGAGTAAGATCAAAGAGTCCATGCCTTCATGACACTCAGTCTAATGGAAATGAGAGTCAGAAAGCAAGCAAATACATATATACACTTACATACATACATATGTAAAGCAGAGAGAGAATGTAAATATGCAAAACAATGGTGCAGAATATGTGACAGAGACACAGAAGAAGCTGATGTGGAAAATCTAGATTAGATGGAAAGGCAAATCTTTTTGGAGACAGAATGATAAGACTTTTTGGAATCTTCTTGGGACTTTTCTCTTATACTTATAACCAACTTTTCAAAAGAGATACCATTGAAATGTAATTCTATATCATTATAATAAAATGAATCAAATAAGAATACTTCAAAGAGATGGATATATTTTCTGAGAATATCTGTAAGGAGCTTTCTTTCTTAAAACACACCCACACAGGTGAACATAGTAAGGTAGGATTTATTCAAACAAAGTAGAAGGTTAAGATGATTCTCTAGATGATTCCAGAAATAAATACAGTTTGAAGGGAAAAATAGGATTAAAATCTTGGGATCGAAAGAATCAGATTATTGTTCTATATTAATCACATACTTTACATAGATTTTCAACTACTTATTTCATGGTAGTCCTATATGTGCAGTACTATATGAAATTTTACAGGCTCAGGAGCCATGTCAAAGATGCTGTTTCTAGTGTTCTGATTATGTTTTCTTATCTATAAATGTTAAATGTTAATAGCAGCTTGGAAACAAACTAGTAAAAGCCTGTTGTAAATAAGATACACTGAAATGCATATGGGACTTAATACTCTTTGTTTAAGAATTAGACCATAACTTACAGCTTATAGTCAAGAATTCCAATTTTTTTTCAAGACTTTAATGTCTGTATAACACACAATGAAGAAAAAATGAGCTGGTTCCATGGGATCAAATGGAGAAATAAATAAACCAATGAAAGGTAAATAGTACCTTCCATCAAATTTCATACTAAAATTATTTGCTTTGCTTTCCAGTAATTGAATTTGATACTATCCTACCATTTTATTATTTTTGAACTGTATAAATCCTACAGTACCCCCGTTTTTCTTCCTGTTTGATATTTTAAAAAGGTTACTTACTGAGCTTTTAAATCTTATTACTAAGTAATAGTCTAAGAGTATTATTCTTTCTATTTCTCATAATCAATTGTTACATAAATGAATTTTTTCTATCATCCAATGCTTTCATTTCATAATATTAATAAATTTCCAGGTAGATAAAAAAATGTGTGTGTGTATAATCAGAATTTTGATTATTAGTCAACATTAAAAATATTTTAATGAAGTATGCATTTAAAATAAAACATAGACAATATCATCCCCTTACTCTAAAATACATTGTTTCCTGGTTTATGTCAGGTGTTTTATTCTGCTCCACGAAAAAGATAAAAATGAACATTCAGCTCTAATCTGTGAAGAGCCTGTAATACATTGTAGCATTAAGGATGGAAATGGTAGTAGTAGCAGCTGTTACAAAAGCCTTGGCAGCAAAGAGCATTTGATTTTGAGTCCCCATTCTGATACCTATTATTTATGCAATTTTTCTTTCTTTTTTTTTTTTTTAAGATTTTATTTATTTATTCATGAGAGAGAGAGAGGCAGAGGGAGAAGCAGGCTCCCAAGGAGCAGGGAGCCCGATGCGGGACTCGATCTCAGGACCCTGAGATCATGACCTGAGCCGAAGGCAGACGCTCAACCGTCTGAGCCACCCAGGCGCCCTGCAATTTTTCTTTTGTTCCTATCTATGTCAATTTTAAAGTTTGACCTAGAGATCCAGGCTACATGGACAAGTAAATGAAGTCAGGAGAATCATCATGGATCAGGAGAATAGAGAAGAGCTGGGAGACTGGTGTTCTCAGCAATAAAGAGCAAGTTCAGTAAAAGAACAAGGATAAATGGAAATTAATCAAAAAATAAAAATAAACATGTTAGCCTTTATTTTTTTTTTACTTTACGGTCTTCACAAATCAATTATGTACACGTATCTGAATATTAAATATTTTTTAAAACATAAACTGAGACTATGGTATGAATTTATTCTTTAAAGTTTCCTTTAAATGATTTTCCCCTTAAATATTTTTTCTTTCTCCCCTTAAGTCCTAATATCCATGTCCTTTATCTCAAACCACAGTTAATTTTCAGAGATTATGTGTACCATACTCTACTGCAGAAATAACACAAGACATAATTAGAGTTATTTACCATTCTTTAACATTTCATTGTTTTGAATTGGTGCATTATTAGACATTCTAGTACACATTTTATAGCAGATCTCTGTGGAACTAAATATTCTTTATAACGTAAATCTTCTCTGCAGACTTTCCAAAGAATATCCCTACCAAAGTTGGACCAAAGACAACATTCTGATAGACACTGCTATCCTGAAAACATCTACTCTATAATAAGGTAGCCATTTCCAATGAAAACATTGGCTGTGCCAGAGAGCACTTAATAACACCTAGTAAAATTTATGTGAGAAGTAAACGCTCTAGCTTTCCATTTCAAGAAAGGAATTTACATGGAACAGATATAATGTTTTAGTCATCTTTGGATACATATTCTTTCTTAATATTTAAAATGAGTACATAATTTCTATGCCCAAATCTATTTTATTTTCATTTCATTTATTTATTTTATTTATTCATTTTGAGACAGAGACTTTGTGAGGGGGAGAAGAGTGAGGGGGGGAAGAGGCAGAGGGAGAGGGAGAGAGAGAATCTTAAACAGGCTCTATGCCCAGCGTGGAGCCCCACATGGGGATTGATCTTAATAACCTCCAGATCATGACCTGAGCTGAAATCAAGAAAGAGCACTTAACCAATTGAGCCACGAGGTGCCCCTCTGTTTTCATTTTTAAAATAAAAATACAAAGTTTCAATTTCACTTAGTAAGCCTTCCTGGGAATTTATTTTTATTTTTATTATTTTTTTTAAGATTTTATTTACTTGACAGAGAGAGACACAGTGAGAGAGGGAACACAAGCAGGGGGAGTGGGAGAGGGAGACGGGGCTTGATCCCAGGACCCTGAGCCAAAGGCAGGCACTTACCGACTGAGCCACCCAGGCGCCCCCTCTGGGAATTTATTTTTCTAGTTTATCATTACCATCTAAATGACTTTCTATTTGCTGTTATTCTCATTCTTTTGGCTTTATTGAACATTTCTTTAATTCCGTTCTTTCCAGGATATTATAATGATAATGGATTACACATGATGTAAATTAATAATGCACAAATAAGTAACTATGTTATTTTAGGATTCTTTTAGTAGTAAGCAACAGAAACCCAACCAGAACTAGCTACAGCAAAAAGGAGAAATATCCCCAAATGAAAAGGAGGCAGGGAAATATCAGTATACTCTGGTTCTATCTGTTGCCTCTCCTTCTGTGTGTCAGTTTTAATCTGTCTTGTTGCCAACTAACCATTTCCACGAAGCTGAGGCCATACTACTGATGGTTTCCACAGTCATCCTCACAGCTTGGACAGTGCCTGTCTCAAATCCTGGGGGAAGGATTCCAACTGATCTAGTTCAACTTCTGTGTCACATCTCAGAGCAACTGTTCTCCATAAAAGGAATGCATTCCCTAAAGAGGCATTTTGGAAATTTGTGAGGGTATATTTGATTACCACAATAATTGGGAGGTGCTATTGGCATTTAGTAGGCAGAAACCAGAGATAATGGATGTTCTACAATACACAGAACAATCCCACAAAATTAATTTTCCTTTTCCAAATGACATGTTAATATTCTGCTATATATTTGTATAATTATCTAAGCCAGAATATAACTATTTTTTATAAACCAAGTACTTCTGCATAATTTCAATTTATGTTTATAGTTTTCAGGAATCAACATGCTTTGTTTTGTTCAGAATTTTACCCAGGATTATTCACTATTTCAGAAATATCACATCAGCAAAATGACTGTGGTATTTGAATTACAAATATAACTTACATGTATCAGTCTGAATTGATAGTGTTCATATTCATAGTGAGGGAAAAAAACAAATTAAAAATATGACATTAGGTAGTAGAAATAAATCTTAACAGTAATTATAATAAATTTAAATAGATTAAACTCACCAATTAACATAGATTGCCAATTAAGATAGATCAAAAAAACAACCAAGATCTAGCAATATTTGCCTTAATGGGGCTATTGAAAGTATAGTCTGTGGAATAAAATTGGTCTGTACCCTATTTGTTACCATTCTGTGACAAAAGTAATAGAAAAATAGAGATCATTTATAAAGTTTTATAGAAACTTGACAGAGAAATTTCCTGTCTATTGAGTTTAATAGTTAAAGGGTAGTCATGTATTTTGTATGGCTTTGTTTTATTTTCTTTGCTAGAAAACCATATTTACCACATTTTACAAAAGTAAAGTACAATGGAAATAGAATAGAAAGTTGAGAAAACCTGGTCCTTCACCAGAGTGGTTTTGAGAAGCACTGGTCTACAAGGTACACACTTTAATAATATAAAAAAATTGACAGTTGAAGGATGGAAATAATGTGTCAGGCAAGTATAAACAGAAAGCTAAGGTAATAAACCTTATTTCTGACAAAGAAGTATTTAAGGCAAAAAAAATCAAAATACAAGAGGTACTACATAGAGCAAAAGTAACATATTTGCAACTCACAATATTGTCTAGAAATATATGAAGCAAAAACTAACGAATTCACAGGTAAAAGTAGAAAAAATAATCATTGTTGTTGATTTTAACATATTCCTCTTACAGGGGATAGATCAAACCACCCAAGAAACAACGAGTGTTGGCAAAGATGTGGAGAAAAAGGAACACTCTTGTACTGTTGGTGGGAATGCAAAATGGTACAGCCACTGTGGAAAACAGTATGGAGGTTCCTCAAAAAATTAAAAATAGAAATACCATATGATCCAGAAATTGCATTACTGGGTATTTACCCAAAATACAAAAACACTAATTCAAAGGGAAACATGCACCATCTATGTTTATAGCAGCATTATTCACAATAGTCAAATTACAGAAGCAGCCCAAGTGTCCATCGATAGATGAATGGATAAAGAAGGTGAGTTGTATATACACAATGGAATATTATTCAGCCATTTGCAACGACATGGATGGAGCTAAAGAGTATTACGCTGAGCGAAATAAGTCAGTCAGAGAAAGATAAATCCCATATGATTTCACTCATATGTGGAATTTAAGAAACAAAACAAACAAAGGAAAAAGAGAGAGGGACCAAGAAACAGACTCTTAACTATAGAGAATAAACTGATGCTTACCAGAAGGCAGGTGGGTGGGGGGATGGGTGAAATAAGTGATGGGGAATAAGAAGGGCCCCTGTCACATTGAGCACCAGGTGATATATGCAATTGTGGAATCACTATATTGTATACCTGAAACTAATATAACACTGTATGTTAGCTATACTGGAATTTAAAATGTAAAAAAAAAAGATGTATATATATATATATATATACACACACGCACAAACACACAATGGAATATCATGCCGCCATCAAAAGGAATGAAATCTTGCCATTTGCAACAACGTGGATGGAACTGGAGGGTATTATGCTGAGCAAAATAAGTCAGAGAAAGACATGTATCATATGACTTCACTGATACGAGGAATTCTTAATCTCAGGAAACAAACTGAGGGTTGCTGGAGTTGTGGGGGGTGGGAAGGATGGGGTGGCTGGTGATAGACATTGGGGAAGGTATGTGCTATGGTGAGCGCTGTGAATTGTGTAAGACTGTTGAATCACAGATTTGTACCTCTGAAACAAATAATACAATATATGTGAAAAAAAAAAAAGAAGAAGATAGCAGGAGGGGAACAATGAAGGGGGGGAATCGGAGTGGGAGACGAACCATGAGAGACGATGGACTCTGAAAAACAAACTGAGGGTTCTAGAGGGGAGGGGTGTGGGGGGATGGGCTAGCCTGGTGATGGGTATTAAAGAGGGCATGTACTGCATGGAGCACTGGGTGTTATATGCAAACAATGAATCATGGAACACTACATCAAAAACTAATGATGTAATGTATGGTGATTAACATAACATAATAAAAAAATTTCTGTATAGCAAAGGAAACTATGAAATGAAAAGGTTAAATAAATAATTCAACTAATAATAAACATTATAGCTTAAAAATATATTCACTTAAAAAATGCATTCACTTAAACAGAGTATGCGTATTTTCTTTTTGAACATACATAGAACATTTATAAAAATTGTTCCTGTATTTAGCCATAAAGGAAGCTTCAATAAATTACAGAGGATGAAATCGTATAGTTTATGTTCTCTGAAGATAATACAATAAATTAACAACAAAAGACTAGCTAAAAATTCTATATATGTGATATATAAGTAATATACTTCTCTGTATTTAAAAGGAAGCACAAAAGAAATAAAATATTTAAGATTAAACAACAGTAAAAACTACATAGTCCAAAATCTGTGATATATAACTAATATAGGAAAATTGGAAAGACAAAATAAAAATGGAGCTAAGCATTCTGATCAAAAGGTTTGAACAACAGGTACAGAACAAAACTAAAAACAACAAAACAGAAGGAAAGAAGAAAGATAAAAGAAAACTCAATAAAACACAGAACAAAAAAAAAATAGAGAATACTCATAAAACACAAAGTTGGTACTTAAAATAAGATGAACCTCTGGTAACTCTGGTAAGACAGATTCAACAAAAAAGACAGAATGCAAATAAAAGAAATCCCAATTATATAAAGAAAAATAATCCAGATTTTAAAGCAGGACTTTTAAAATAATGAAAATATCAAAAAACCTATAGGCTAATAAGTTTGAAAACCAAGGGAAATAAATACACCTCTGAAAAAACATGGTACAAAATGAAAAAAACTAGCATAGACCAATAACTTCAAAACCCAGATTCAATTGGTTTCTAGGTGAAGTCTATACAGTTTTCAGGGAATAAGATAATACATAATTTCTATCTTATGCAAGGATGAAAAAAACCTATTGACATTATTCACAATGCTAATATATTAACTAGAAAAGAAATTATGATTGTTTTAATATAGGCACAGGAGGAAATAGTCTTATTAGCAAACTAATAGAAGGTAAATTCCTCAGTGTGAAAATGGTTATATACCAAGCTGATTGTAGGGCATTAATTCCTGTAGGGAATAAACTGAATTTTTCCAGTAATGGTTTGCCTAGAATCACTTGCATTCTTACTTGGTTTTTCTTAAAACAAAACCAAATGCTGTATTATCAGAGTGTGTGTGTGTGTGTGTGTGTGTGTGTGTGTGTGTGTGTGTAACAAGTGTATCTAATAATATACATTTACATCATATATATGAATATCAATACATAACATGTTTATCAAGATTGTCTTGTGTTCTAATTAGACAAAATTGCTTTCTTATTCATTCTATGCAAGTTGCAGAATTGGCTGGATGCCCTGAAATGCAGTTTAGAGTGTCACATAAGTTATCATGCTCTGTTCTTGTCCTTATTTACCAAGAAATCCCTCCAAACAAAATTGACAAAATGTGCTCTTGCTATTTCTTTTGAAGCTGTCTTCTTGTCAATAAAGTTTACACATTTAAATGAATACTACGCTGTATAATTTTCAGATTATATTACACATTTGCAGCTGGAACAGATACTAAAAACTGCTATAAAGTGTGCTCACTTTCTATGCATAACAGCTGCTTTAAGAACCTTGATATCCTACATATTTCCATGTTTTTTGTTGTTGTTTAATGCACATGTTTTGAGAATTTTGGTGTTGGTGGTAGGGAATTCTTTCTTTGGATTGGGGTTGGGACAACAAATGATCATAAAATTTGGCACAAAAAGTACTAATCTGTGTTGTTGCTCAACGAACTCACAGGTTTAATGTTATCAATGTTTAAAGAAATTAAGTTTGAAAAGCACTACCAAAAAAAAAAAAATTTCCAAAAATGCTGTAGATACTGATAATGACTACAAAGCTGTTCACAAAGTGAGGCTTCCAACCTCAATGATGTTAGAAAACAGATTCATCCTCCCTGTGGTACTATATTAACTCTATGATCACAGCTAAGTTATTCAATCATCCTAAACCCGTTTTGTGATTTGTGAAAAATGGAAATGATGCCCTACTCGATGGAATTCTTTTGAAAATCAAATATGATAATATATGAGAGCACACCAAGTACAACATAATTATCTGATCCATTTAATGGGCTTCAATCTCTATCTAATAAACCTTTCATGTTATGTGTTATTAAGAAGGTAATTGTGTGGCCACAGCTCACCCCATCAGTAAGTGAAGTGTGATACTCATTATAAGTGGCCATGGAAGGCCATCTTCAAGTTTGAAGGCCTAAAATGACCCCAGGAGACTCAATATGACCACAAAAGTTGCCCAGGGAATCATTCTGTTGTCAGTGGCTTTGAGGAATTCTCTCCTGCTTCATTCCAATCACTGAGAAACTCAAAAAGATTAGCTAGTTGATAATAACAACAACCATATTTTTACTGCTGCTGTAATGAGTGCCCCTGAATTTGACAACATTCCCAGTTTAACATTTCCTTTGGTATCCAAAGAAATCAAGTCATGCCCACATCTGTATAACTGCAGAAAAGAAAACTATAAACATGTCTGAGTTTCCTGAGGGGAGAGATTTTATATCATTACTCAAGCTACATTTCTGCTGCTAGTTTTCTCCTCAGGAACCTCTAGTTGTGTCGTTTGGGCCTTTCTATGCTTCTCATCCCTAAGACCAAATCAAGGATTTGGTTTGCCATGAAATGAAAATGAAGGTTGAATTTTCATTCATTCATAATTCATGCACATGAAAAATGTTTTCCAAGATTCTGCTGGCACAAAGAATATAACAGGAAGCAAGACAGGCAGTCCCTGACCTCTTGGAATATATATTCAACAGGAGAGACTGATATTAAACAAAGAATTACATGACAATTTAAATAATTTATTACAGGGGAGCCTGGGTGGTTCAGCTGGTTAAATGACTGCCTTCAGCTCAGGTTATGATCCTGGATTCCCAGGATCGAGTCCCACATCAGGCTCTCTGCTCAGTGGGGAGTCTGTTTCTCCCTCTGCCCTCTCCCTTCTCCTGCTCACTCTCTCATTCTCTCCCTCAAATAAATAAAATCTTTAATAAATAAATAAATACATAATTTATTACAGATGCAATACCCTCCCCCCAAAATACACAAGGTTCTGTGAAAGTGTATATTAGGCAGACTTAGTCTAACATAGAAGTTATTGAATGAAGGGAACAGTGGCATCAAATGAGGCTGTACAGAGGCAGGACCAGATCAGGGAATAACATTTTGGTCTGTGACCTAAAAAAAAAAAATGACAAGCAACTTTTAGGTTGGAGAGTGACATCTAAAATGTCCCAAAAGGGGGCACCTGGGTGGCTCAGTCGCTGGGCGTCTGCCTTCAGCTCAGATCATGATCCCAGTGTCCTGGGATGGAGCCCTGCATCAGGCTCCCTGCTCCGCGGGAAGCCTGCTTCTCCCTCTCCCACTCCCCCTGCTTGTGTTCCCTCTCTTGCTGTGTCTCTCTCTGTCAAAAAAATAAATAAAATCTTTAAATAAATAAATTAATTAAATAATTAAAAAAAAATAATAAAATGTCCCAAAAGGTCTCTCAGTATGTTTAAGTCACTCAGAATTCTAATCACATAAATTTAATGGTGTATACTCAATTGAGAAAAACATCCTTCAAATTTTGCTATCACACATTTGGTATAGTCTTCTGTTTGGATACACAGAATCCAGGTACTTATGCTCCTTCAGAGGTATCTTGTATGTGAGAGGTACAGCTTAGTTCCCTGCTGTTAGAGAAGCCTGCTGAAAGGGAAGATTATGAAGATTGAGAAAGTGACACAATCGCCCAAGAACCATTAGAAATACTTTCAATGAATCCACGAGTTCAGTGAGGGACTTGTGGTTTCAGTTCTGCCGTGGAAAAAAGCTTGGGGGTCTTCATTCTGTCCTTACAACAAGAAAAAGCTGGATAAATGAAAATCAGAGATATTTCTCAGATCCACCAAAGAATGGATGTCTTGTGGTAAACAGCCATACCAAAATCTGAAGACATACCCAGTCACAGCTGAGATCTGCTTGCCTAGAGCTGAAGCTGGTTGTGCCATAAACTGATAGCAACTTAAATGGCAATGTTGGCCAATTGCTGGAGACTGTGTTTGAGGCCAGTATGAAAGTGAGAAACTTCTGGGAGCCACAGTTTTAGGGAAGCTCTCATACTTTTGTTTACTTTGCCTCCAGAAACCCTGTCGGGTTCTCATGGTAGAGATCTGAGAAAAATTCCCTGTTGGTTCTGACAAGGAGAGGAGAAGAGGAATCATTGAGAATACATGCAGAGCCTTCTCCATAACAAACACCCACTTTCCACAAGAAAGGACTTTGCTGGAGCCTTCCTTCAGATAGAGGAAGGGAATTCCACTCTAGTGCCCTCTAGCCTTTCTGTATTACCCAACCGGTATGAGGAAAACATAGTCAAGAGTGATCAGGTCTTTAAGGAAACAGACTGGGAATACTACAGCCAGAGAAGAGAGAAGGGGGGAGAGGATAAGAGCTATCCCGCTGGAGAAACACTTATGAGGGCCACAGACTTGTGACACAGGCCCACTAAAAGACTAAGAGATAATTGGCAGAATATAGAATGCTCCTTCTCCCCCACAATTCACAACCACAGCAATAAAATAACAGCAGATTACAGCTGAAAAAGCTCAAGACACATACTCTCTCTGAGGAGGAATACTTAGGGAAGCCCTAAATCAGGCGTGAAGACACAAAGACAGAAAAGGAGTCTGAAGCCTCCGGCACCCCTATCAAACATTAACACAACCCAAGTCCTAGTCAGGTCAACATAAATCCTGCACGAATGGCTTATGTATCTCAGTTCCTAACACCTGACTCAACATGTCTGACTTTCCACTAAAAATTAAAAGGTATATCAAAAGACAAGGGAAGACAGTCTGAAAAGAGCACGTATCACAATCAGACTCTGAAATGTCACTGAGGTTGGATCTATCAAACAGATAATTTAAAATAATTATAATTAATATGTTCAGTGCTCTAATGGAAAATGTAGACAATTTAAAAAAAACAGATAAGTAATATAAGCAGAGGTATGGAAACACTAAGATATAAAAAGAAATTTTATAAATAAAAACAGTGTAATAAAGAAAACCTTCAATGGGTTCGTTTATAGACATGACACGGCTGAGGAAAGAATCAGAGACCATGAAGATAGATCAATAGAAATCCTCCAAACTAAAATGCAAAGAGAAGTAAAGAATGGCAGGGGGTAGGGGCAGGGGACAAGGGGCAGGGGACAGGGGGCGGGGGAAAGAATAGACACTGAAGAATTGTGAGACAACTTTAAAAAATGTATTATTTGTATAATTGGAATACAAGAAAGAAAAGAAAGAAAGTGAGCAGAAGAAATATTTTAAGTAATATTGGCTAAGAACTTTCCAACAGTAGTGATAGACACAAAAGCAAAGATCCAGGAAGCTCAGAGAACACAAAGCAGGACGTATGCCAAACACACACACACACAGACATGTAATAGTCTAATTACTGACAACCAAAGACAGAAAAAATCTTGAAAGTAGCTGGGGCCTGCAGGAAGAAACACCTTACTTAGAGGAACAAGAATAACAACCACAGTGGACTTGTACAATATGCAAAAGTTAATTACCTTCCTATATAACAGCAATAAACAATGGCATTTTGAAATTAAAAACAAAATACCATTTACAATAGCACCAAAACTTGAAGGATGTAGATATGAATCTAAAAAAAAAAAAAATGGGTCTGCGTAAGGAATACCATAAAACACTAAAGAAATTTTAAAAATCTAAATAAATGGAGAGATATTCCATGTTTACATTAGAAGACTCTAAATTAAGATATTCATCTTCCCAATTTCCTCTATACATTTAATACAATCCCAATCAAAATCACAGCAAGCTACTTTGTAGATATCAACAAGGTGATTCTAAAGTTTCTATGGAAAGGTAACAGATCAAGAATAGACAACTTAATACTGATGAAGAAAGACAAATTTGGGAGACTGACATTCCAGGACTCCAAGATTTGCTATAAGCTATGGTAATCAAGAGTGTGGTACTGATGAAAAAAATAATAAAAAATAAAAAATAAAAAAAAGAGACACATCGATCAATGGAACAGAATAGAGAGACCAGCAATGGGCCCACACAAATATACTCATCCCATCTTTGTTTGATAAAGGAGCAGAGACAGTTTGATAGAGAAAGGACAGTCTTTATAAGAAATGGTACTGGAACAACAGAACACCCATATACCAAAAAACAAAAACACATATTTAGAAACTGGGTAATGCATTGAATGTTTGTGTCCTCCCACCAATAAAACCATTATAAAATAAAATGTTCATAAAAAAGAGAGAGGGTTCAGTGACATGGCCACCAGTGCCCCCTGGTATAGTAGTAGCAGCAATGACAGCAAAAGCCCAGTGGCGTTGGCACCAGCAGCTGGTCATGGGATCTTGACTGTACCTTTGCTTCGACTAGTCTTCCAACAGCTGTTCTGTTGATTCTGGTATCTGTAAAGTTTTTTCCTGCCTAAGTTTATCAGGGCCAGTTTTTGTTGTTTGCATGTAAAAATCTTGACTCCTCCTGAAATTGGTAACAGAGAATGGGATACAGACAAGAGCAAGGAAATAGGAAGAATCTTGGGTTGGAGGTCAAGTTAAACACAGTTAAAGTCCAGTATTGCTTGGAGACTCCGGTACTCCTCTTTTCTGAGGTGGAGATCTCTTAAGAGAAATCAGGTTTTCTCATGCTCCCCCTCCCCCATCCTCCACACGCACGCATCCCTCCTTTACCAACTTCCAAACTATAAATTCAGAATCCAGCAGTCCTCAGAGAAATTATGCAATAAAACTCAGAAAAAGAAGGCTATACTCCAGATGAATTTTGGAGTTTTTCTACTTTATTTGGAGATACTTGAAATTTGGAGATATTTGATGTTGGAGAATATGTATGGGAATAGATTCAGACTGGATAGGAGAGAACCAATTTTGAACTGATATTATTTTATGGAATAAGTGTGCTTATATGAGTGAATGGAAGTGGTACTAATTGACTACTTCATTGTGTAGCTAAATTATAAGACATATTCACTGTAAACTAAGATGAAATGCCGTAAGTCTCTTGACTTAAAATAGAAATCCAAAAAATTAGGGACATGGAATTATTGGAGTAGATTATCATGTATCATGCACCCACCAATAAGCTAATTATATCCTCTAAGAGGATCTAGAAGACTCTCAAAAGAAACCAATAATAAACAGGAATAGAAGCCAAGTGACCACCCCCCCAGGGTACCTCCAGGTATTTCTATATCTGGAGTAAAAGGAAATGAAAGACTACTGAAGCTATATTATCTAATAAATGTCTATTTAAGATTTAACTAACAATATATAAAACTTAAAATTCAGTTTCTCCATCTCATTAGTCTCATCTTGAGCATTCAATAGCCGCATGTGGTCAGTAGCTGCCATGCTGTAAAGTGCACATTGTGGAACAGTTTCCTGGTCGCAAAAGTCTTACTAGATAGCATCACATGGAGGCAGCACCATCAAGGGCTACTGTTCTTCAGGAACAAAGATATGGGACACCCTAGTGGATAAGGGGTACCAATTAGATGGGGTATTGGCTGAAAGCAAAGAAAACATGAAAAGTGGAAGAAAGTTATCTGTACCACCTAAGTCCCCATTAACAAATCTAAAAACAAGGACTCTGGCCTCTCCACAAATTTCTTTTCTTGCTATTCATGTATGTAGTTACTTAAGCTATTTCCTTTTTCCTTTATTATTAAAGATAAGGTATGTAGCTTGTTTAAACATAATTTAATCCATGAGGTACAGAATATTAAAATCAGATTGTGAAAAAATTCAGAGATCTGACTAATATTCTTAAACTTAGACTTGAGGTTTGATAGAGTCAATTACAAGATTTTATTTACCATTCTTTTAGGGAGGGAATAAGTCCATTTTTTTGATTGCACAGAAATGATGTCATTGTTCCTGAAGCTTTTATCTTCAATGTGACAAAATTGGAGGGGGTGGCAGGGAAGGGTACATGAGAAGGTTAGATAGCAATAGTTAGATATTCCTTCTTCCAGGGGTTCCTGGGGGGCTCAGTCTGTTAAGCATCTGACTTTTGATCTCAGATAAGGTCTTAATCTCAGGGTTGTGAGTTCAAGCCCTGCATTGTCTACTTTAAAAAACAAAACAAAACAAAACAAAAGATATTTCTTCTTCCAGCCAATCAGTGAAGTCTTGTGGGGATAAATTAATATTATGAGGATTGTTATAATTCACTGTTTGCTTAATAAACCAGAATTTTTTGTGTTGTTTGCCCCTGTAACACTGAGTAGTTCAGCCTCCCAAACTGTAATTCTCCAAAATAAGTTTGTGACAATCGAGAGTTTCTTCCTCGATATCAAAAAATGTTCAGTGCTCTTGATATATTTCCAGAATATAAATTATTAACTCATGTGATTTTATAAAAGAAGGATACCACACAGCTGTCTATGGAGAAAATAAATAACACAGCAAAACCAAAAGCAAAAAAAAAAATCTGTTTTAATTATAAAATATTGGGAATTACTACTCAAATTGAAGAATAAGAAGGACTTGCAAAGAAATTATTTCATCCTTGTCTTTAACAACCCTTTGTGGACACTAATAGTTGACTCTGGAGAAGATAAATTGATACACAGTCATTTAAAAGAGAATACTTGGCAGATAAATTATAAACCCAGGAAAGAGCACTAAGAGCAAAAGCAATAGTCCTAGGTGGGTCCAAAACTCCATATACCACACAGATAGTACAATGTTGACTATAATTATGTCCAGTCTTTTCCTTGGAATCTATTTGAATCTAAGTCTATTCAAATTCAAATCTATTTGAATCTAAAGTTATTGCTGTATAGCAAAACATACCATAAATAAGCTTAAAAAGGAACCATATTTGGATCATGATATTGTGGGTTAGAGAATTAGGCTGGACTCAGCTAGGTGGTTCTTCTGGTCTAGATTAGCCTCACTCACATGCCTGATGGGACTATGTTCGCGACTGGGCCATGTGTATCTCATCATCAGCAGGTTATCCCAGGTGCATTCTCTTGGCAGAGGCAGAGGGGTGAGAGAGAGAGCAGATATATAGAAGGCCTCTAGAGGCTTAAGACTCAAATGGGCACACCATTAGTTCTATTGCATTCTATTGATCAACAGAAATCACAGTTTAAGAAGGCCAGTCCAGATTCAAAGAATCCCTACCTCTTGATGAATGAATATACAGGGTCAGGGGGACATTTGGGGTCACTTTTGTACTTAATGTTACCACGTACTTAGATCAAAATTTTACAAGAAATGGAGGTGGGTGTACACTTAGAAAAATTTTGCAAAACTCTAGCTTGCATTAACACAGCATTATAAGGTCAGATACATATATATATGTGATACCAAAGATAGGAAAACTACAGGAAAGCCACTAAATGTAATTGTTAACAAAGTTCACATCCGTTTCTTCTGAGTAAAAACAAGTAATTGGTGAAAGGAGAGTGCTAACATAATGAAAGGTTTTTGTACCTAACCAGTAAAATAATATGGTGAGCAGAAGTGAAGTATTTTGGTGTGCTTGATTAGCTAGAAAACTCCCATTAAAAGTAAATATTATATCGAGACTAGAAAGAAATCTCACTTCCCTTAGCCCTCAAACAAAAACCTACAATCTACAATATCAGAGAAAGATGTTCATCAGTGGAGTATTTTTATCTCTTTTCTTTTTCTCTTTTGTTTGCACAAGATTTCTTTTAAGGAGACAATCTCATTGTAAATTGTTATATATTTTCAAGGAAAATATGTAGGCATCATAAAAGAATACATAGACATAAAAAAAATCTTAATATACAAAATTCAAATTTGCAAGACAAACTTGGGGGTTTATTTTTTGATGATGTGGACATTGCCATACTACTTTTAAGGCAAATGAAATTCCTCATCCAGAGTCCAGAGTGATAGGCAAACCCTAAAGACACAGCAGAAGAAACAAGAAAGAAGTGATGAATTATAATTTGGGTCACACTTTAGATCCTCTACTATGATGTGCTTCCATTACTGGGTGATCGTTATGAGCATTGGAGTTTCCGGATTTTTTTTTTTTCCACTCAACTGTAATAACTGATTTGCAAAGGAAATATACAGCAAAAGATGAATCTTCTCTTGATCCAAAGGTCATGATAACCAACAAATAAGTAAGCTCTTTTAATTTTATAAGGACTCAAAATAAGTGCATAAGGACCTCAGGTAGAACGCAAATCTAGTTGTTGGGCCCAAGCAAGAGGCAAAATGTTAATACTCAGAACTTCAGTCCTCCATTTTTAAACAGAAAATGTTCTGATGTAAGAATCCTGATAAATGTCAGTCAAGTTTCCATCTTATAAACTCTAGGATATCTTACTACTTGATAACTTAAATGGTGTAGCCTATATCACCACCAAAAGCTAGAAAATAAGGAACAATAATGTTACATAATGCCTGTGATGTTATGTTTAAAAGAAGATTTATGCTTCATTCTCTTTGTTTTAAATTTTATTTTCATACTTCAAGGGGCAAGAGTATTGATTATCTGAGCTGAAATACTTTTTCAGAAATGAGGCATACAACAGTGACCAACAATCTTCAGGAAATAATACCTTTCATCCTGGAATGATTCAATGCCTGAAGTGTTGATAATAAAAGCCTGGTTCATGCTCATGAGTGAAGCATCCACCAGTGTCTATTCTCACTTTCAAAATCACCCACTGGGGTTTATGGATGGCAAAGACATAAATGAGAAACTTGCTCTCAGAGGCCTGATGGGTTTGTCATGAAGCTTTTCTATATAAATAAAAGAGACACCGAGAATGGAAATTACATTATTTTTAGTGCTGTGTTAAAGGGAAAGGTCAAGTTAACCCCTTAAGAATTCAACGAGCAACATGATGTACTATGTGTCCAGCAAAACAATCCCCGAATGGCCCTTACGGACATCTGGTGTAAATCATCCATCTTTTTGCCCCATTAAAATCAGTGGCACCTCATTAAAACAGTTCAGCAGCTGAGCGCACAGATTATTTGGTTTTCAAGGAGTTAACGGAAATAGCTATAGGGATCAGGAAGGTTTTTGTCTTCAAGTGTTCATGGTCGCCCAGACAAAGAAGCTAGTTGAAGCATTTCAAGAAGATCTACTTTCCCTGTCAAGGTGAGAAAGGTATTGCCATTTTTGAGATGGGATTAAAAAAAATCATTTCTGTCTCCTGCAGGCCCTCATATTGCTAGCAATTACATCTTTTGGGGTCTGATAATTCTCTGGTCAGTAACAGTGCTGTCATATGTACCTTAACCCTGACCCAAAGAATTAGTGAGTTTCAAAGAGGATATTTCAACCAAACCAGATGAGTATTTTGAAGTGTTACATTGTGGTGACCCCAATCACTCAGGCTTCAAGACAGGGAAGTTGGGTGGCTTGAGAGCAAGGACCTGCACACTTTCTTTGACCAAACACAGTGACTTAGAGACATAACCGGGTCATATCACTCAATGCTACTCTGAACTTGCCTTTCCTCATGTTCACTATTTTCCACTATTTCTTTCCATTCTCTTCCTAAGAATCTTTAAAATCATGTCTGTTGTGGCCTTAGAAAATGAAACGTTTCAAGGAACTCGATCAGCTTTTCGCAAATCACTTTTAAAAACACGTCAGTTGAACAGTAACAGAGAGAGTGGAAATGGCTCCAGAAGACATACACAATATCGTCTGCTACATAGAACCACACAGTCCTGAAGGCTCCACACACCTTATATTCTCCCAAAGTAAACCGTATCATATTCAGTTATAAACCACCAGCTGGTACTGGATAGAGTAACGTATTTTTTTTTCGTTTCTGTTCCACCTTCTCAATGAGTTTGAAGTGTTCTACCTTTAAAAATAGTTAATATAAACAATAAATCATTAAAAATACATAAGACCATTTGCTCAACTAGAATGGATCACCAGTTTAGTTAATCCTGTAGCTCCAAGTTAATGTGCTCATAATTCAAAATTCTTGCAACTTTAAAAGAAAAAAAAAATCCTTTATGCACACTGCAAAAACTCTACTCCGTATCTACACATCTCTACATATGATGTACCTTACAGCTAGCATTTTATATCTATCATACTGGCAAATTTCTAATAGTAACACTCATTTTTTTTGAGTGCAAGAACTTTCAATCACTACTAGAAGTATAAATTAATATGTATCCTCTGGAAGGCACATAAAAGTATCAATACCTCAAAAACAGGCAAACACATTGATCTGAAAAATAGATTTAATGAATTTTTCCTATTGAAAATATTTAGAAATATGTGTCAAGCCTTATCTACAAAATTCATTACATTGTTTATAAGAATGAAAATAGTTAAAATTTAATTGTCTAAGGTAGGAAATTGGTTAAATAAATTATGGTATATCCATACAATAGATTACTATGAAATTATTAAAAATGGGATTGTATGTAGTATAACACTTAATGATATACAAAAAAATCATGCCTATAATCATAGCAAAAAAATCAGATTACAAGAATGTATTTTTAAATATTTTAATGCATATGTATACGGGGCACCTGGGTGGCTCAGTTGGTTAAGCAACTGCCTTCGGCTCAGGTCATGATCCTGGAGTCCCAGGATCGAGTCCCGCATCGGGCTCCCTGCTCGGCAGGGAGTCTGCTTCTCCCTCTGACCCTCCTCCCTCTCGTGCTCTCTGTCTCTCATTCTCTCTCTCTCAAATAAATAAATAAAATCTTAAAAAAATGATTTTTAATGCATATGTATATATATACATATACACACACACAAAGAAATAGAGGACTAGATATATATATTACATGAATAATGTGATGATTTTATAGGCATTAGAATTATAAATAGAATGTATTTTCTTCTCCCTCCTTATTTCTAAATTTCAACTATTAATAGATATATCACTAGTATCTTACAAATTTTCAGAAAATCTAACCAAAACCAGCTTATATGAGATAATGTGGTGAATAAGAGTGAAATTTTTCAGTGTGCTTGGATAATTGGCTCACTCACATTAAAAGTAATGTATCTGTTTTACCTTCTCCTTTCTATGCTCTGCTCTTGTGCTGTTAATCCTTTCCTCAGGCATCTTCTTCCCTGGTAATCCCAAAGCGGCTCTGGCAATTCTCAAGGCTCTAGGCTTCTTTCTTCAAGTCCAGAAGGGAAAACGGCGTCCATGCCCAGCATTCCAAGCAAAAGTTTTGAGACTCTAACAAGCCTTAAAGGTTTTCAAGTTCCCATTCCAAACCCATTCCCTATTAAAAGATGTAATTTAATGTGCTGATTGGCTTAAACTATTCAAGATCATCTCCAGGAGCTGAGTACATATCAATCTCAGGCAAGCCAGTTAGCTGAGACTAGGAAGGAAGGCAATATTTTCTAAAAGATATTCAAGGGCAGCTCCCAGAAGAGATGGAAAGGATCCTGGAAGGAAAAAAACATAAACATCCACTGTAAACACACAGGGTATTTGTCATATTAGAAAAATAAAAGTTACTATGTTAAAATGTGTATTGTTGTCTCAGAACCATCTGGATATGAAGGACATAAAGCAATTTCCCACTCCCACAAGGAAGGCGGCCTCCTGGAGCAGCTATCAATAAAACAGTGGAGGCCTTACATTTACTCAGTTATTTGCACTTTACGCATCTCTCCACCTTTCACGGTTTAAGCTTTCCCCAAAGCTTGCTGCCAGAGTGCGTTCCTCAACCAATGCCCAACCCAAATAGTGCCTCCTGTTTTTGATCTCTCTGTTTACGCTACCCTGATCGACAGTCTCCAGGGCTTTCCAATTACCCTTTAAAGGACACACATAGAGAGCTTCTCCAACTAATAATATCACTAACATCTCTGGCTTATTGGGTATATCATTTGTGTCAGGTGAAGAGGATCTCCAATTCTAACAATGATCCTACCAGCTACCGGGTAGGTGTTACTATCCAAAGTCATAACTGAATGAGGGAAAAGAAGCTCAGAAAGTTTAGATTTTTCCAAAGTTACATGTTTAGCAAATGGCCCAGACAAGATTTGATCCCAGCTTATTTGGAATTAGAGCTTTGTGGTAACCCCATGATGTGTCATGGTAACCCCATGATGTGTCGTGCTCCCAGGGGAACAAAGTGAGCCTTGCACTCTGACCAGATTCCAGAAGCAGGACAGAAGTTCTTGTCAGGCTAAATGATAAGGGGAACTCTTCCTAATTTGCGTTACCATTTTACCAAGGTAAAATTTAAATATTAAAAAAACATTTAAAGGCATCCAAATTGGCAAGGAAGAAGTCAAACTCTCACTCTTTGCAGATGATATGATACTTTATGTGGAAAACCCAAAAGACTCCACCCCAAAACTGCTAGAACTCATACAGGAATTCAGTAAAGTGGCAGGATATAAAATCAATGCACAGAAGTCAGTGGCATTCCTATACACCAACAACAAGACAGAAGAAAGAGAAATTAAGGAGTCGATCCCATTTACAATTGCACCCAAAACCATAAGATACCTAGGAATAAATCTAACCAAAGAGACAAAGGATCTGTACTCAGAAAACTATAAAATACTCATGAAAGAAATTGAGGAAGACACAAAGAAATGGAAAAACGTTCCATGCTCATGGATTGGAAGAACAAATATTGTGAAGATGTCAATGCTACCTAGAGCAATCTACACATTCAATGCAATCCCCATCAAAATACCATCCACTTTTTTCAAAGAAATGGAACAAATAATCCTAAAATTTGTATGGAACCAGAAAAGACCCCGCATAGCCAGAGGAATGTTGAAAAAGAAAAGCAAAGCCGGCGGCATCACAATTCCGGACTTCCAGCTCTATTACAAAGCTGTCATCATCAAGACAGCATGGTACTGGCACAAAAACAGACACATAGATCAATGGAACAGAATAGAGAGCCCAGAAATGGACCCTCAACTCTATGGTCAACTCATCTTTGACAAAGCAGGGAAAGAATGTCCAATGGAATAAAGACAGTCTCTTCAACAAATGGTGTTGGGAAAATTGGATAGCCACATGCAGAAGAATGAAACTGGACCATTTCCTTACACCACACACAAAAATAGACTCCAAATGGTTGAAAGACCTCAATGTGAGACAGGAGTCCATCAAAATCCTAAAGGAGAACACAGGCAGCAACCTCTTTGACCTCAGCCGAAGCAACTTCTTCCTAGAAACATCGCCAAAGGCAAGGGAGGCCAAGGGCAAAAATGAACTATTGGGACTTCATCAAGATAAAAAGCTTTTGCAAAGCAAAGGAAACAGTCAACAAAACCAAAAGACAACCGACAGAATGGGAGAAGATATTTGCAAATGACATATCAGATAAAGGGCTAGTATCCAAAATCTATAAAGAACTCATCAAACTCAACACCCAAAGAACAAAGAATCCAATCAAGAAATGGGCAGAAGACATGAACAGACATTTCTGCAAAGAAGACATCCAAATGACCAGCAGACACATGAAAAAGTGCTCAACATCGCTCGGCATCAGGGAAATCCAAATCAAAACCTCAATGAGATACCACCTCACACCAGTCAGAATGGCTGTAATTAACAAGTCAGGAAATGACAGATGTTGGCGGGGATGCGGAGAAAGGGGAACCCTCCTACACTGTTGGTGGGAATGCAAGCTGGTGCAGCCACTCTGGAAAACTGTATGGAGGTTCCTCAAAAAGTTGAAAATAGAGCTACCCTATGATCCAGCAATTGCACTACTGGGTATTTACCCCAAAGATACAAAAGTAGGGATCCGAAGGGGTACGTGCACCCCGATGTTTATAGCAGCAATGTCCACAATAGCCAAACTGTGGAAAGAGCCAAGATGTCCATCGACAGATGAATGGATAAAGAAGATGTGGTATATATATACAATGGAATATTATGCAGCCATCAAAAGGAATGAGATCTTGCCATTTGCAACGACGTGGATGGAACTGGAGGGTATTATGTTGAGTGAAATAAGTCAAACAGAGAAAGACATGTATCATATGATCTCACTGATATGAGGAATTCTTAATCTCAGGAAACAAACTGAGGGTTGCTGGAGTGGGGGGTGGGGTGGGAAGGATGGGGTGACTGGGTGATAGACACTGGGGAGGGTATGTGCTCTGGTAAGCGCTGTGAATTGTGCAAGACTGTTGAATCTCAGATCTGTACCTCTGAAACAAATAATGCAATATATGTTAAGAAAAAAAAAAAGAAGAAGAAGAAGAAGGTAGCGGGAGGGGAAGAATGAAGCGGGGGAAATCGGAGGGGTAGACGAACCATGAGAGACGATGGACTCTGAAAAACAAACAGGGTTCTAGAGGGGAGGGGGGTGGGAGGATGGGTTAGCCTGGTGGTGGGTATTGAGGAGGGCACATTCTGCATGGAGCACTGGGTGTTATGCACAAACAATGAATCATGGAACACTTCATCTAAAACTAATGATGTAATGTATGGGGATTAACATAAGAATAAAAAAAAAAGAAAAAAAAAGAAAAACGGAATGTTCTGCAAAAAAAAAAAAAAAAAAAACATTTAAATATTTCTTAAGAAGACTTTTCCTTTTAGAATCACTTAAATCTCTGTCCCTATTACTCTGTTCCGAAGTGTGCCTTTGGGTTTGGCTGTCTCCATAATTATAATTTGCTGCAAATTCGCAATGAATACCTATACAAACCACATCTGGTATCTGAGCTTTTACTACTTTTGAGGAGAATTTCTTTTTTTTCTTTTTCTTTTTTTTGTGGGGGGGGAAGGAGAAGAGTGGGAGGCAGGATAAAATTATTCTTCGTGGTATAATATACAGTTCAGATCCCAGATGTAAGAGAGAAAAACTGGAATTGGGATTACAATCACAGTATGAATGAGGTTTTTCAGTGAAAATATATATTCAGAGGGCGCCTGGGTGGCTCAGTTGGTTAAGCGACTGCCTTCGGCTCAGGTCATGATCCTGGATTCCTGGGATCGAGTCCCACGTCGGGCTCCCTGCTCAGCAGGGAGTCTGCTTCTCCCTCTGACCCTCTGACCCTCTTCTCTCTCGTGCTATCTCTCATTCTCTCTCACTCGAATAAATAAATAAAATCTTTAAAAATATATATATATTCATAAAATATATATTTATAAGATTACAGATTAGAGTCTAAAGTGACGTATGACAGATAAGAACATTGACAGTCATAGAAATTCAGTGTCTGATCCAGAATCATAATTCATGGAAATGCTACCACCACAATCCAGGTCTCCCAAAAAGTCAAGTGATTTTTTTCTATTAAATCACAAATCTAGGTTCTCTTAATAATTCACTATTGTCTTGTTTTTTTTTTCCCAAAGAGAAATATATTAAAAATTAAAATACTGCACAGGAAATTTTCACTAAAAAATATAAGGAATATGAATTTTACTTCTCATTTAGTCTTTTTATTATAACATCATCAAATGCTAATGAAGTTTCCATACATAGCCCTACAGTCCCATGACAATGCCTCATTATTTCTTTTCACCAAAATATTTGTCTTTGTCCAAGCCCAGTATATATCTGAAAGCTCAGGTAGTTCAATAAACGTCTCAACAAAACCATCTGACTTCAGGATTTGAAAAAAAATCTTCCTTCACTTGTTAATCCATTATTTCCTTTCGTTGTTGAAGTCTTAGAATATCTCATTAGAATCTCCTGATTTTTCTTTGAAGAGGCAAAAATAACATTTGGTCTTTCAAATTTCATCTTCTATTTCTGGGAGCATCCTCATATTACAAAGTTCTTGTAGAAAACTGGCACATGGTGAGATTGTATAACCTCTTAGTTTCCAGATAGAGTAAATTCATAAGCAGGTAAGACATGTAGCTGACGATTTAGGTGACTTTTCTGGGGAAAAAAAAAAAAGAACCACTTTATTTTGCATATTCAAGATTTTAAAAAGTTGAACAAAGATTCATGATCGAAGAAGTATCCCAAAGAGAAGCAACATTCCAAACGGAAGTTCTTCTTCTTCTTCCCTAGATCAGAAAATGAATGAAAGTGAGTTATGATCCTTGCTGTGCATTTCAGATTAAAGACACGTGACACAAAAGTTGGCTTTAAATCCAAAGGGTCAGAATGGAAAGTGTAACTTTTAAGTAATTCATCTTTTAGGATTGGTATCAGACTACTGTTCTACTAGAGGAGACACATGCAGAAAACCTGTGGTCTCTCCCATAAGGGCTTTGATGTGGATTCTTCTTTTTTTTCCTTTTCATAAAAATGTAACTTGAAAGAAGAGACTAGCTCTACCTCTGAAAAATGATCCTGCTCTATTAAGAAGCAGACAAGGCAATAAGTTTAAAACAAAATTTAGGTGGGCGGGGGAGAAACAGCTGTAGGAATTAACCTAAAAGTTCAGTAAACCTTGCCAAGACATGTGACAGTGCTTAACTTGCCCAGAGTAGCGACTCTCCTTAGAGACCTCTTCGAACATTATCAAAAGCATTCCCTTTGAACAAGGCCAACTCCTGATAGTAATACAAGGGAATCAAACTCAGGCATCTCCCCATAATGGGATTCAGATTCCTCACAAACTTGGGAGTGTTGAAGGTTTAATTACCCAGTAAAACAAGAAAAATGCATTATACAGTAGAGATAAATGAATAGGAACACCAGGGAAACATGTTTCTCCATAAGTCATTTGGTCACATGATTTCTTCCCCATTTCCTTTCCCTATTATTATAGCCATTTTATTACATTGCCCCTAAAGACAGAGGGCAAAAAGCGAAATACTCAGAGCTTCCTTGAAGTACCTCCCAGATTAAATGTAATAGAGCACAAATTCCTGAAATGGCTTAAAGCTTTATAAAGGTTTCTTTTTAGTATTTCACAGATAGGAAAAAGCTGGTCACCACCAAGTGCTGTAAAACCAAGTAGGCACCAAAGAATTGCAAGAAAAATAGCGTCTTGAATGTGTTCTTTTCTCTCTCTGATTTTTTTACTGGAGCATTTTTCTTGTGTTTAATTGTTACCCTTTCAAGGCTCTATTAATCATTGAAAAACACCTAAATTATTTAGGTCATAAGACTCGGTAACAACAGCCAAGAACTAAATTGCTCCTTTTCCACACCTCACCCAGGAATTGATGAACTGTAAGTGGATACAGATCTTCCTCTCTTATTGGGACATAAACCCATCCTAGGTTGAAGATATCCTAAGTCAAAAATGCATTTCATACACCTAACCCACCCAACATCAGAGCTTAGCCTAGCCTACCTTAAACATGCTCAGAGCACTTACATTAGCCTACGGTTGGGCAAAATCAGCTGACCCAAGCCGATTTTACAATAAAGTGTTGACCAGCTCATGTAATTTACTGAATGCTCTACTAAAAGTGAAAAACAGAAGGGTTGTATGGGTACGGAATGGTTGTAAGCGTATCGACTGTTTTCCCTCCTGATCGCCTGGCTGACTAGGAGCCTCAGCTGGCTGCCACTGCCCAGGATCATGGGAGCACTGTGCCCCATCCCATATCACCAGCTTGGGGGAACATTCCAAATTCAAAAGTTGATGTCCAGTTTCTACTGAAAGCATATTGTTTTTGCACCATCATAAACTCAGAAAATCCTAAGCCAAACCCTTGTAAATCAGGGACCATCTGTTCTCCCTTGTCATTTTCCACCATGGAACCAATCCTAGCCTCTCCTCTGTTTCTTCTGATCCTTTAACACTCCACTTTCCTGGGAAACTTTAATGCTTAGTTTTATTTATGGATGTTAAACCAAGCTGTGATCTAAGGATTTGACATTATGTGATACAGATATAATAATAATAATGAAGATTGAGAAATTTTCCTTCCAAACTGCCATGGAACATTGAAATATGTTACGAAGGAGAATCATGATGACACAGATCTCCGAAGTCACACAATATAACACCACTAATAACTTTTGGACACAAAAGAATAAATTAAAAGAAAAGCAAATAGGAAATAAAATGCTGTTACACTGCTGCATTTATAATTTTCCCCCAAAATATGAAAGAAAAAAAAAAAAGAATGCTAAATATTACTAGGAATAAAAATGGCTTGAAAACTACAAGAATGGATTAACCATATAGAACACACTCCCCCAAAACACTGTTTACGATTTCTTTAGAGAGGCAAAATGTGCAATAAAAATGAGGACCAAAATGTAAGAAAAGGAAAGGCGGGCTCCTTTCTGTTACAAAGTAGAAAAAGAGAAGAAGAAGAAGAAAAAAAAAGCCTGAAGCCTGAAAAATATGTATAAATATCTTATATGAACACCATTTGTAATAAAAAAAAGAAAAAAAACAAACAAAAGTAAACGAAACCTGAGAGTATATTTTAAGTAGAGTACATTGATATTCATTTGCCTAAAGTTGTTGTCTGATCTAAAGAATAAAACTCTTACAGGACAACTAAGCATCTTCGAGTCTCCACATACATCATTCTTATAAGAATTCTCAAGTTAAAATCAAAGAGAAAGTCATCATACGCAGGTGAACCTAAGTTAAGTTATGCCTGTAGTTATTCTCACATAAAGAGTCAATTAACTCTAAATGGCCAAACAACTTAGAAGTTCTGAAAACATTTCCAATCCGATTTGTTTTTCCTCACCTGCCCTCTTTTCTGTTTTTCTCAGGTGGTCTTCATCAACATCCCTACAGTGCAGAATGACCTAGCCAAACTGCCCCAACAAAGAGTCTTCATCCTCTGGTAGCTGCCAAATTATAGCCATTTGACTGTTAATTTCAGAAGTAATGACAGGCCTTCAGACTATCGTTAAGGTACTTTAGGCAAGAAAGTCTAAACTGGGATTTTTTGCTTGTGCATGTGTAGTACTGAGCTAATTTAACGTCAGTGCAGTCAGGAACCCTGAACAAGCTGTCTAATGTGCCCACTCCATTTCTGGTTGACGACGAAGTGCAGAGATTAGTACTCATGCCATGTCAGCAAGAGCGACACGAGCTTGACCTTTCTCCAAACAGGAGGGAGACAGCGCTTCCTCAGCCTTTTCCTGTATGAGCTCTTTGCAGGGCATTGTAACATATCATTACCAAGACATCACTGCCAAGGGTTGCCATTTTAGAGAAAACATACAAATGGCCCAGTAATGGGTTTCTTCATGCGTCAATGGAAACCGGTAAAAGGAGCTTTGTTTGTGTCCTTATTGTCTGATGTACTGGAACTAGAGTGTCTTTTTGACCTCTGTATTGTCATTCATATCTCTCAAACACAATACAGCCAGGCTAAAAATCAAAGAAAAAAATGTTTGCAGAAATCAGTGGTAACCGTGCTGTCTCATCTTGCCAGTCTGGAGACCAAATGTGTAGTAAGCTGTCTGTTCACATTGAGCTAAATGGGAACGAGGAGTCAGGACTTATTCTTCCTTCTGCATGGAGAGAGGGCCCAGCTTGCAAGATCACCACTGACCGCACTGTGTTCTCCTTTGTCAAAGCAGATTAGCTGGGACTTCTGTCCAAGTGGGGTTAATGAGAACACCTTGGCCTCCAGACTGCTTACACAAAGAGCTGGTAGACAAGGGGGTGGTGTTAGTCCCTGAATATACTTATATATAAATAATTTGAAGTAGAAGAGACCCGTGCTTTGTCTCGCTAAAGGATGCGCATCAAAGAAAAGAGAAGGCTGATTCATAAATGTGTGGTGAGCATGTTTTTTGACTCTGGCATTGATAGCTTCTTCTTTCTGGCAAGAGACTAGATTTGGTTTGGGCACCTCCCACCTTGCCCTCAGTCTAAGTGCGTGGGTGGGGCTTTACCACGGACTCAGCAGGGGAGCTCGGTGCTAAAGGCTGAGGGTGGCATTGCCCTTGTCACAAGACTGGAGAGGAAGGGAGAGAAAAAGAAAAGCACTGAAATGTATATGTGTTCATACAAGTATTTATAAATCTAGGGTTTGAGCCCAGTTCATGGGTTTTGGAAGGCTTTTCATCTGTTTGACTAACCTTATCGGGAAGAAGAAACGGGATTTATAATTTTAAGTTTCTAAGTACATCTGCTGAAATGAATAGCTTATAGCTATTATTATATATTACATATTATAGCTATTATTATATATATATTATACATGTCAGAAACCATGTAATATATTTCGTTCAACAGAACATGGGCTTATATATTGCTAATCATATTGAATAACAGCCTAGGTTCAGGGTGCCTTTATAAAACACAATTGCTAAATAATAGCTCTATGCAAGATAATTCAGTTTTATTATTCTCAAAGAATCCCAAGCAGTATCTTGAAGAGATGCTTTAAGATCAAATATGGATGTAATTAATAATATCATCAGTGATACCTCTTATTTTCTTATTTTTATCTAAAAGATATGTTAAAGATGCTGTTTTTGTGACTGAACATATCACCTTTTTAATATGAGAGAAACAATCAAGGCACCTTTCACGGTCATGAGCAGAATGTGGGAAAATGTCATTAATTCATGCTCCAATAAATTAAAAGAGCCAGGGTGCCTGGGTGGCTCAGTCGTTAAGCGTCTGCCTTCGGCTCATGTCATGATCCCAGGGTCCTGGGATGGAGCCCCGCATCGGGCTCCCTGCTCCGCGGGAAGCCTGCTTCCCCCTCTCCCACTCCCCCTGCTTGTGTTCCTGCTCTCGCTGTCTCTCTCTCTGTCAAATAAATAAATAAAATCTTTAAAAAAAAAAATTAAGAGCCTATCATTTCACTCAAACTGGGCTGAAGTTTGCTTTTGTTCTAATTTTTAAACCTTTTTATTGTGAAATATACACACAAAAAGGCCATACAAAGCAAAGATGTACAGCTCAATGATTTTTCATAAACCAAACACCTGTACACTACATCAAGAATTAATTCGCTGCCTGTGCCCCAAGTGTGCCCCCTCATCTTCCTTCCCAATCACTACCCCCTCCTTTTCATTATCCTTTTCATAGTCATTATGCTGATTTTATGGAAAGTTTTATGGAAATTGCTTTTTCTTACCTTTATGCCTAAGCATGCCTCTCTCAACCTTATAGTTCATTTTTGCCTGTTTTCTTTAACTTTACATAAATGGAATTATACAATATATCTTCTTTTGTGCCTGGATTCTTTCCCTCAAAATTGTCTTCGTGAGGTTCATCCATGTTGTTGCATATAGCTGTAGTTCGTTTATTTATGTTGACATACATTCATGATTATTAAGTGACATTTTGTTTCTAGTTTTTGCCTATTACTAAACCTTACAATATTGCAAAGAAGATCCCTATCATTGCCATAAACATTATTATATATGTCTGTGGGAACACTGGCATGCGTTTTTCTTGAGTATATACCTAAAGGTGGAATTTTGGTAGATGAAGTGGCAAAGTGGTGTCTTGAGCCCATGTCTCTTTAATTCCAAAACCAAAGCAATGTGTTAAATTCCTAAGATATAACGCATTAAAATAATAGAAGTAGAGATTAAAAAAATATACTTTGATAAAGTTGTTTTTGGCAGCTGGCTTATCAAGACAATTCATTATAAATAAAAATGATAAAGAATGGCAGTAACTTTCTTCAATATTACAAGGGCAAGAGATCAAAACATTGAGCAAAACCAGGAAGGTGATTTGCTTGGGTACTGGTATCAATTATATTAGGGAAATTCTGAGGTTTTCATCCGTCCTGTGGATGCAGTGAGCCCATGAGTGTTCGGCATTTTATGTTTCAAGAGATCAGTACAACCAAAGTTTTGTAGGTCTCCACTTAGAGTAGTTACATCCATTGTCCTCAGGGTCTTGCACATCTGTACTGAACTAGCCCTGGGCCAATAAAGAGTGTTAGGAATCCCAATTTAGGAATTACATAAAGTTTGCTTGGCTCATGAGATAACTAGTCAAGAAAGACAACAGCTACACTGGATCCTAATCTCATAGAACTGTCACCTGCAAGTCCTTGAATCTAACACTTTGACTTAGAATGTTCTGTATTTTTTAAATAGAATTCATATTGTTATAATTTCATGCATCTCTTGAAGGGTTACTTCATCCTTATAAGAAACCCACACTTAAGCTGGCCAAATAAAACACAAGACACCAGCTACATTTGAATTTCAGAGAAACAAGTTTTTGGTATAAATATGAGAAATATTTATTTGCTAAATCGGGCAACCCTGCCCAAGCTTAAGCTTCTTCATGCTGATCTGTCTATATAGTCACTATATACTTTTATCTATCTCATCATGACCCATAGAAAATATGAATTAAGAGGTTCTATTCTCCTCACTATTGTTTTTAAAGATTTATTTATTTATTTTAGAGAAAGAGAGCATGAGTGGGAGGGACAGAGCGAGAGGGAGAGAGAAACTCAAGCAAACCCTCCGCTGAGCACAGAGCCCAACTGGGGACTCCATCTCACGACCCTGAGATCACCACCTGAGCTGAAACCAAGAGTCCGACACTTAGCCAACTGTACCACCCAGGCGCCCCTCTCCTCACTATTCTTGATCTAATGGCAACAATAATAGAACTGGCTTTGAATATTGTTTCCTGTGACAATTTTAATATTCATGTTAAAAGATTTTCAAAAATGATACTTAGAGTTTACTAATATATAAGCCAGTTATCAGGTGTGAGCCCCCATATCTCTGGGATATTAATGAACTTGACTCAACCATTGCCATGTCTCCAGTGTCCCAGTGGAATGGGAAATACAAGCTCCTTGCCAAGAGTTCAACACATTCCTGAGGACTTGATGTTCATGACCCTCACTTCTCTTGGGCTCCTATCTTCCTATTTATCAACTCAATTGCTGCTCCATAGTGAGCCCCAAACCTCCCTTCAACTTTTGCTAAAAACTCGACACACACAAGCTCCTTATGAGTAAAGTTAACTTTACATAAGATGGGTTCCTATAACAGCAGTGCAAACAACTTTACAGTAGTGTTTTGTTTGTTTTAATAATTATATTCACGAACCATTGAAACTCCTGACCTCCATAGGGTTTCACTGACCATTCAACTAATCCAGGACTCAGGCAAAGCAGCTATTGACTTCTAAGCCCTCAGGGAGTTTACCTTCTACCATGAGCATGCATTAAAGTAATTTTAAAAATAAAAACAATTTTATTTGAAAATAAACTTTGAGCTTAGCTGTCAAAATATCAACATTTTCTCCTCATTACCTAATATTACTATACTTACACTCTGTACACTGAGTAGGAAGAATAATGTGCTATAATCTTTCTGGGGAATAACTTGGAGGAAAGTATAAAGTAAATGAAAAGCATATGCTTCCTATGACCTAGAATTTCCACTTGTAGAAATTCATCCTAAGGAGACAATCATGGGTAAGTATAAAGGTTTACAATATGGATGTTCTTACAATTTGTTTGTAACAGAGAAAGGTCATAAATAATGTAAATGTCCAATAATAGGGGACTGCCAGAATTAATAATTTTCATCCATAAAGTGAAATACTATTAAGCTATCAAAATGTCATGTAGAGTAACATTTAACAATATGAGAAGATATTTTGATATATGATTAAATAGAAAAAAGAAGCAGATTTCAAAATATTCAGGAAACATAATACCAATTCTTTATAAAGAATCTCTCATCTCAAACACTTATAGAAGGTATGTATCAAATTAACTTTAATTACCTCTGATGACAAAGTAAAATGTGATTTATGTTTTTCTTAGTGTTTCCAGTGTTATCTAAAATTTCCGTTATGTATATAAATAGTTTTCTTACAAAAAATAAATTAATAATAATTACATTCTGGCAAAGAAGCACATCAATTTTTAACAGTATTCAATTCTCAGATGTTTCTACTGTGTATTTATCTTCAACTAATAACATTAATGTTTTAATCCCCTTTCCAGAAAAAAAAAAGAATTCCAAGTTATTATTAGAATACACACTTTATTTTGCATGACATGAATTATTATTGTTGAAGGTTGCTTGTTAAGCCATCAAAAAAATGTATGCGTAAACAGGGACTTTGCTTACTGTGAATGTATTATAAAGTGTACATTTATTTCTAAACAGTGGATTTTATTTAAGAACCCTTCATTGCCATCTGTCCATAATGTCATTCATTCGGCAAAATATTTTGAGCACCTGCTATGCACCAGGTGAAGTGTAATGTACCACAAAGATAACAGAAAAGAAATCGAAGTCGTTTTCTCCTCACACAACTTATTATAGTAAGAAATGATAAACACTACAGAAATATATATAATTTATAAATTGCATATAGATATATATTTCTTATATATATTTCTTACGTAATTTATAAAGTAAGTACGATGCAGAGAAATAAAGGAAGAAGCAGGGTGAAGGCACCCAGAGTAGGAAGGATCCTCGCTCTTTTACGGACTCTCAGGAAAGACCCTCTCACAAGATAACATTTGAGCTGAGATCTAAATGCAAGTTTCAATGTAGAGAAGATGGTAAAAACAAAGCTAAAGAAACAGCAAGGAGTCGGGATGCCTGGATGGCTCAGTCAGTTAAGCATCTGCCTTCGGCTCAGGTCATGATCCCAGGGTCATGGGATCAAGCCCCACATCGGGCTCCTTTCTTGGCAGAGAGCCTGCTTCTCCCTCTACCTGCTCTGCCTGCCGCTTCCCCTGCTTGTGCTCTCTCTCTGACAAAAAAAATAAATAAAATCTTAAAAAAAAAAAAAAAAAAAAAAGCAAGGAGTCTTGCTAAAGCGGGATTATAAAGGGGGAGACAACTGCCCGTGTTTTTACAATAAACCCACTGTTTTATAGACTAACTTTAAAAGCTACTTTTTCCCCCTTTCAATACTTCATGATGAGCAGAGTCTATTCTCACTCCTTTCTATGACTCCTCTCTTAAAAATTATGGACAATGGTTTTCTCTTTCCACCCCATATGGCTATCATTTACCATACTCAGTGTTGTCTTCTTTACCAAAAAAGCATGCCCTCACAGCAATAATATGTACTTTATGTATTTGGTTTATATATCTGGCTTTGAATTGCCTTAGGGTGAATTATCAAAATAAAATTTATAGAGTTGAATAGGTTATAAAACATAAAACAAGAACAGTCGTTAGTAAGCATAATGATTTAAAAATGCCATCATAAAATCACATAAACTCATTAAAACACACACACACACACACACACAACCACTAATCTCGGAGCCAAAAAACAGGTTTCATTTTTTTCCTAAAGGTTATCTCGCAGACAGAATTCATTAAGATTGGAAGAAGATAGGGTCTGTTATTAGTACGGATGCTATGTTCTTGGCAAGAAGGTTCTGCTTTCTGCTTTCCTTAGATTCCACAAAATGAAAGTAATATAGGAGGAACTTGGCATCTTAGTTACAAACATTTGATCAATTCATGTTCTTCACAAAGAAGAGCTCTGTCTCAATCCCTAGATATTTCTTTTTTATTTTTCAATCCCTAGATATTTCTGGTAAGCCAGGCCTCCACTAAATTTCCGTGCTCCTTATTTTGAGGTTCAAAACCCCTCCTGCTGAGTCATTAGGTGAGTATAATTTTGCCCACTGAAATTGAAAAATGACCCGAGGATCTGTGAGCCATTTATGATGACTTTTGAAAAAGTCCAGGCAGCTGTGCCCGGACAGTTGGTGACCCTCAGGATGGCTTTCCTATAATGAATCTTTCTGAATGGTGTTTCATCATTGCATGCCACTTTATGTGAGCTCGTTATGAGTGGGTTGTAAGGGTGTGCTCACCTGTATTGCTCCCATTGGGAAAGCACAATAATGATGAAGATATCATTTGGGTCTAATAGTTCAGTGCTCTTGGCCAAAGGGATTCTTCAAAGTTGGAATTTTGTAAAAACAGCAAAAGCATTCATTTAAAAGACTGCACCTACACTATGAAATCAACCATAGATTACTAAATATCTGAAGGAGAAAAAGCAAGAAATGACCGTAGGTATAAGTAAAGATAGGTAGGTACAGTGTGGGTTTGAGTGAACTCAGCACTAGGTTTTGGTGCAAGCCTTCGCTGGTATGGCCAAGGGTCACATCGCTGTTCTATGTGTGGAGTCTCTTCTTTCATTATCCTAATTCTGTGTTGTGTGCTTTGATATCTTGTGCAGCGTTAGAACTCCCAAAGCTTCAATTCATTTGGACTTCTTAAAAATGCCCTCTGATAAACTTCTATTAATGCTTTCTGCACCTGTAGTTATAGAAGTTACCCTAGTATTCAGAGAAAAGGGACCTGGACTAAAATGCTGCATGGAATACTCATCTCCATTTTACACGAGACATTTGTTCTATAATTCTTACTGGACACCTGGCTGTATGCTTAGAATGAAAAGCAAGTTCCTTTGGTCACATGGCAAATTTAGTAGAGTTTTGCATTTAGCTGTTTCATTTCTTTCTAAGGGAGAGCTACAAAAGGATGAATGAAATGTCTAGAGATGTATCTCCACAAAGATTAATGAAGCAAAGATTGAAAAAAAAAATGAATTTGAGTCGGGACTATGTGTAATGGTATCTCGTGGACAGCTCGAGATCCAAGGTGGACTGGTACATTTGTTCACAGTCTAGCCAGCCTGCATATATTACCTTCCCCATGCTCCATTCACTCATTTAACTAGAATGTGAGTGCCCACCCTGCAGCGAGCCCCAGCTGAGGTTTTGAAAAAGAGAGACTCAGTCTCTGGCCTCATGGAGCTTATAATCTATTTTATGTGTTTATAAATTTTTTTTGCATTGTTTAGAACATGCGTAGACAAACTTTGAAATCTACTAGCAGGATGAATAGGTAATAAATGCCCTACAATTTTCTTAGGGATACTCTAGTTTTATTGATAAAGTGGTTTATACAAGATTCGTTTCAGGCTCTGGATGTTTGTCCAAATGACCAGGATACTATTTACCTGAAACATGCCAGTATTTTACTTATATTTGCCCGGCAAAAGGAAGTCTGTTTTTTATATCTCCAAATGAGTCTTATGGAATATTTTTCAGTTTAAATAGTTCATGATGTCAGCATGTCAGAGGTTTAAATTTACACAGTTAAGAGTCTTTCTAATGGGGCTCAATAAGGCATGTATCCAAGCAGAATTTTGCCGACTTTAATCTTGAGCTTTATAGTAAGAGTTCACTATATCTATTTAATGTGAGAGAATGTGAACTGGCAATACATTATTCCATATGTTATATATTTATGAGGCCTGCATATCCAGAACTCACAGCCCAATTATTACTCTGGCCAGAGACCTTATTTCTAGATTCATGTTTTCTCCTCATGTACAGCTGTAAACCACAAGTGAAGTTTCTAATGTTAGACAAGGTGTATCCATTAGTTCCACTAAAAAGCTCTAACCACCGGAGCTCATTGATTTTTAGTTTCATATATCTTTAATGAGGAGATTAAATACTTGTTTAGGAAGCAGAGCTTAGCTTAAGTAGTGTTTGTTCCTTCAGCGTGTACAGTTGAAGACCTCCATAATCTCTCCCATAGGTCCTGCCACGGAAAAAGCCTTTTTACTCCCCCCCCCCAAAAAACTTAATGTACTTCTGTAATTGTGTAAATGAGCATATTATAATCATTTTTTAAAAAGCATTGAAAATAAATAACAACAGGAGAGGCAACAGATATTTCTAATTGTCTGGTATCTGAGCATCTATTCTATGTTGTCCATTATTCATTCTCTGTAAGTGCCCAACAAAAATGCCAAGTCCAGTTTTCAAGTGAGGATACAATATATCTTGATCATGAATTGGTGTAGACTATGGGAAAAGAGAAATTCTAAATTCAAGGCCAAAAGCAGTTCCATCTTACTTCTCTTGGGTCATCAAAAAAAAAAATTAAAACTGGCCACTGTTTAGAATATTCTTTAAGCATATAATAACTCTAAAATAACTACAGTGAGAGATGATACCAATTCACTGTTGGCATAATGAATGAAATATCTAGAGATGTATCTCCGCAAAGATTAATGAACTAAACAAAAGTGTGATCAGAATACAGAGTATCAAGCCATGTTGCTTGGTTGATTATGCACCGTAACACTAAGTATGGAAGGCTGCAAGTCCCTTAAAATAGGATCCAGCAGAGTGATATTAGCAGTGTCTGCATGCAGAGCTTTTTGTGTGTGGGTAAGCAAACCATACTCTAAAAGATCTGCTGCAGGTCCCTAGGTAATCTAACCAGACAGTGGGAAAAGAAGATCAATTGCTTGCTCACTCTACTTAAAAAAAAAAAAAACAAACAATAAAGAAAGAAAAGTAAGTTTTCTCCTTCAGGGAACAACAGAGATAAGGTAGTAATGGGGGGTGAGGGGTGAGGGGAGAAAATGGAAGAAGCGTGAGCATCTAGTAAAGGCCAAATTAGTTAAAATGTATCTGGTTCCCTTAGAAAATGTTTTGTCATACCTTTAACAATCTTGTGATTGGTTCTCCATAACACTGAAACAGTAACTAATAATTTCTAAGTACAAAATTATTTTTTATATTAATAATCTATGTAAGTCTGAACATCTGTCATTTAAACAAGTTTATTCAGAGGCTATGGCAGCAAGATAAGAATGTGATGGGAGATGCAAAATCCAATAATTCTCAGCCTGGGGGAATATATTTATAACAAACACAGAAAAAGATAATATCCCTAATATGATGAGCTTTAAAAAAAAATCTTAAGACTAACACAAACATCCTCAAAGAAAAAAAAAATAGGCAATGACTGGGGTTTGGGCAAGGAACATGAAAAAAAGGCTAATAAGCACATTTTTAAACAACAAGCTTCTCATAATTTGATAGGGCATTTCTGAAAAACAATTTGACAATATATATCAGGATCCTTAAAATGTTCAGAATTTTTGGCCCAGTAATTCCAGTTGTAGAAATTCATCCCAATAAAATCATTAGAAATATTTCTAATTACATAGAAACTACATAGATACCGAGAGGTTGGGAAAATTCTAGATGTCTAACAACAACAACGAAAAAGGAAAACTAAAAGAAACTATGGTATATTCATCTAATGAAATATTCTTCAGTCATTAAAATTACATTGAATAAGAATTTTAATGACATAAGAAAATGCTTATGATATAACCTACATGAAGAAAGCATTTATTTATAGCATGATCATAATTATGGAAACATATACATAGAGAAAAATAGGAAATATCTCAGTATCTTAATTGTGGTTATAACCACATTGTGGAAATGTACCTGTCATTTTTATTTTTTTCTTTATAACCTCCTATTTTTTTCAATTTTTCTAAAATGAGTATGTTTTACTTCTAATTTGGTTTTTTTTTGTTTTTTTTGTTTTTTATTTATTCGTGAGAGACAGAGAGAGAGAGAGAGAGGCAGAGGGAGAAGCAGGCTCCCAAGGAGCAGGGAGTCCGATGCGGGGCTCGATCCCAGGACCCCGGGATCATGACCTGAGCCGAAGGCAGACGCTTAACCATCTGAGCCACCCAGGTGCCCTCTAATTTGTTTTTAAGAAAAAAATTAACAGCAACCAAAATACCTCAGAAATACATCCACCCTCTAAGGAGAGCAGAAGCACAACTGAATCTATCTGACAAGTGCTGGTTTAATATCCCCCCCAATTTTTGTGATATCAAAATTTTACTTTAGCCACAATGTCTCATTTGAGCTACCTAGGAGAGTGCAGATGGTGAAAAATAATAATATACTCCTACACCATAAAGATCTTTTCTGTGAAAATTTTCCACATGTAGAATAATAAATATCCTCCATAGTAATTCTTGCTGGTCCCAGAGGTCATTGGCAGTGGACACAGTAGCTGAGGAGAACTTTTTTCCTTCCATGTACATAGAGAGAGAGGTTAAATCTATGTTTTCTTGTATGGTGAATCGGTGTGCCATGATTCAGCATAAAAGAAATGCTAGGCATGGAGGGTCCACTGCAAGTCAACTATTTTCAAAGACAGTATGTGTGTTGTTTGAAGATATATGTCACTGTAGCTCAAAAGGGTAAAGAAGAAAAAGGCGATCTGCGAGGATCCGGCTACATAGCTAGTGCACTGATTTGGGTTCAAAATTCTCCACTTCCAAAAGGCATGACAGACCCAGAGGTTGGGACTGTGCGGTGGTTTAATTTTTGCACAAGTTTAAAGTAGCCTTAATTTTGTTCTCATTTTCTTCTTTCTCCCTTTTAAGCTAACAACACTTCAGAAGATGATTCAGAAAATTATCTTTAGCATGCCCTAAAGGCATAACAATAATGCCCCTTTCTATTGAGCCCTGACCCCTCATATTTTTCTAGGCAAGACCTTGAGAGAGGTAGAAAATTGAGAGGGTGAAGGGGAAAATCTTCAAAAGCAGCATGCCTCTAAATTGATACCATGTAAACCTCGCGTAGCATCGGGAAACCACTGCTGGGGGTAAATGAAATGAATTCACTGGGGCATCTAATCCTATTCCTGGAACATTTAAACGCTTTAAATGCACTGGCGAGCAAACAAACTTCAAAGCAATCATTACACCCCAGACACTGTTGCTTGTGTGGCTGAAATCTTTATGAGATTAGCCCCCTACAGGGAGAGAAGTTAAACAGGGCCAGAACCACTTTGAAACTGTCGGGAGGATACCCATTTACCAGCCAAGAATCAGGGCAAATGTGCCTAATTCCCAGACCCAGATCCAGACGTCACCTACGGAGCCAAACGCTCTACCCCACTCTCCGCAGCCGAGCCTTGTTTCTGGGCTTGGAAGCCACATCCACACCGACAACACTAGACCAGCATCAAAATTCAAGGTTCTCGTCTTCACTGACCAAATATTAAATGCCGGATGGCACATATTGTAAAAGGGTGTGACTAAGAGGTTTTAGTTGTGGTTGTTCTGTTTTGTTTCAAATATGTGAAAAATGATGAGCAAAAATAGAAAAAATTATTTATTGTTAGGTTTTTTTTCCTATCAACTTTTTGACTCTTATACTTGTCAAATACTCACCTAAGTTTTCTTCCTGTCTGATCCCAATCCTAAATCTATAAGGCAAATATAATATTTCATTAGTTAACCAATTTATGAATTAAACGTTGGCTATTCCTAAACTAGCAAAGTGATTTTTACTTAGGTAAACGGGGCTTAAAAAGTATTAATTCATTCAACCAATATTGACTTCCCTACCATATTAGACAAACAAAATTGATACTAATGCTGTAAGGACATAAATCAAATGGAATCATTTCATCACAGGTGGATGAAATGTTCCATGGTGGATATTATAAGGCAAACAAATCTGAGGATCCAACATGGCTGTTTCAGGTGCACAGAGGAAGGACAAGTAGATGGTGATGGAGGCTTGAGTATGTTTTCTTCCCTGATATTCTCATACCCACGGTTCTTAATTTCTGCAATTCTACATTCCTGGGATGAGTTTGTGCTATCAATTTTCAGACTTAAATTTCAGAGATTGGAGTTATTTCTATTTGATTTGTCTTTGTCAGTTCACACTGAAAATTTTATGAGAACATAAATCAGTTTTTATTTACTCCCTGACATGATGCTGCCAAATGAATTTGGTTCTCTCTGAACATCGTGGCCAAGATGTTTCTCCATTTCCTTAAAGGGACTGTTCTTATTGAGGGAAAGTGTTGGCACAGCCTGGGGTCACCACTGTGGGGAGGCAGAAAGGTCTATTCAGGTACATGTTTCTGTCACTCCTCAGTTTTCACAGAAGTATGTTAATCCTACTTCCAGCGGAACTAACAGTTGAAGCATATGGCTCAGCCAGGCTAGCCAGTTACCTAGGCCAAGTACTTAAAAATCTCAAGCTCAAATAAAAAAGAAAATAAGAAAAATAAGAGAGAGGGATAGAGAGAGCGAGCCTCAAGAGGATACAGAACCCATCCAGTCCTTAGTATATTTTAAAATCTGTCTTTCATTATACCGTTCCAGCAGGAAGCATCACCCCTCAAGCACATTCTGTTAGTTCCCTAAAGATTTATTACTTTGTTGCTTTGGGGTTTAATTCTACCAGGCTATGTAGTAGAAAATTATAAGTAAGCTCATTGTAAAAGTACTGTAAGAATATAGTCTCCCATGTTCCAGTGCTCTCTCTGAGAATCCACAAGAGAAATTTATCTCTGGGCATAGAATGGGAAAAAATTAGAATATTCATGAGCAATGACCTGGCTTGTTTTTTATCTCATTAAACACTGTGAATCATAAAGCTGATCAGGTCTTCTTTAAGCTGGCTGCTCAAAATTTTAGAGCCACATGCATGGCCCAATTCACTCAAGAATAAAAAACTCCCAACATCTGATGCATATACTAGTCTCAACTCTGATTTCTTATTATCTTTCTAATATTCTTGTCCTTTACCGCATTCCTTCATCTATTTTAAATGTTAATTCCGTCTTGTTGGATTATGTACATTTTGTTAAGTAACCTTAAATCTTTTGTTGAGTATAATATTTACACAAAATAAAAGCGATAATTAAATATCATCATTCTCAAACATGCCCCTTTCCATCTCATCCTTGGAAGACCCTAGCTATTGTTTCCTGACAATGCTACTAATATTTGCCAATCCAGCAGAAAGTTTTGCACAAACGAACTGGTGTAATAGGATGTTAACCTTTAATAAGAGTTTGCCACATCACAGTCACACTATGGGGGATCTGCCATTGATTTTTCAGTAAATATGGCAAGTGGTAAAAAATATAGTGTGTGCTCCTCAGCACTAAATTTTTCAGTGACCATTTTTCTTTCTGCTGTTTTCTATTCTGCTGTCTTCAGGTGATATTTAATAAAATGCTCTCTTTTCTCAGTGTATGTGCTTATACTGACATGGCTAATGGGGCCTATACTAAAGCTGTCATCTGTTTTGCTGTTTAATGCATTTGTAAAGCTTGCCTTCATTCTTTAGTAAAGCACAAAAAGCAAATTAGGTGGGGAAAAAAATTACTGTGTCATGGAATTAAAGAGCAAGCATAGACCATGCCTCCCCCAGGTCCTTTAGGTTATTCAAATCCTTACAGGCCAAAAGACAGTTTCTTAACATCTCAAAAAGTGAAACTCAGAATATGGTAAAAGTGCATGACAATTGTTGGAAAGGTCTTGTTTCTACTTAGCCTTGGCTGTTCCTTCTGGAACTCAGCTACCTTTGTTTATTATTCTATTCTCATTTAACATAAAAATAATCACTATCTCTAATATGAATCCTTTGGGAGGTCAGGTGTGATGAGATCAAGATGTCATTGGACAATGCTTCCTCCCTTACACACAAGATGGCATTTACCTTGCAAAGTTGTTATAAGCCAGGGTCTGGTCCTCTGATTTGTGCAAGCTCCGAAATCTGATTTTGTCAGCAAGGGGAGAAAGGAATTACTGGTCATGGGAAGATGTAATCAACAGAGTTCACTGAGACGAAACGTAGACCCAACTTCTTTTCTTGGCGGCATGACTAATCCTTTAGCTGACTTAGCAACTCTCTGTTCCTAGGTATGCAGGCCATCAGAAAATTGGAATATGGGAAGTCTATTATTCAATTAGTTGTTCCACAGACTTTGAACACCAAGCATGTGAAGACACATGAGATACCAAGTCAACCAAGATGGATTCCCTGACCTCAAGAAGTGTGTAGTCTACTTGGCAGACAAAGACATAAAAACACAAATTTAATGACAGTATCGGCTTTGGTTGAAAATCTGTGTCGTGAGTGTTCAAACACATCATATCAAGTCAGGCTCTGTAATGTGAAAATATTTGCCCATGGAAGAGGAATATTTAAAATCTGCTGCCCGAGACTCCCTCTTCTACAGAAAGTGATTACACAGAGAATCAGAATCAAATCTGATTCTCTGTGTAATTGTTTTATAGTTTATCCATCAGAGAGGAATCTTCTTTCCCTTATTGTCAATGTTTCCCCTTTATCTACACACAAACTCCCACCATGTAAAGAAGACAGTTTTTAAATTTTTTTAAAAGATTTTATTTATTTATTTGACAGAAAGAGAGAGAACACAAGCAGGGGGAGCAGCAGGCAGAGGGAGGGGAAGAGGGAGAAGCATGCTCCCCGCTGAGGAGGGAGCCCAGTGTGGGACTAGATCCCAGGACCCTGGGATCATGACCTGAGCCGAAGGCAGACCCTTAACAGACCAAGCCACCCAGGCGCCCCAAGAAGACAGTTTTAAAGCCACTGTTGCTCATCTCCAATTGCTTAAATGACATAATTAAAAAATACAAACCTTCAATGACTGGAAAATGAAATCCAACTATCTTTGTTGGGATATCATGCAAGGCCTATATTTCCCACCTTGTGTTCTTCATCTCCCTTCTCCAACCATTATGCTCTTGCTAAGTAAACCATTTACTTTATTCAGTCAGTCAGTCTATAAATATTTGTTCAACACCTACTATGTGCCAAGTACTATACTCATGATAGTAAACAGGAAAGAAGCCAATAGACACACTGGTTCCCTCAGCCTGGAGGCGATTTCGGTTCCATTTGTTTGATTAAAAGCTACTTAATATTCAAAGTGTAGCTGAAATTTCACTTCCATCATTATATTGCCTGGAATCTACCCAGCTGAAAGAAATGATTGCCTGTTACACATATTCTAATCCCCAGTCCCAGGTACTTTCTTGCAGCGCTTAATTACCTCCCAGTTATTTTTACCTTCACTTGACTACTAATATGGAGGTCTCCTGAGAGCAGGATTTGTAGATGATTCACCTTGGTTTCCTCCCAGCATTTTAAACATAGTAGTTGCACATGGAATAAATGAATAGAGCCAGATTCTTGTAGCATTTCTGGAGTTAAAAACCTAACGCTACAATGATTTAAGAAGACCTCATCACCAAGCTTCGTGTCCTCTATGGATATAGGAGTGTGTCTTTATTTTGTCAAAAAAAAAAATTTAACTTTACTGCCATTCAAATATGCCATGACATTTTAGTTTATATTTGTATATTAAATTAAATATACAAATTTCTTGTTACTTGCTTTATAGCTGCTCTTACAGAAAATAAAGTTTTTCTCTTTTTAATATCTGATATACAAAAATGTTGGCAGATCATTTCCTCTCAAAAGCTACACTGATTTTCATGGTCCTTCTCAGGGTATTTGATGCTAAGCATGTATCACGTAAGAAAGGTATCTTTGAACAAATTTGCTGCTCTGTTGGCTATTGGCTGAAAGAGGGTCCCGGGATATTCATTTCTGGATAGTTTTACACCATAAAGAAATTAAGATAGAGTGTCTTAGTTTCAAGTTGACCCGAGAGAGGAAGAAAACATGAATCCCAAGGAATTGTCATTTAGGCATTTATGACCAGATCAGTGTAAATTTTACTTTAGCACCTTCTGTTCTTTTTATGTCAGCGTCCTGGAAGTGGCAAGGCCATGCAGCTCAATGGACACCTCAGAAATGTGTGCCTTAAATCCACCAGAAAACCCAGGTGAATTAAAAAGTCATGATAGCATCTCCTCCTGACCTCTTTGTCTAATTCCCTTATTTTCCCAGAGGTCAAACCTATTGTTTCAGACTAACTCTGTTTTCTGTGACTTCACATAGCCTGGCTGCCCTCCTTCTTTCCTAAATGTTATATTTGACATGTCCCTCCCCGCCCATTACAGAGAATTGCTTCCTTTTTTTTTGGTCAGGAAAGCTACATGCCTTTAAAGACCATTTCCCAAGGTGATCCCAGGACCCTGGGATCATGACCTGAGCCGAAGGCAGACCCTTAACAGACCAAGCCACCCAGGCGCCCCAAGAAGACAGTTTTAAAGCCACTGTTGCTCATCTCCAATTGCTTATATCTCCATGAGATATGATTAATCTCACCCATTTTCCATGTGTTGCCCCTCAAATTAGTCTGGCAAATATGGGATTTGTGAGACTATTCTTGAGCTGTATGCCATTTAGGCTTGAACCCCTGTTAAATGGTAAATATTTTGGAAACATGGGACGTCTCTTCATTATTAACCAACATTATATTTTCTTTATAATCTCAGTGACTAACTGCAGGCATGTTTTAAAATGTCCACCTGATCATTTTTAATCCCAAGAAAAATTTAACTTGTGTGGCTTACTTAGAAAAGAGAATGGTTTTCCTTCATATACCTTACCAATGATGAAGTTCATAGATGTTGGAATTATCTACCTAGAAAAGAAAGAAGAAGGTAGGCTTTAAAATTAAAACAAAAACAACAACAAAAACCAGAGAGGGAGGCAAACCGTAAGAGACTCTTAACTCTAGGAAACAAACTGAAGGTTGCTGGAGGGTAGGTGAGTGGGGGAGATGGGGTAAGTGGATGATGGATATTAAGGAGCACTTGATATAATGCAACTGATGAATCACTAAATTCTACCCCTGAAACTAATACTACACTGTATGTTAATTAACTTGAATTTAAATAAAATCTTGAAAGAAAAAAAATAAGATTTTTTTCTTTCTTTTCTTTCTTTTCTCCTCTTTTCTCTTTTTTTTTTTTTTTTTTTGTTATAATTGTGAAAGGCATTTTAGGGAGGTGACTTTAAATATCAACTTAGCCTTTCTTACTGAATTAGGTAATACTGAAAGGAAAGAGGATTGACCTGTCAGAGGTAGAAAAGTTTAAATTCAGTGAGAATAGAGTTTTTGGAAAGAGTAACTCTAGTTCTAATAGGATTTTATTCCAAGAATTTGAATACTTAAAAGACTGAGACTAGACACCTACATCCACAAAGAGGAGCTGCCAATTATCTGGCGAGTTGAGCAGTTAGCTATCTGCTAAATTTAGCCAATTTGAAAAAAAAAAAAAGAAAAGAAAGAAAGAAAATTCTAGCCTCAAACTCCTACTTTCTCAATAGTGGATTAGTTTTATCTGAAATATCTGGCTAATTAATTCAGTTCTGCACTCCATTTTGCCTGTGTGGACAGAGGTTGAATGTCGTGTTCAGATCCAATTCTCAGAGGTAGGGAGGCATTGGGAGGGCATCCTTTACATTAGCGTTCCTCAGAATGACATTATAGTTCAGTGAATGAATATAGAATTAGACTAACTTGCACATTCAAACAATGTTTGATTACTTGGGAAAATACAGGTATAAGCCTGGCATGGATTACCCTAAACCACAGGCATTTGACAGAGAATCAAATTAGGCACAAACTCAACTGTTATGAAAATTTCCATTTAAAAGGAGAGTTATGTTGAATATATTTGTGCACCAGTTCTGATACTTCTGTAAATGATTTTAACATCTCAAAGCCCAAATGAAAGTATTATAATTGCTGAGAAATAGAAATATCACCACCAAACATAAGAGGATCCTTTTATTATTCTTAGTAGTAGAGAAATTGGTCCAAATTTTCCAAACTGTTGGTGAGATAAATGCAAGACCATAAATCAGTATGTGAGAGCAATGACTCCAGATCCCTCTCTTCTTGCTTCCTTTGCCCAACCCAGATGTAAATTCAAATTACACAACAGTACAATAGTTAAAGGGCTATTAACAAACTCAAGAGGCAGAAAACTGAGGCAAGAAAGAAACCAGATAATTCATTTTTGAATAAACAGAAATTCTTCAAGAAGTTTGTGAGAAAAAAATCATGCTACTCAGGAGGAAAAAAATATCCAAGTCTTTGAATAGTAACATTTTTTTTAAAGATTTTATTTATTTATTTGAGAGAGAGAGAGACAGAGACAGAGAGAGAATGAGCGGGGGAGGAGGGGCAGAGGTAGAGGGAGAAACAGGCTGAGCAGGGAGTCCAACATGGGGCTCGATCCCAGGACCCCGGATCATGAGCTGAGCCGAAGGCAGACGCCTAACTGGCTGAGCCACCCAGCCGCCCCAAATAGTCATATTTTTTTAAACACCAAGTTAGCCTATAATTTCCCCCATGAAATTAAATAAAATACATCAGCCTTTCAAAACTTTAATAATTCCATAAATGCAGGATTAAAATGATTTATAAAACAATGGGATTCCTTTTCAAGGCCAGCCATTTATACCAACAACCACAAAAAGTTATGGCAGTTGTTTTGCATTTCACTGGCCTTACTTTGGACTACAACGAATCATCAAGATCTTCTATGATATGAATGTTAAAATGGTGAGTTGGCTTGCCTGAGGCTAAACTACTCTCTACAAGGACAACTCGAGCAGATAGTCCAATTTTTGCTTCTGAAAATTAAAAATTATAAATTGCTAGAGAACTTTGGTATGAAAACAGCTAGAGACCCAACTAGTAAAGAGAAAGACATATACCACACTCAACAGCAAAGTTAATCTCACCTCAAACCAGCCAAGCTGCATTAGATAAATGCTTGCCAGACTTCACATTTAGCTGGGGGCTATGAACATCATGTTATTTCCAGCAAAAATCCTGAACAGTGTATCCTAACACCCCACCCCATCCCCACATTAATCATAAAAATATCAAAGAGATTATAGACAGTCTGTTGTTTGGCAAGACCTGGCAAATTCTCCCTGCTTTCAAGTATAAGCAAAGCAAACAACAAACTAGAGAGCGATTATACATTTTTAAAAATCTGTAACGTAGAAGAAAAGAAAAATTGGTCTAATGAGGTAGAGGGAATGAAACCTATAAAAATTATTTTTAAATAAATAAGAAAAATGAAGAATACCTCTATTTTAGAATGCATTGCTTTGTTCTCAATAAAACATATGAAAACATAAACTTTATCACACAAGATAAGATGAAAGAGAGTGTTATTAAAAGATAAAGTATAAAGCAAACCAGCTGCATAAGGAATGAGGGTTGTGGCATCATTTCAGTTTCCCCTCACTTCTATCACTCATAGCAAAAAAAATAAAAAGATAAAAACAATAATCTCCATCCTCATGAAACCAAGACACAGTCACAACCCCGGGTCTCAGGTTATTTAAAAAAAAAAAAAAAAAAAAAGCTTGCAAATACAATGAATTTAAGATGAAATCAGAGAAGAGCCCTAAGATCATGTGCAAAGTTCTATAGTTCTCCTAGAGGATGCAGTGTTTCTTAAAGCTTCTAGATGTCAAATTAGCAAAAGCCCTAAGCAGCTGTGTCAGAGTGAGAACAGTCACATCTGATGGTGTGGGCAATACACAAATTGGTCTAGGGGCCCCTGGGTGGCTCAGTCAGTTAAGCATCTGCCTTTGGCTCAGGTCATGATCTCAGGGTCCTGGGATCAAGGCCTGTGTGAGCCTTCCTGCTCAGCGGGGAGTCTGCTTCTCCCTCTCCTCCCCACTGGTGCTCTCTTGCTATCTCTGTCTCTCTCAAACAAATAAATAAAATATTTTTTAAAAATAAAAATAATACACGAGTTGGTCTAAACAATGCTTTTCCACACATTTTTATAAAGGAGTAGCTAAATGAAGTATTATAAATACGCAATAGTTAAAAAGAATGTAGCAGATTTGTGTATGTCAAGGTTACATCATGCTAACATACACCCTTGGTACTATATGAGAATTACCAAGTGCAAATATTATTTTATTTTTTTAAATATTAAAATTTTACTAAAATGTAAAGTATAGGGTGAAGCAAACCCTAGGGGAAAGCCTTCAGATGAGCCATTTTTGAAAGAAGCAGATGGAGAGAATGTCAAAGTCAAGGAGCAATCAACTTGGAGGCAGCTAATGAAAACGAAAGAAATATATACTAAATCATGACATGAAGTGCATTAAAATGATAAGGTTTCACTGTGAACCACATATACCTTCTATTCTGATGAGGAAAAGGAAACTGTCGTACAACAGGAGTGACATGCAAAATATTTTTAAAAACCGTGTGAGTCATATACTAACCAATTGGAACAAATCCTGGCCAATCAGAACCAAAGGAAATACATGAGCTATACATATTGGAATAGAGGGGGCAAAATTATTCTTATATGCCAATAATATGATTACATATATAGAATCTCCAAAAGAATCAAATAAAAAAAAAGTAAAGCATAATAATAATTCAGCAAGGTGAATACAAAGATCAATAGCTTTCCCATACACAATTGAGTTAGAAAATAGAAGGATAGGAAATAACACATTTTAACAAGTAACAAAAAAAACCCAGTGACTAGAGATAAATAAAACAAGAAATACTGACTTGTTTGGAAAAAACTATTTTAAACTGTTAAAGGACCTAAAAGAGGTGAGAAACCAGAAGATAAAACTTGGTTTTAAATATATGAATTAATACTGTATGGATGAAATTCTCCATAAATGAACCTATAAATCAAGTGTAATTTCAATGTAAATATCAATGTGATTATTGGAGGGAAAATAGGTGCCTGATAGCAGTCATGAAAACTGTGGGGCTTGGAGGGGTGGAGAATCTAAGTAGAACATTCATACAAAATAATAAAACATATTCTAAAGCTATAGAAATTAGAACTGATGTTTATCCAGAAATATATAGCATATCAATTGAGGAGAACAGAGAGTTTAGAAGTAGGAAAAATGCATTATTCAATATTAGATTATAATTAATATGACATTTTAAATCAGGACAGTGGGGAAAGAGTGATTATTTAATTAAATGATGTTAGAATGCCCATTTTATGTTATTAAAAAACAAAGCTAAATCTCTATCTAGCTCTTTATACTAAAATATATTTTAGATGGATTCAAGTTACATAAGCAGAAAAGGAACTGTAACAGTTACAGAACAAGATACCTCTGTAAAAATAAGAAGAAAAAAATGTGAACATAATGAATATGAACAAATAACAATGGATTAGAAATTCTTGAGAATTGCTCAAACTCTCCCCCTTAGAATTAAGGAAATGGGTCTTAAAACTCCTTAGATAGTGTTTCCCAAATTCAATTTGGGAAAAAACAACAAGTTCGGTAATATATAATGCTGGCAAGTAACAGGGATAAAAGGCTTGTTCAAAGACCATTGCCAGAAACAAAAATTGTCATAAACTCATTGGAGGGCAGTTGGCACCATTTTTGTAAATTTAAAATACACACTATTTTTTGACCCATGAATTCACTTCTAGAAATCATTTTGTAGTTATCCCCTATGGAAATGGAAAAACCTATGTACAAGGATGTTTATTGTAGCATTGTCTATAATAACAAAATGCTAGACACAATTCAATGTCCATTTTGAGGGAATGGCTAAATAAAGTATTATAAATAAATTAGGAGTATACAATAGTCAAAAAGAATGTGTCAGATTTATGTATGTCAAGATTATATTATGCTAATATAATATACCCTGAGTACTATATGGAAATTTTACCATGTGCAAGTATCATTTTTCTTTTTTTAAAATATTAAAATTTATTAAAACACTAATTTTAGAAATAACTCAATAAAAATAGTTATGTTACATAAAAATGTATTCAGGGAAGTAAAGGATGCAATGGTAACATTAACATTCACATATGGCACAGGAAAGGCCAGAGAAGTAGGTTAAAGAGATGAATGTGATAAAGGGCAGTAACAGAGATGTACTCAGTGGTTATTACATGATGTTCATTAGTCAAGGCAGTGGCAGGGAAAGGACACATTCAAACAGAATATATTGGTAGCAACTCTAGCTTATTATTTCATCAAATCTGTGATTCTACCAATTCTAAAATATACCATTATTTTCAGGTTCAGTATGAACCTGAAACTATTCAGTATGAATAGTTTAATTGGCAGTATGCTGCCAATTAAACTATGACATAAAATGACTTTCTAACCATTGATCGTAATGTGCATCCTAATTTCAGATACATTAAAAGAGGAAAATGCATCTTATAATTGATGCAATACTGTATATGAAAAATAGCCGATACCTAGAAATATCTTGGCAGCAATTGTGAATTTCAATGGTAAATACAAAATCCTCTCAGCAATCAGGTAAGAAAAAAACTACAAAGAAATAAAAATTAGCCCGGCCTTAGCTTTCTTTTCATTATTGAATTCCAGAAGACGTTGGACAAATCTTGAGAGATTTGAGTAGGAAAGGATGAGATCCAAGAATTCCATGCTCTGCCAAGTTATTTTTTTCACATACAAAGGCAATGAAAAAATATTCTCAAATAGAGGGCTCGGAAAATATATTACTGTATTCCCAAAAAACACGTTCCTGATGATCACACAGTGTGAATCAAAGGACAAACACAGGTCAGAGTATAAAGGACTAAGTTAATTTTTAATTTCACTAAATTAGAATTAAATTTATAAATATATTAAACAAAATTAAATGTAAAATAAATAATTTTGAAGGATTTTATATATAATGGCAGAAATTGTGATTTAATAATTAGCAATAATTTCCAAAATAATCTGAGCCTCTTACCTCAGATTATATCAGCAACATTGGAAAGTATTGGGGAAGTAGGACAAAAAAAGCCACATTCACTATGTTAGGTAAGGAAAATTGTCCTATATCACTTGTTTCAGAGTTTTTAAAATTAATTTTCTTAAAATTATAAAGTAGGAAAAAATTGATCCACAATGTCATCTCATAAAATATAACTGTTGATATTTAAAAATAAAGTAATAAATGTATATAGTTTTAAATTTTCAGACAATAGATGGAAAATTAAGTTTATTTTCTGCCCCAGACACACACACACACACATTTAAAAAATGTTTACACTAATGTGATCATACTACATAGGCTAGAGAATAATCTATATTGGTACATTCAGATTATACTGTTCAAAATTATTTCTGCTTACTTAGCATCCTTTTCCCTCCTTCAGGAAATACATTTGTTGTTTTTTTTTTTAAAGATTTTATTTATTTATTTGAGAGAGAGAGAATGAGAGACAGAGAGCATGAGAGGGAGGAGGGTCAGAGGGAGAAGCAGGCTCCCTGCCGAGCAGGGAGCCCGATGCGGGACTCGATCCCGGGACTCCAGGATCATGACCTGAGCCGAAGGCAGTCGCTTAACCAACTGAGCCACCCAGGCGCCCCACATTTGTTTTTTCTAATAGACAACCAATACCATGTGGTTTTGGAGGGCAGGGGAGTTGGCCTTCCACGTTTTAGGAATGAACATAAAACCCTAAAAAGGCAGCAACTTTCCTGCATGGTATTTAAGACTACTGAAAGAGAGCAGGTCTCTCTCCTCACCTGAGATTGTGAGCAATTAAGACGTGAAGAAGCCTAGAGATGCCTGGTCATCTTCTCTGCCATTTGTCAAGACCTTCCCTAAGTTGTGTAGAGTGGGTAACTGCTATAACAAATAGATCCAAAAATGAATAATGGCCCAAACACAATAGAAGTTTATTTGTTGCTCACAGGAAGGTTGAAGGTGTTTCCAGTTTGGAGAGGTGTGGTGGAAGAAGTCTGAGCCAAACAGCAAGTCAGGGACTCAGATTGTCAGAGGTCCCTCCATCTTCAGCAACAGGCTTTCAAGGATACCTGGGCTCAGAGGATAATGTCAGATGATTTGGGGTATGCAGGCTTAGAAGTGGCTCACATCCCTCCCACGCACATTCTGTGGACTAAAACTCAGTCACATGGCCACACCACACTGGGGAAAACTGGAAAACCTGGTCCATTTGTGTCATAGGAAGAAGAGGAAATGGGTTTTGGTGAGCAGCTAACACTCTCTGCCACAGTCTTCCACTAGAAAGGCATGGCTTCCAGATAAAGTCTTGGATCCCTTGATGACACACAGACCTTTCTATCAGGTTCAGATGTGGTTTCTCAAGGTAACTCCCAATTCCAACCCAATATTTCATGGTAACACAAGAATAAGATAACTGGAATATGAGAATGTCGCTGGGATTATCTGTGTACTTGGTATTGAACTGTGGCTTTGCTTTAACTTCTCCAAATTTGCGAAATGTCCTTTATCTCCATGGGCGATATTCTCTCCCACCCATTCCTAAGAGAATATCCTGGAGTTTTAAATCCTTTCCCCAGTTCCGTTCAGAGGCCTGAAGCCAAAAACTTGCTATTTCAAGAATTTTTAAATGGGCAATGTTAAGTACTTATATATTTTGGCCCATATACTAAGCCCATATACTAAACCTCCTGGGACCTCTTAATACAGCTCTCCCTACATTATCCTTTTCTTTCAGAGATCTTTGTATTACTTATTTTTTAGCTCCTCATTACCTCTTTGTAGAGGAGGAGAATGAATTCTGTGAGATTATAAACATTTCCCCAAAACTCCATTCCCTCTTGGTCAAGAGAAACCAGTATGGGGAACCCCTAAATTTGTCCTTCTACTCTGACATTTTGCCGGTAGGTAGGTGTTTTGCAGGGAAGGACAAATAATTTTCCCTCGACCCCCCATTTTTGGCTGAGACCCCCTGGAATAAAAGACAGATTAGGCAAAAGAAAAACAAACCGAAGCTTATTAACATGTATACTTCATGTATACACGGGAGATATCTAAGAAAATAGTAAAACTCCCCAAAATGGACCAAGCCATTATTTTAAATACCACCTTCAGCTAAAAACAAAAGAAAGATGTTGGGGTGGGGAGAGGCAATTCACGGGCTGTGAGAAGAAGAAATGTTTGAGATGAGATGTCATGTAGCTAATTATTAATAACATGCAAAAAGGCAGAATGTCATTGCTATAGCATGATCCCAATTATGCAACCATATTAAAGCCTGGGAGGAAATAAAACGAGTAACAAACATGGTTATCTCTTAGTTCTAGGATCACTGATGATTTTTATTTTATTCTTTTTGACTTTACTATATTCCTCAAATTTTCTATATAACAAAAATATTCAAAAAATAAATAAATACCAGTTATGTTTCAGTTCTCTCTGGTTTAAAGAAGTTATCATTACTTAATTGATTGCTTCTGCATAATGCTAGAGGAAAAAGAATGAAATAAGATAATCAGTTCATCTGTGGACAGGCTGTGTTATTTCTAGCGCCCAAAGGACTTGCATGAGCTCAGTTTACACTTGTGTTATGGGGAACGGAAAGGGAAAGAAAACTCAGCATGAGAACAGTGTGAGCCATGTTCAAATCCATTGCTCACAGCAGGGAAAAACAATTGCTTCCTCTCCTGTTTCCAGTGACCTAGCATGTGTGTGGATCACAGTGTCGGAAAAAGTATCCCAAATTGCCTTCAACATGGCTTCCCTCTGTTATTTTTACATTAGTTAATGCCTGGTCCAAAGGACCCTCTGAGAAACCTCAAAGCCTTGTACTGCCCTGATTCTCTTGGGCCAAAAAGTCTTCAAATAGACATCTGCTTATTTTATGAGACAGACAGTTTCATAATAGGAGTCAAGGACCCCGACAACTACCCTGTGCCCTAAGAATGATTGCATCATTAATTTCTAAGGACATTACTAAACTCTTTAAAATAATTCTCTGTGATTTTAGACCCCTGTAGACTGGGAGAACTCTTTTGTAAATGGGTATTATTTATTTTCAAAGAAAAATAATTTGCATATTATTCTTCCCAGATTGCTTGTTTACTGCTTCTATCAACCTCAATCATGAAAGCTTTCAGGGTAGGTGCTGGGAACAAAGATGAAAACAGATGAATTTAAATGTTTGTTTATAAAGATGTTTGAAGGGATTAATTTTTATCTGGCCATTTAAATAGGATTAAAGGGATTACCTTGAATAATAAAGGCACATATAAATACCTATGTTGTCTCTAATTAATAGGTTCAGATATGAATACAAGATATGTCAAATTATTACAGAATAACCTATGATTACATTATTTTTAAATAATGGAAAGGAAACTCATGAGTCATTAGTAAAGAGATGACTTTGGAATAAGGCAAACTCATTCAGCAAATATAATGCTTTGCAAGACACATTTCCTATTTATACGTACAGTTAATAACATCTATTATGCAGTCTTAGTCCTGGAAGCCTGTGTTTGTTGAGAGGAATACTTTAAAACAGAAGCTTAATTACATAGTGCTTCAGCTTCTCTGGCAACATCAAAAGGGAGAAAGTCATTTGTGCTTTAATGAACATTTTGAAAGGGGAAAATAAGTTCTCAAGTTGAGAACTCTACAAGTTAGAGGCAAGAAGAATGAGGGAGGAAGAAAATGTGAGATTATAATTTAGTTTTTCAGTATATGACAACAAAAGCTATAAGGGGAAAAAACATTCTACAAAAGCCTTGTGGTTTCTATCCTGGGGTTTTGCCCCTGAGACTTAATTCAGGCACATTATAAATGGAAATATTTATTTTCAAGGGAAAGAGTCCCCTTAAGCTCTCTTTAGCCAGATTTCTCCCTAAACACCATTAACTGTCACATTTTGAAGAAAACTACTGAAGAAAATTAGTGACCCATGCCAAGGAAGCAATAGGTGACAATAGGTTTTGCAAATGGTTTTAACTTGATTCAGGATTCTGACCAAAATAAAAAACAAAACAAACAAAAACCCCACAAATTAGGGTTATAAAAATCATTATCAGTTTGTGCATGTTGATAGCAAGAAGATATAAACCTGGTACTACCTGATTTACCTTGGAGTTCTTAGAAGTGGACAGATAGGCTTATCCTCTGGTACAATGCATTTTATAAGGTAAAGAGGTGTTAGACACCATTAAATGCTCTCATTTAGTAAAACAGGTGCAAAGATGTGGATGGTCCATAGATGACAGCCGAGCTCTAACCTCTAGGCTCTGGATCCATCAGTAGTTCATTGACTGAGTATGAAACGAGGAGTATTTATTTTAAGGACTGTTTGCAGTATTTCCCAGAACTGTGCTCAAGTCCAGCCTCAGGCAAATCCAAGAACAAAACCAAAATTGGTCTTTGGTTCCCTCTTTCCATCCTACTGTGTGGCAACTTTTCCCTACCCGTGGTTCTTTGACCCAGTAGGATCCCACGGGACTCTTGGGCCACACCCACACCTGTCAGTATCTCTTAATTTGCACAGCACTGGTAATAATCAATTACACATTACCTTAATGAAGAGTATTCTCCTTTCAAACTTGGACCCTCAAAAGCACAGTATCATATCTCAAAGGAATGGACCCTTCCTCACATACCTTCTCCTTTTCATTCTTTTCTTTTTGCCTTTTTTAACCAAGGAGGAGACTAAAATAGTCCACTAACTTCTGTCACATCCCAAACATTTCTATTATAAACACGTCATATGTGCAAGGAAACCAGGTGACTAGTTTTTGCTTCTTAAGTTTAAATGTGGAAAAATCTTCAGCAATTGACAGTGTCTGCAGTTACTTTGATGACATTACACTTGTGAGAACTTTCTACAAACCAACTAGACCAACACCAGCACCCAAATCTCTGCTCTGTGACTTGCTGGCTGTGCCTCAAAGGGCAAAATACCCAAAATAAAATAAGAACAATGGGCCCATTTTCTTCCTTTCCTTCCACATTTGCCTAATTCTTCTTCCTCTTTAGCTCATGCTGCTTTATAGGTTTCCCCTCAAGTGATGAGCCCTCTGTCCTCTCAGGACTGGACTTTCTCGAAGTCACTGACTAGAAGAGAATGCAAGATAGAACATGACTGTAACCATCACTGGGGTTCCGGATTCCTAGCACTGTTTTCCTACATGACACCACATGTGAAGACCCCAAATAAACTGCAGGTGTTGCTGCAGAAATCAAAAGGAAAACTAGATCATCATTTAACATGATGGCATTCGATTTTGAATTTTACATCTTGGGCTCTCCTGGTTGCCTTATTTAAAGCCCTTCTCTTTGCCAACACTTCTTTTGAACTCTGAGAGACACATCCATCATGATACGAGATTGGATCTGTAGCTCGAGGTACTGGAATAATAATCAGAGGTGTACATATAAACTGAAAGCCTCTGCATTTCTCCAAACCAGCCCCTGTTGTAGGAATGCTAAAATAAGGCTAATGCAAGAAAAGATATTCCAGTGTCATTTTAGATTTCAGGCATTGCACATTTGTACCCATGATTATGTCAAAATATACACATAGGCATCATTTGAGGGAGAATTTATTATAAAATAATTTAAAAAAAGCTAGACTGACCTTGCTTTATTTATTTATTTTTTAAATCAGTGCTTGAACTGGAGTTGAATAAATTTGTCCAGCTTAACATGAAATTGGGTTGGTCTGAGAATAAAAAATAAACCCAGTAAGCCTGTTCATGTGGAGTGAAAAGAAGAGAACAGCAAAGAAGCATAAAACATCCCCCTTCTAGCATTAAAAAAAGAAAAAAAAGTATTGGCTTTTTTAAATCAAATCTACTTTCAAAGAATATTATGTTGTATGTGAAAAAATAAAGAATCAAATGAATCAGAAGCAAGGGGATTCATTTTAAATGGTGAAGATATCTACCTGGGGGAAAAAAGGGAAGATATAAGAATGCTGATATTGGTGGAGGATTTTTAGGTCTGGAGGAGGTCAGACACATCTAGACACAAATGCAAGAGGCAAGAATTAATGAAGGTTTACCTTTCAGGTTTTCACACCCTTGTGAATTTTACTCTCTTTCCTTATATGTAGACTCTCTGAGTGCCTGGGGTGGGGCGGCGGGGGAATGATTTTTTTTTTTTTTTTGAGAGACACATCAAATCATTTACTTTAAACCAAGTGAAATTCAATTGATTCCTATTTTGTTTCCTGGACCCAATGATCACGAGGACTAAGGCCATTATTTCTACTTAACTTGTTCTTGGCTTTTTGAATGCAGTGTTCAGTGAAGTCAGTGTTCCCAGTTTCCTACCATCCAAACCAAATGAGATATGTATAAATTGATTCTCTTTTGCTACTTTTTATTACCTTTCAGGTCTGTTTGTTTACCATCATCAATAGATGCACTTTGGACCAGACTTCTCGAGGTGTGGTATAAAGCTATATGAGCAGGAGAGCTCAACAATGGCTAAGAAATTAATTGCAAAGACACACTAATTCCAGGGAAGGACTTCCAGTTATTTAAGCCATAGCCTTTCTTTAGAGCATCCTTGGTGAAACATTATGGTCAAGAGGAGACACAACCTCCGAGACCTCGTTTATTTCAAAATAGTCCTCTAAGGCATATGTCTGAGATTTTAAGGCTCAAAGTCTGTAAGCTGGAAGTTCACTAAGCAAAACTGAGTTGAAACTGAAAGGGAAATCCTCAGTCTAATTTTCTCCACATCAGGTCCTCTTTGAGCTCAGCTGGACTTATTCTTCCCCTTCAGAAGCCAAAACAAAAACAAAAGCAAAAACGAAAACCCAACAGGTACAAAGATCAGATTGCACTTTCCAAGCTTCAGCCTAGAGGGAGTTTTTAGCCTTAACTTACAAATTCAGAAAATAGGAGTTTATAAGAGAAACAGTGACAGAACCTTAATTATGGCATCACAAAGGGCAATGCCACCCTAAAAAGGAACTACCTCTGAGAACATGCTTAATCTTTGAATAACTCAATGAGAGAGTAGTGTGATGAGTCAGGTCCCCACTTGCAGCGCACTGGTGTGTGCCCTTTATAAAATTTACTGTCACTTTTAACTCCTTCCTGTCTGACTAAGCCTCACCTCACTCTGGACCAAGTAGAAAAGAATGGTCCTAAAGAACCAGGCAATGGCAAGTTACTTTTTGTCAGAAGCTGTTCTCCAACATGTGTATCAAAGAATCATAAAAGCTGGAAAGGACCAAAGGGGGGGCATCTGGTCCATCCTCTCTACCTACTGCAGATAAACCCAAATCATGGAAGACAGAGTAGGAAGGTAGCTCAACATTCAGTTCCTCCATGAAGGAGGGAGAATTCACCTTCTCCCTTAAAAACTCTGTGCTAGCTTTAAAGGCAAACCATTTGTTACACAAAACCCAATTCTTATTTGCAACCGACCTGACTCCTGAGCCTCCTGCCATTCTCTGTAAACATGAAATACCCTCTTTAAACATATTTTCCACACTTGCAGGAATTTATGGAGCCAATCCTTAACTTTCCCTATTTGTCAAATAATTTCAAGTGTTTTAATATTTATTAGTGCGGTGAAAAGTCAATTTCCTAATCTTATTTTGGTTTGTTTTTATTTTTTTCCTGGAATCCCCTTGGTATTGCCACATTTCTCTGACTGTAAATTCATCATTATAACCCAAACATCAAACACGGTGTCTAGACCATAGTAGGTATCTAGTAATTGTTTCTGAATGAGAGAATAAATGTCAGGGACTACACAGTAGATGCTCAAGTATAAATTAAACAGCAAACCATATAGACAACAACAAGAGAAAGTCTTTTTGCGTTCCAAATACCCATCCCACCGCTCCAGTTTCGTTGATTTAAATCTTATCTAAAATACAACTAATTCACTGTAATTTTTGGTTTAAATGTTACACGGATATATGCAAACTATGCATCTGTTTGGCAGCAGTGTTATGACACAAAGAAATCACATTTTATGCTCAACTCAGCAATATTTTCAGAAAGCATATAAATTAGCAATGGTCATTGTTTTACTCATAGGAAAGCAAAGCTGAACAGATGCAAAGCAATGCATTCATAGATGGATATGGTATGCATCCTATTCTCACTCAAATCTAGGTCCTAGGTCACTGAATATTTGTAGCAGTTTACTAGGACTCCAAAGTCATGGCTGGGATACTTCTGGCTGTTAACCTCCAGGCACCAATTCCTGCCAGACTTAAGAAACTCTTGCAAGACCAGACATAACCCACCATGTTTCAAATTCATAATGGAAAAGGAAATGCTAAGAGGAAACAGGGAACAGAGAGGCATCCAGGGACCCATACCAAACTAAGACCTGCTCCTGATGGTTTTTTCCCCATTTCCTTCCCTGAAATAACAAGAGATTCCTGGATTTCTATTATGTTGAAAATGAAAAGCTTCTCTTTGAGCCCACAGTGAGCTTTTGAACCAAGCACCAGAACTAACCAATCCTCTCAGGAGAAAAAGAACCTGCCCATGTCCTCTGGCTAGCATCTGGAAAAAAAGGTAATAAGGTCATCTATAATGTATCACCTATAGGTACAACTTATAAATGAAAGACACAACATCTCTTTCTTTTCTGAATCTAGACATGTAATAATTCAGGAAGGAAAAACCTCAAGAGGATAAACTTCAGTCAGTTGCCTATATGACAACACATATCAACATGGCATTGTGCCTGATTTTACAATTTAGAGCATTAGTTTTGATGTTCATGTGTCTCATACAGGGTTTTATTTGGATATGCTTTTATGTAATACCTTTTGAATTTCCATTTGCATTCTTTTTTAAAAACAGTGAAAGCACAGTTTATTTTCAAATCCTAACCAAGCATTGACATTGGGAAGGAAGGAGGAAAGGAAGAAACAAGAGAAGGAAGGAAGGGACGGAAGGAAGGTAGGAAGGAAGGAAGGTATCTTTTTAATATTTTACAAATTTTTTGGAGAAACTATAAGTAGTCTTCTGCTGGATTCTTTCATATAGTAACATGTTTCTGAACGAAACAATTTAAAGGATGTTTAAAATGTTCAAATGCAGATAGATATCTGGGGGGAAAACTAGAGTTTTCATAATTAACATAAACTAGAGTCGGGATAAAACATGCCCAGCTATTACCAAGGTGATGAACTTTCCAAGTAAGATATAGAGATAGGCATAGAAACATACACATATATACATACATATCCGTCTGTGTTTATGTATGAAACCTTTACAACAGGTGTATAGCAAATGAGGCTTGCACCTAAAATATTAGATTCATCTCTGGTCATGACAATTCCAAAATTTGTGGATTTTTTATATGCTTTGTACATTAAATTTAAGATTGCATGTGATAGATTTATTGTGATATAATACTATATTCTGAGATAGAATATGAAATCATTCCATTTTGACCTAAGGTCTAGCAACATCATGGCCATAGGTAAGAACAGAGGCTTTGCATCAGAGAATTACGTATGTTGGAATTATTATATTTTACCTTTCTCAGTGATGATCCTATCTTCCCTTTCTTTGGCATAAATATTAATGAGCATTTGAGCTCCTTCACAAATAATACTATGGGGGAGCAATTATGGAGTTTAATAGAAAGCAGACATGATACTAAAGAACCTTACTTTAAATGAAGAGTTGGCTGCACTCCCTGACTTGATTATAGCACTGTGAGACTCCTTGGGATCGAACATGAAATCTGAGTTGGCTTTTGATAACATCATGTCCAGAAGCTTGAACCTGGATGACACTTTGTAGATCAGCCACCTGCCATTCATGCTTCCCAACACCCTTGTTCCAACTTGCTTCAAAGAATCTCACATACTTTAATCCTGAAAACCTTGAAAAATGATCAGTGTGCCACAGGCATTAAACCTGTAAACTTTTTTTTAACCTTTCCATGAAATACCAGAAACCTTAGCCTGATTCTGGCAAGTGACCTAGGTAGAGATCTGCATGCCCATTTGATGCGCACACATTTTTGTGTTCCCTCCTGGTGGTGCTTGCTCACTGTTGGTACATGACAAACGCATCTGGGGGAAGAGTTTTGAAAACAATTCGACAGCATGAGAGGTTCCAACAATAAAACAGAACTCTTTACATCGCACAGCCAAACAAATAACTCGGGCAAGTGTAACTGAATAAATCCTGAGCTTCAGTGCAGATGGCTGTTTTTACTGTCTATGCCGGAATCCGCTGAAGGTTCTTTAGTCCCAGTGCGTGAGTGTGTGTGTGTGTGTGTGTGTATGCGTGCGCGCACGCGTGTGTGTGCGTATGTGTGTGTGCGTGCGTGCATAGGGGCTTTTTTTATATGAGATTTGGCATATTGCATGTGGCAGGCTGTTGAAAAATGAATAAAGACAGGAGAAAAAAGGCAACGTACATCCCACTGGTAATGAAGGCAAGCCAGGTTGCTGACTGCCTGTGTGCCAATTTTCCAGGATTGCCCACGGGCTCCCAGGATCATTTCTTTGCCCCCAGATTTTCATGTTGAATCATCACTTACAATCTCTAAATGAACATGCCTCTTATTTAAGACACATTGGGCGCTTGAATTTGACTTCCTGCTAGGCGGTACAATATTTAGTGTATGCTACATACACAAATGGGAAAGAAGGGAAATACGGCCATAGGAGCATAATTTCAACATTTTTTTTCTGTTTTTGCAAAGAGGTATCTTTGCCCTAAAGCCTTCAAGAGGCAGACATCAAGTGAAAAGCATTTGTTCTAGGCTGACTTTGCCTGAGAAACCCCGACCACAGAGGTTTACAAGGATTCATCAGGAGCTTGAGGCGATGGCCTTATGGCTTTGGCCTGAGGCAAAGCTGGGGGCGAAGAACTTTTCATGTGGGGGGTAAAGAATAAAGCAAGAACTCATCATGCCTGGATTCCTACAGTTGCTCTAAATGGTACCCAGAAACCTCTCCCTAGAAGAGATGGGCTTTTCTGTTCCTCCGCTGCTGTTAAAATAGAAACGAGTAGCATTGGAACTTATTTGTGACCTACTTAGGAGAAATTCAGATTTGTCTACAATGGCCAAAAGGAATACAGGGTGGGAAGAACTCAAAATGCTTTCTCTCAATACAGTGGCCCAAAGGGACATAGGTTAAGATGAACAAAAATATCTTTTTTCTTAATATGTGAATGTCACATTTGGCTCAAATGGCCACCTCCCTTTTTAGGTGATCATGTTTTCAAAAAACATTTTATTTGCAATGGTTGGTCATGAGGCAGTGCTTTGTATAACAGAGTCATCCTTTTTTTAAATGAATGACCTGCGTATCTGGATAATAGAGTCCCCTCTCTTTTTACTTCTTTAGTTCCACCAAGAACTGCAAAAAGAATCGGCGAGACTGCTTATTTGTTAAGTGCTTCTTAACTCATCTCTGACCCAAAGGATGCTCTTTGTCAGAAGCCAGGCCTATCAATAATGAATGGTGTTTGTAACTTTTGATCTCCAGTAGCAACATTTCTTTTTTAGGCTCCAATGATGCCTCTAACCACCTGCAAAATAGAGGGAGAGGACACCTGACAAAGTTCCAGGAAGTGCTGTGAATTATGGAAGTAGTGATAGCACTTTGTTTCCCGGGCTGCTTTTGTCTTTCTGTGTTTCCGCACCTCGCTCCCCTCCCCCCCTCCACGACGTCCCTTGCCCCATTCCCCAAGAGAACAGTGGCGTGATAAATAAATAAAAATGGTGTGAGAGGATGAAAGCATTTAACACAATAACCTCTCGAATATGATCTTTTTCAGGGAAATGATGTGCTCCATTTCCAAGCTCACTTTTTGGAGGGAAAAACAAATTCCTAGAAAGCAGCAGCGGAGAAATGGCCTCTTGCCACTGCAAACAGACGAACTGCAGATAGCGTCAAGAGCAGACTAGAAAAGCTGCTCTCAGCAAACCTGAATCTGAATGTTAAAACGCATGCAGTGTCCCATAAAACTTTATTATTATTGGAAATGTATTTTCTAGTAAGAAAACGTTGGGTGTTCTGGGCAATTATATCAAGTGGTACCAGATTCCCGAGAGATTAAATGTAGACTTAAAATAGTCCAGTCCACAAAACAATCACCTGCAACAGGCAGGGGACATGAAAACCAAAAAGGGATGGAGATATGGGCACCATTACGGCCTAGTAACTATACCTCTAGGCCCAAAGATTTGCTCTGCCTAAAAAGCTGTGCATTTGAAGAAGTTAATACAGTTAATCGTAGGAGTTTGTCTATAGCTTCAGCTCTCAATACACCGGACAGGTTTGGCTCATTTTCAGATTCTGCACACACATTCAGCTCAAACACAATTAGGCCACTTTACCATTACCTATTCCATATGTTAAAAATAGTCCCCTAGGCAGGTCAGTCATGGAATGGGAGAGTCATTTTGCATGTTTCACTAAAATAATTACTAAATATTCTTAAGGAGGTTGCTTTTCTCATAATTTCAATTTTAATATGCCATCTTAAAGTGAAGTAGGAAGCGAGGTTAGAATGGAAGGGAAGGGGCGCCTGGGTGGCTCAGTCCATTGAGCTGTGGGGGGGACTCTTGATTTCAACTCCGGTCATGATCTCAGGGTCATGGGATGGAGCCCTCCATCACGCTCTGCGCTCAGCATGGAGTCTACCTGTCCCTCTTGCTCTGCTCCTCCCCCCTGCTCATGCTTTCGCTCTCAAATAAATAGATTAATTAATTAAATCTTTTTTTAAAAAAGAAGAAGAACTGAAGGGAAGTATGCATTTAGGTTCTTCCAACTATCCCCTGTAATTTGCCCCAAGATTTAATTATAAAAATTTTCAAACATTCAGAAAAGTTGAAAGAATAGTATAATAATCACCATATATCCACCACTGATATTCTACAATTAGCATTCTGCTATTTTGGGGTACCTGGGTGGCTCTGTCAATTAAGCCTCTGACTCTTGATCTCAGCTCAGGTCTTGATCTCAAGGTCATGAGTTCAAGCCCTGCATGTCTAAAAAAGATTTTTTTTTTTTGCTACTTTGATGTATTACATGTCTGTCCATTAATCTATCCCTCTACTTACCTATCAATTCACTTTGTGTTTTAATGTAATTCCAAATTAGTTGTAGACATCAGCATACACCATCCTTAAACGTTTCACTATGCATACCATTAACTAGAGTTTAATGTATGTTTATGTTTTTTTTTTTAGGCAAAATTTACAAACCATGAATTACACAAATTTTAAGTGTGCCATTCTATGAGTTTTGAAAATTCATACAGTCAAATAACCTGAATCCCTATCAAGACATAGAAAATAATATAACTCCAGAAAGCTCCCCCATGTCCCTTCCCAGTCAATCTCCATTGTCAACATCTCCAGGGGCTATGGAGATTATCATCACATTTTGTTTTATCTGTTCTAAAAATTCATGACATATAATCTTTGTATAAAGCTTCCTTTACACAGCATATGTGTTTAAGGATTTATCCACATTTGTGCTTGGATCAGTGGCTCATTCTTTTTACTGCTGAGTAGTATTCCCATTGTATGAATAGAGCTCCAGTTTGTTTTTGAATACAGGACTCTTTCCAGTTTTTTGCTATTATGCATAAGGCTTTAACAAACATTTCTGTATAAATGTTTTGTTAATATATCCTTTCATTGATTTTGTATGAATATTTAGGAGTGGAATTTCTGCTTCATAGAGTAGGCATTTTTCCAAAGTGGTTGTACTATTTTAAGCTACCACCAAGTGTATGAGAGCACTAGTCACTCCTTTTTAATTTCAGCCATTGTGGTGGGGATATAATTGGATCTCATTGTGATTTCATTTGTAGTTTCCTGATGACTAATAATTTTGAGCACTTTTCCATGTGCTTATTGGTCTTTTGTATATCTTCATTGGGGCAGGATCTATTCTATTCTCTACCTGTTTTTAACTGGGTTGGTTGCATTTTTTACTATTGGGTTGTAGAGTTCTGTATATATTCCAGATAGAAGTTCTTCATCAGGCATATGTTTTGCAAATATTTTATCTTAGTCTTTGGCTTGCTTATTTGTTTTCCTAGTGATGACTTTTGATAAGCAGAAGTCTTTAATTATGATGAAGTTTAACCTTTCTTTATAATCATTGTTTTTTTTGTATTTGAAGAGATTTGCCAACCAGAAGACAAAGATTTTTCATCTAATGTTTTCTTTTAGAAGTTTGTCATTTACATTTTCTTTTAAAGATTATTTATTTGAGAGAGAGAGTGCACATGAGCACATGCATATCAGGGGAGGGGCAGGGGGAGAGAATCCTCAAGCGGACTTCCCACTGAGTGTAGAGCCTGGGGGCTCAATCCCAGAACCCATAGATCATGACCCATGAGATCACAACCTGAGCCGAAACCAAGAGTCAGAAGCCTAACTGACTGAGCCACCCAGGTACCCCTATTATTTACATTTTTATGTTTAAGTCAATGACCCACCCCAAATAATCTACTATGTGTGCTGAGAGATAAGGAAAAATTAGTTTCTCCCCATGTTTCTGTCTATCCCACTCTCTAGGTTAATAAAGGATAGAGAGAAACAGGCAGAGAGACACAGACAGAGAAAGAGAGAGAAGTCATTTCAGATCATATGTTGAAAATTTAGCATTTCCCCACATATTGTCTTAGCCCCTTTATTAAAAATCAATGTGAGTTTTTTCCTGGACTTTCTATTTTGTTCCATTGATCTACATGTATACTGTTTCACTAACACCACACTATCTTTATTAATGTAACTTTATAGACAGTCTTGAAGTAAAATAAGGCAAATCTTCCAACTTTGTTCTTTTAAAAATTGTTTTGCTTATTAAGTCCTTTAAGTTGCATTTCCATATATTGTAGAAGAGATTGAGAGTGTGTTTTACTTTCTGGGCTACTTTCCTGCTAGGCTGCATTTGACAGTGATGCTTTCCTCTTCTCAAAGCCATGGTTCCTATTTTTCCCATCATCTCTTATAGCTACAGCTATATTCATTCTGAATGATGTGCAGTCCTCCTGTTCTGACCTCTTCAGGACAAGCGGTGGTAACAATTCATTGCTGTTTTTAAGCTAGGCATTTCACGTTCCCTTGTTGACTATCCTTAACTCTGTGCCTTTATAAATTGTCCTACAATGAAACCCTCAATATAGTTCTTCTTCAACCACTATATTTAAGTATGCCAAATTTTTACAAGGCTGTACCTTTTTAAAAAATCTTTTCAGCCTCAATAACACTTTCTTCGAGGTAACCACCCTATTGAAGTAGGTCCAAATCCTTTCACACTTTACCACATTCCCCTACTTCTAGATCTCAGAATTTTGTTCGACTCCTTTATAACACATCAGAATTTATTACTCATCTGTATATTTTTATGTCAGTCTAATAATAGATAATGAATTCCATGAGGTCAGGATTATGTCTAGTCCATTCATCACTATATAACCAGTGAAAAGCAGAATGCTTAGCAAATATGAGCCAATCAGTAAATATTTATTGAATTGTCCAGACCTTATAAGAGATTTTAGAAGATCTTGTGCTAAGAGATTCCACTGAATTGCTAAAGTATTAACTAAAGTCATCATTATCAACAATGTAGAAGGTGAAAAAAATATATAGCAATTTTCCTATTTCAAGGGACAACAGATTAGTAAGAAAGATGAAATGCATTAAGTAAAGAGGAATACAAAAATCCTTTCAAGAATTTTCAGGTAACAAAAATTGAAGCTCTGAAAGTAAAATTCAAAAAGTAGAGTACCACTACAAAAATCCAGCAAATAAATAACTTTTAAAAATGAAGTTAGGTTTAAAAAGTTTATATACACTAGGAAATGATTTTTTCCTACTTTTCAATTTATTTTTCTGTATTTAGAAAGAGTAATTCTTTCCTAAGTGATTTTGAGTCTTTAGAAAAATGCTTAGAATTCCTTAGGGAATTTAGGAGGAGACTAGGATGTCTTTTGAAGCTGCCATTATGCCCTCAAAAAGAAATTGAAACTGTACGTCTAATCTCAGGCCTTTGAAGAAAAGCTGCCCTCCCAAGACCTCCCCCTGGACTTTAATCATCTTCTAGCAGGTCTTCTTACCTCTAATTTTTCTTTTGCAAATTTTATTATGCATTCCACTGTTTAACTAATCTTCTTTAAATACAATATTCTTCATGTTTTCCTATGAAAGAATCTGAAATTGTTTTTTTCTGTCTCTCGTATCAAATCTGATAGCCCAAAGTATTCAGCAGATATTTAAAGTCTTCAATCAGCTGGTAAAACCAGTTCCTTCACCACCCCACCATGTCAAGGTCAAACAAGCCAGTTGTCCACCATGAGCTCTATACACTATACACATTCGACCGTTGTCCTTTCCCTGTGGCATACCACCACACCCTGCCCTGCTCATCCTTGCCAGAATGACCTTTTCTTCCCTCTCCTGCTAAATAGATTCTTGGAATTCCTTCCAGGTAATAGCTCTCATAATTCATTGAGTCTTTGTTTGTTTGTTTACTGCAACCCACAATGATCTTTTAGTTAGCTCAATTTCCTATAATAATCATCAAAAAATATGTATGGAGTGTCTGTTGCATACAGGATGCCTAAGCTAAGCCCTGTGTATACAAAAAGGTAGAAGAGTCAGTGCCCAAACTCAGGGAGTCTTATGTTCATCTAGTGAGATAAACAATGCAAAGAGAACAAGAGTGGCCTTATAGTTACTATCCAACCATGCAGCTACTTAAAATATGTCTTAGAATTGTTCTCAAGAATTTTCATAGTACCTTTCTTCCCAAATAGATGAACTCTCAGATGCCAGAAATCACATATTTTTTCTTAAAGTTAAAATAAATGTGTTGAATTAAATAATAGCTAATACTTACTAAGTGCTTACTATGTGGCAGGTGCTATTCCAAATATTCCACATGTGTTAACTCATTTCATCTATCAAGAAAGATACTGTTACCATTTGACAGATAAGAAAACTGAGGCCAGTAAAGCTAAACAACTTGCCCTGGATCACACGGCTAATTAATGGCAAAACTGCAATTTGGACCTAGGTTTTCCACCTCCAGAGGCTAGACTCTTTACATGGTGTCTTATTTCCATGGAGATTCCATGTCTACGTTATGTATGTCATCAAACCATACTGCTAAAATAAAGAAGGCTCTACTCTGAAAGCAGAAAGTCTGCCTGGGGGTGATGAGCAAGCTATTGAAACCTAAGAGAAACAGAGTTGAACTTGCAGTTCAGTAGTTCTGCAACCCCGGCCAAGCATTCTACGGTTGGCAGTTATGTGGTTCCTATCTTCCTTGCTAATTCTTCATCTGTAATTCTGCAAGGAGTTCTGATGCGCCGTGCCCACTTTTGTACAACCGTCGCCTCAACCCATTCCATTGACTATGCTAATCATTTTGGACCATTTTCCCCTTCTTCCTTGCAAAATAAATTTTGATTTTGTTTGGGAAAGCAATGTGCCCAGCAAAACAAAACAAAACAAAAACAAGGTTGGATGGCTAAGAAGCATAGGGCCAACCGAAGAGACGTAAGTAAAATGATATTCGATATACACATTGGTTGTATTAGACTCCTAGAAAAAGCCATTGCCTTCCTTCTAAAAATGGACTAATTCAGATGGCACAGGTATTTTGTCCTTTGCCCTTCCCTTCTTTCTGGCTAGAATGCACACATAGTGCCCACTGGCATAGCGGCTATCCCACAACCATGAAGCTAAACATCATACACTCAGATCAGTGAAATGGGAAAGAGAAAACACTGGTTCCCTGAATTCCCCAGTCTCTCTATTAACTGAGAGAACTTAACCCCTTTATGTGGGTAAGGCACTGTTTCAGGTTCCTGTTTATGTGCAGCTCAAGAAAAGTCTAAATAAATGATAAAACTTACCATCTGAGTTTGATTCATAGGAAAAAGTTCACTCAGTTTTTGGTTTAAAGAAAATTAAAGGTGTTAATAAAAACCCTCTCTGATCCCCATTCAGTGTGCATAAACATTTTTTTTAAGAAAACTAACAAAATTTCTACTTGATTTTTTTTGAAAGTAACAAATGCTTTGTTACCGTTATTATCAGGGTAAAATAAGATTAAGCACAATCAAACGGAGGCTCCCACTCTATCTGAGCCAGTCTTTCTGAAGCTCAACACACTTTTACTTTAGGGCGGAAAGTTCACACCAGTAATAGGGTGATTCATCTTTCCTTAATCAATGAACAATTAATCTTCATTAGTATCCTCAGGTCAGTTTAAATGTGCAGTGAGATGCTGGATCTTAGCAAGGAAGCCTCCAACACATTGGAAGTCATTAAAAGTACATTACATCTGGCATTCTTGATGAGACAAACCTGGCACCAATTCCACAGTAATCATAAACACTGAGGCTTGTGGCTGAGTCACTTGGAGAATGTGGACAAATGTGTTAATTTGAGTATCATCACTCGTCCCCAAGGCCAAAGTAGAAACTGCCCTCAAGTCTCAGAGCAGGGGCTGGTTCCCTGAGTGACCCTTAAACGTGCCACACTTTTGCCTCACTCCCCTTGGCTCATACTTCAGGGCCCACTTGGTTCTGATCTCTGAACTCTAACGTGCTTTCCACGAACATTACAGCCTGCACAGGTATCCCTACTTGTTATTTTCTGCCTCTCACTTGGGGACAGTACGATATGATCCTTAGCCTGATTATTACAGCTCTCATATATGGAATGCTTAGGGTGCACGAGACTCTCCCGTGCGAAATCGACGCCCATCATTTCCAACCCAAAGTTGATGGTCTTACTTCCCCTTTCCAGACATGAAAGCTCAAGTTCTGGTGAACTAAGCAGACCAAAGTCATTCAGAGGCAACCAAAGCCTGCCTGCCTCCAGAATGACTCCACTATACCACACTGCCCTCCAATTCAAAATATTCGTTTTTCTTCTATTGTGTATGTGCTTCTCGCCAGCATACCCTGCTCTCAGTTTCCAGAGGGGAGTGATTTTGCCATAGATTTCTAGGTATCCATCCGATCGCAACACAGGCTGAATACAGTCTGGTAAAGTTTTGATGAATGTAGTGGATTTGACTCTTGTCCAATCCTATAACTCTTGGTGTCTTGGGTGAACTTATTTGATACAAGAATTATCTGTAGACTCCAAATGCGATTTTTCAAACTCAGATGGTTGGATTTGCTAGATAGCAAGCTCCCAAGGGCTGTTTATCCATCTAATCATAAATGTAAATAGAAGAGGGCCTGGGTAGGGCCTTGAAAAGACCAAGCTGACTCATCCGATATATGTCTCTATCAGTCTTTTCAAACAGACAGTTGTTAGGTTTTTTTTTTTTAAGACTTCAATTTAATTAGAATTCCTTCTCCCATTGAGATAACATCTTCAATTGATTTAATCCTTTCTTGTACATTCCTTGCATCCTGAGAGGTAGTAATGGTTTTCATTGTACATTCTGGTCTTAAAGCATGACAAACAGCTAGTGTCAGGTTTTACTTCCCCTGACCAGAGGCTGCAGCAGTGAGGGTTAGGGAGGGTCAGGGGGCTGGCCTCCAGGCATGTGTGATCCTCCTCACCCTCACTCTCCACTGCTCCATCCCTTCTTTCCTGCACTTTGATTCCTCCTTTTGTTCTCAGTCATCAGATGACTGTAGTTAGAATTCTAAAATCATTTTATATTTTGCAAATTGTATTTACTATAGACATTTATGAAATAGCGAGCATCTTCTTAAAATGCAATTCAATAACACTTCTAACATTCTAGGTCTTCAGGTACACCTCTGTTTTGTTTACTATGAAAAAAGAGCTAGAAGAGAAAGTGGGTTCTATAATCCCCCCATTAGTTATTTATTACTGAAGACTCTAAGTCTGAAAAAAATAAGTACAATAGGGCCAAGAAACAAAGATTGAAGATTTTCAATATAAATAAATCCCTCATGATAATCTGTAGAGTAATATAAATCATCTGAATAGATATCAATTAATGATCCATATAATAATCAGCAGATCACGAATGTCTTAGGAAACTGAACCTCCTGACTGGAGGTGCATTTGGTAGAGCCAAGGCCACAAAGTGTGCATGCCTGTAAATGACCCTTCAAAGGTGACTTCCATTGTATCTAATGTGATTATGCAACTCCAACAGGTTCAAAACTTCTCCCTTTCTAGTTTCTTTCCGAGGGCGAGTATTTGCATTGGGGCAATTGTAAGGTGTTTTTCTCTGGGTAGTCATTATGCCAGGAGGCATTTAGTTTTCTCTTTTTGTAGAACTAAACTATTTCGCTACTTTCATTTTCTTACGTGTAAAATTTTAAACTAATTTGCCAGCAAAAAGCTAGATACAGCACAAAAATGGCATCATTTTATTAATCTGTTTACTCCAGGGGAAAAAAGGAGAGCACAGTGATATGGCTCCATAGCAGTCAGACTGACCTGCATGAAGACAAACCCCCCAAATCCAAATTCTTTCCTCTACTTATCTCTTTAATACATCAAGTTGCTAAATACAATCTAATACACAACTATGTTTTATAGTTCTCTAACTTGCAACATTTTAATATTCTGTTACATATAAAATACAAACTACGGAGTCGAATGATATACTCTTGATAAGCTAGCTTATGTAAATAATCATTCCGTTTACTTCTATCTAAAAGAGAGCACAGGGCACCTGGGTGGCTCAGTTGGTTAAGTGACTGCCTTCGGCTCAAGTCATGATTTTAGGGTCCTGGGATCGAGTCCTGCATTGGCCTCCCTGCTGAGCAGGGAGTCTGCTTCTCTCTCTCCCTCTGCCCTTCCCCCCCCCTTGTGTGCTCTCTCACTCTCTCAAATAAATAAATAAAATCTTTAAAAATAAATAAATAAATAATAAATAAAGAGAGTGCAGACTTTTGACTCAGACAATCTTAGTTCCAGTTTACAAGTTGGATGAACTTAACCAAGTCATTTAGTCTCTCTGAGCCTCCATTTAACTATCTGTAAAATGGGAATAAATAATACCCTACATCAAAAAAATTATCTTGAGTAGCCAATGAGATTAGATAGAATTCTGAGAGGTAGTCCAAGACAGGAGTTAAGAGTATAGAACCTGAACCAGGCAACTTATTCACCTCTTCATTTCTTAGTTTCTTTGTTTGTATAATGGTGATCATAATAGTTATAGGGTGAGGTGTTAATATATGGAAAGGGCTTAAAATAATGCTGTATTGCAGTAAGTCTGCTCAAGCATTGGTATTATTCTTATCATTTCACCCGAAAGTACTTAGCCTAGACCATGGGACATAGAAGTGCTGTTTTCCTCTTATGTTATCACTAACATCTTGTTTTCCCATTTAATTGTGCATTATCACCCATCAGTGGCAGCTACAGGATTTTTTTCTAGGAGTTCCGAGGTGTGGGGTATGTGGTAGGAAGAAGAGCTGTGAGATTTGTCTTGAAGCAATGTTTGCACCCTGGTTTAAATAAGATGGAAAATGTTACTGCCAAGTCCAACACCCTCAGTACTGTGGGTCATGCAGATATTTCCAAGTAGCAGAAGGAGCCAAAGAGACAATGAATTCTTGGTTAATCAACCTAGCATTTTCAGCATAACCACGTGAGAATATCTGTGGGGTAACATAATCCACTTCTCAGCACAAGACAATAATAGGAACCTAAAATTCATGAAGTGATTGAGGTTTGGTTCATTGAGTGATACAGATAAGTTCATTTCACCTAAGACATTCTTCCTAAGAAGGATATAAAAATGACAATGTCTTTGTTTTATTATTGATGCCAAGTTTCAAACTTTTTCAATGAATAGGAAATTCTTATTCCAATCTAAAACATCCCAATTTATATCAATATGAACCTGTGTAACCCTTAGAACAGATTCCACTACTACCTACCCAGTAATATTAACACACACATACACAAACATGTAACCACACTTTGGGAAATCTTACTTGATAATTTGCCTGTTCCCTCAGTCAACAAAATTTTACAGCAAATCATAAAATCATATTAGGCACAAGGGAGGAAAAGCCATAAAGTCTGGCCCTACAGTCTAGTGGGGGAAAAGACAAGTAAACAACACATGTTAAAGACAACATGGGGACAGTGAAGTTAGGGAAAAAACAACAAAACAAAAAAACGCTTGATACCTTGAATTGGGATTGGTATAAAGTAGCAATGTACTTAAACTGGTATAAAGCAATGATGAATTTACACACACACACACAAACACACACACACACACATTACACACACACCGTTTTATCTACTGCAAAGGCCTACAGCCAACCCAGAAGCAATGAGCTCTCCTAGTAGCCAGAGTATGCTCTCCCAATATCATTTCCTACAGAAAGGAAAAAGAGATTCTTCAAGAAATTACTAATTCCAGATCTAGAACAGGAAATATGGGGGATTATCTTAGCACACGCAAAAAAGCTATTGAAGGTTCTCAAGAACCCACTTGAATAAACCCTTCTTTGCCACAGATAGAACAATTGAACCTCAAGAAATATTATATTTGCAGCACATTGAAAGACATTAAAGATGTTTAAATCCAGGCATCTTTGACAGTATTGGAACAACAATCGGTCATTTCTGGAGAATGCTAGGGTACCAGCTCATTATTTTAAAAACTGACAAATAGGGGCGCCTGGGTGGCTCAGTCGTTAAGCATCTGCCTTCGGCTCAGGTCATGATCTCAGGGTCCTGGGATCGAGCCCCGCATTGGGCTCCCTGCTCCGCGGGAAGCCTGCTTCTCCCTCTCCCGCTCCCCCTGCTTGTGTTCCCTCTCTCGCTGTGTCTCTCTCTGTCAAATAAATAAATAAAAGTCTTTAAAAAAAAAAAACTGACAAATAACGGGAACAAATAATCAAATCGGCCTTCCCTAGATGAGATGTACTTCAGGATAACCAAATATGTGACCAGGGGAAATTTCTATTTAGATGTGTTAAGATAATAAATTAAGAAGAAATAATTAGGGCCGCCTGGCTAGCTCAGTTGGCTAAGCATCTGCCTTCGGCTCAGGTCATGATCCCAGGGTCCTGGGATCAAGCCCCGCATTGGGGTCCCTGCTTAGTGGAGAGTCTGCTTTTCCCTCTCCCTCTGTTGCTCCCCCTGCTTGTGCTCTCTCTCTGTCAAATAAATAAGTAAAATCTTAAAAAAAAAAAAAGAAATAATTAATTGAGGTTAAGTGAAGAGTGTGTATAGACAAAACAATAATTGAATTGCTATAAGAAGATAATTATTAAAACTCAGAGGTAAGCATATGAGCTTTACACTATTATATTATTCAGTTTGTTCATATATGTTGACATCTTCATAATATGAAGTTAAAGAGGAACAATATGTTCCAGTTACTGTAGCTTAATATAGATCTTCAAGTAACATACTATAAGTCAATGCATAAAATAAATGATATTTTATCATCTTTTGTTATGTTTATTCACAAGTATTTTGTTTTATTTTTGCTGTTTTAAATTATATTTTAAAATTTTTCTTGTAATTGTTCATTACAAATATGTAAAACTACAATTGATATTTGTATATTGACCTTGTATCCTGTAGCTCGACTTACCAACTTTGTAATTATCATTGCTGGTAATTTGCTTTGTAGATTCCTCAGGATTCTATATGTAGACTATCATATATGCACACTTCCACATAGTATGCAAAGACAGACTGTTTTGCTTTTGCTTTTTGAATTTTTATTCCCTTAATTGCTTTGTCTTGCCTTATTTCAAGTACAATATTAAACAGAGTAGTGGAAGCAGGCATCCTTGCCTTTCTCCAGTCTTAGGATGAAAATGTTCAGTTTTTCACCGTTAAGATTGGTGTTAGCTATAGGATTTACATAAATGCTGTTAGCAGATTGAAGGGATTCCCTTCTATACGAAGTTTCTTGGAGTTTACTTTTTTGTTCTGTTTTGTTTTGTTTTGTTTTGTTTTTCAGGGAGAGAAGGGCAATATCTTTGTCAGGTTTTGGTACCAGGGTTATGTTACCCTCATAAAATGAATTGGCAAGTGTTCCCTCTATTTTCTAAAAATATTACACTATTTTCTGTAATATTGATTTTATTTCTTTAATAAATATTTGACGTCACCATTGTAATCATCTGAGCCTGGAGTTTCCTTTGTGGAAAAGATTTTTAATATGAATTTAATTTATTTAATACATTTGCTATGTGTTTATTTAATAAATGTAGCTCTATTCTGATTTTTTATTTCCTGACATGCCAGTTTTGATATATCATATATTTTTAGGAATTTGTCTGTTTCACCTAAACTGTTGATTTTATTGAAATAATATTATTAATATTCTCTCACTATCCTTTTAATCTCTCAAGCATATACATTGATGTCCTTTTTTTCAATCACTATATGTACATGTATAAAATATTATAGATAATATAGATTAAGTATATATATTTTATAGATTATATTATAGCTAATGTAGTTTATATACATATATTATTATATATATAAAAGATTATAGATAACATCGATTAAACATATATTATAGATTTTTTTTTAAAGATTTTATTTATTTATTTGAGAGAGGGAGAGAGAGAAAGAATGAGCGGTGGGGAAGGGCAGAGGGAGAGAGAGAGAGAGAAGCAGACTCCCTGCTGAGCAGGAAGCCTGATGCAGGGCTTGATCCCAGGACCTGGAGATCATGACCTGAGCCACAGGCAGGCACTTAACCAACTGAGCCACCCACGTGCCCCAAGATTATTTAGATTAAAGATAAATATATGCATATATATCTTTGTTTTTTCTTGAACAGTCCTACTAGGATTCTATCAATCTATTAATTTTATTAATATTTCAAAAAAATCACATTTGGCTTTGTTCATTTCTCTATTGTTCATGTTTTTTCTATTTTACTGATTTCTGCTTTTATCTATGTTATTGTCTTTCTTCTATTTACTCTGCATTTAATATTCTTTCCTTTATTTAGTTTCCTAAGGTGGACACGTAGATAATTCATTTTAAGCCTTTTTTGTCTTTTCTAATATGAAACTGTAAATTTCACTCTAAACATTGCATTGCGTAAGTTTTGAGATGTTCAATTGTAATTATTACTCATTTCAAAATATTTTCTAATTTCCCTTACAATTTCTTCCATAACCAGAAAATTCAGTTTAATGTCCAAATACTTGGAGCATTTCTAGATACATTATTGCTATTGATTTCTAATTTATTTCCAGAGGACATCATCTATAAGAATTCAATCTTTTAAAATGTGTTGAAACTTATTTTTTAGCCCATTACATGGTCTACCTCTGTAAACACTCATGCTCATTTGAAGAGAATGTGTATAGTGTAGTTGTTAAATCTAGCATTCAATAAATGTTAGGTCAAGTTGGTTGTTAGTGTTGTGAAATCTATATTCTCAATAATTTTTTTGTCTACTTTTCCTGTCAATTACTGACAAAATCTCCTATTATGAGTTTGTGCATTTCTCTCTTTGGTTCTGTCAATTTTTGCTTCATATATCTTGAGGATTTATTATTTGATGCATACACATTTATGATTATTATGTCTTCTTGGTAAACTGTTCCCTTTCTCATACCTTATCTCTGGCAATCCCCATGCCTTAAAAATGTACTTGACCCATATTGGCATAGCCACACAAACTTTCTTGTACTTACTCTTCACATACTTCTGTACACTTACTCATGCCTTTATGTTAATGGTGCATCTCTTTGAATATAGTTAAATCTCACTGTTTTTATCCAGTCAGAAAATTTCTTTATTTTCATAGGATTATTTAGTCCATCTCCACCAATATAGTTACAATATGGTTGATTATAAATGTACCATATTGCTATTTGTTTTTTATTTGTCTCATCAGATTTTTGTTCCTTTTCTTCCTTCCCTCTTTGGTTTCAATCTTGTGTCTGTGCGTGTGTGTGTGTGTGTGTTCGTTCTATTCTATTTCCTTCTTAGACTTTTCTATGTGCCTCTGTATATTACTTTTACTAGTGGTACTAGTCTAGGGATCAAACTATACAAACTTAACTTATCACAATCTACTAAAATTAGTATTGTATCACTTCACATAACTGAAATACAGGAAACTCCTAACATTATAATTAATTTAATACGCATCTATCCTTTATCATTAGTGTTTTTGTTGTTTACATTTGCTTCCAACATGTTCTAATTTCACAATAGAGGTTATTATTTTTGCATTAACCTTAAATAGTTCATAGGCCTAAAAATTCAAGAGAAGAAAAAAAATAGTCTTATATTTACCCATTATTTACCACTTCCAGTCCTTTCTATGGATTTGATTTTCCATTTAGCATTTTCTGAAAAAGTTTCTCTAGCATATCTCATAGTTCTGGTCTGCTGACATAGAATTTTCTCAGATTTTTTTTTTTAATCAGAAAAGCCTTTATTTTGCCTATGCTGTAGAATAGTGTTTTCTTGGATAAAGAACTCTGGATTGAGTGTTTTACCTATGTTGGGTACTTTAAAGAATTTTTCATTTGTCTTCTGACCTTCGTGGTTTCTGATGAGAGATCAGCTATCATTTGTGAATTGTCATTTTCCCACACATAGTATTCCCTTTTTCTGACTGTTTTTAAGGTAGCTTTTTATTTTAATTTTTTCAGCATTTCAATTATTATGTCCTCAGGGTTTTTCTGTATTAGTTTTTCTTGGGACTCACTGACCTTCTTAAATCTATAGTTTGATTATTTTCACCAGAATGTGAAATTCTCAGCCATTATTCCTTCAAACATTTTTTGCCCTATTTTCTTTCTCCTTCTCTTATAGATCTCCAATTGTAAATAACTTAGATCACTTGATATTGTCCCATAAGTCACTAAGCCTTTGTTCATTTCAACCTATTTTTGCTCTGTGCTTCATGTCTGCTAATTACAAATGATCTCTTTTCAGTTTTGCTGACCATTTTTTGTCATGTCCAATCTACTGCCAAGTCTCTCCATACAATGAATTTTTCCCTTCAGAGAGTATCCTTTTAAGTCCTAGAATATGCATTTATATTCTTATAAATTACCTTTTTCTACTTAGATTCCCCATCTATTCATTCATTTTGTCATCTTTTCCTTTAAATCCTTGAGCCTACTTACAATAGTTGCTTTAAAATTGTTTCCCGCTTTAAAGGACCACAGTTCTCTGCTGCCTGTTGTGTCATGCTTGAGCAACAGTTACTTCATATATTTTCCCCAGATCTATTATTCTTTAGAAGGAGATGGAAAGCCTAAAACAGTCACTTCATCAAATCCAGAAACAGAAGTTCCCATTCTATAAACAGAAGGCTCATCTAATTAGATTCTTCTTTAATGTATTTTTTTTTCCTGACACCCTTATAGAGTGTAGACATGAAAGAGCAGGGAAACCTTTCAGAAGAATGCTACAGTGGTCTAAATGCCAGATATTAAGGGTTGTGGTACTAGGAACAAAGAAGAGACAGATTTGAGAAACACTTGAAACATAAAACCCGTAAGAGATTGAGAAAGCAGAAAGGAGAGCTATACAAGGCGAAGCATGATGAGATCTTACATATTAGGGGCATGGATCTTCAAAGCATTCCCCAAGGCATTGTATTTTAGGTGACATTAAATATTTTCTTTGGTTTAGACATAGTGTACCCAAGCTTACCAATGAGTAGTTTGCATAATTCAGTCTAGATCAGTTTGCCTGTATCCACAGGTGACTTGTTTTGAGCTGGCATCCCAGGATTCAGGGTGTCAGCAGGACCATTTCAGATCCTCGGGTCGTGCCTTTCTTCAAAAGTTTCCCTGAGGTTTCTGAGAATCTATAAAGTAATTAATTTGTAGACCAGCATCCCATTTCAGACTTATTGCAGGGAAATGCCACTATGAACTGCCTGTGCCAAGTTAAGGAAAGAGATAATAGTAACAGATAAAATTCATGAGCACTTCCATGGACCTGCAACTATACAAAATACTTTCTTTAAATTATTTTGTTTTACCTTAATAATAATGTGTGAAATGAGTACTAGAATTATGTCCATTTTAAAGAGGGGGGTGAAACTGTAGCATAGTAAGTAATTGTGGATCTGGAATTCAGAGTGGTCAGTTTGACTCACAATATTAACTCCACAGCTTCTCATTAAACCACTGTGCTAGGAAGTGGAGGTTTAGTCCAGAAAGAACATAGGTAGAAGTCCCCCAAAATTTGCTTGAATCCAAAGTCAGTGTCATTTACTCTTTAAAAATCACAAGGAGCATAAAATCTAAGATAAGTAAATGCATTGAGTCTCCATGGGTAGGTCTGAGATTAAAGACATTAGATTTGCACATGAAGACTAGGACAGAGGGCAGACACTTTTCTATGTTTTCTTCCTGGCATGGTATCAGTTTCCCAGCAGTCAGGGAGAATAGCCCAAACCAGTCACAGTCAATCCACTCTCCTTGCCAGTGAATTGGCCATAGTATGTGATGCAATTCTGTCCAATGAGAAGAAAAAAGGAAGTCTGCTTCAGGATGGGGATGGGGGTTGTTGTACAAGAAAAATCTTCCACCTTCATGAAAAGTGTTCCTTTATTCTGCCTTTAATGAGGTGGCCTGAGGATATGATGCCTGGAAATGCAGCAGCCATCCTAGGAGGACAAATAGATGAGCCTGATATAGAAGGCAACATGCCAAGATTGGTAGAGCAGAAACGATGGAAGAAACCTAGGTCCTTGACGACTCCTTGAACAATTAATTAATAAACCTTGCACTATCTTTACATGTTCTAATACATTTTCCTCATTATTTAAGACACTAATTAAACATTCTATATCTTGATGCTAAAAACATCCTCACTGATATGTGAGTCTCTTGTGGGCTTCTATCAGGGTTTAACAAACTTTCTCTGTAGAATGGCCAGTTAATAATTTCTGCTTTGCAACCATACAGTTTCTGTCAAAAATGGTCAACATTACCATTACAACATGAAAGCTGCCATAACTGTTATGTAAACGAATGTTTGGCTGTATTCCAATTACACTTTATTTACAATCTAGGGGGCTAGATTGACCCATGGACCATAGTTGGCCAATCTGACTTAGATGAATTCATGTGAACTTTGATCTGTTGGGAGGTACCTGAAACCGGATGGATTTGGGAGGTACTCCTAACTCTCTGCTGCACATACTTTCATTCAGCCAACTGACCTGTGAGTGTTGCCGAGCATTCCGGGCCAGCAGTACTCTAGGTACTGCTGATAAGAAGGTTCAGTATTCTTAATATTTCCCACTTGGCAAGCAGGAAGATGTCTACAAATTATAGAACAATTGCCTTTCCTGTATTTTTTCCAAGAGATTAGAGAGTAATCTTACACAAAGGGATGTTAAATAAATATTTGCTGCATGTATAAGTAATAGATAAAGAGACAAATGGAGAAATGAACAAAAAGTGCACAGAAATTGATCTGATAAATGTCTTAAGGTAAAATTCTGTAATTTAGCCAAAGGAAGAAAATTTAGGGGAAAGGAAAAGCAGAATATATTAATGAAGTAAGCAGACTAATAGTCCTCAAGTGTGTCTATGTGCTCCTAATCCCTAAAAACAGTGAATTTGTGTCCTTATATGGCAAAGGGACTTATTGGAAGTGATTAAGATTATGAACTTTGAGTGGGGAGAGTATCCTGCATCATCCAGGTGGGCCCAGTCTAATCACATGAGTCCTTAAGCAGAGAATCTCTCCTAGATGTAGACAGAGAAATACACAGTGGTCAAAGCACAGTCAAAGAGGTGGGGCATTGCTGACTTTGAAGATGATGGTAGGGGGCCATGAGTTAAGGAATGTAGGCAGCCTCTAGAGTGTGGAAAAGGCAAGGCAAGGAATCCTCCCCTAGAGCCTCCACCTCTACCAACCAGTAAGACTTGCAGTGGACCTCTGATCCATGGAAATGTAAGAGAAAACTTCGTCTTCTTCTAAGCCATCAAATTTGTGGTAATTTGTTACAGCAGCAATATAAGCTAATACAGTGAACTGTAATAATATCTCTAATCCAGCAGTTTTTTGAAGATAGGCTATTTCTATTCCTATTATTCCTTCTGATTCTCCAACTCTGTTGCCTATCTGTTGGAGGAGGTCATTGAGAGAATGTGACCACCAGTTAGTTAACCCACAAGCTGGACCCAGGCAATCAGAGGCTCCTCACCTTCCCTCCTGTCCTTGGAATGTATGCTCTGCCCACAGTTCCTACAGTGGGTTTGTTTTCAAGGACGCAGCCTTGAGAGAGCCATGTGTTGTTGAGAGCATCTGGATGGTATATGTGACTGAACCCAGTTAAGGCCTTTATGTAGGTTCTTAAGATTCTGGTGAGCAGTGTGGAGATCTGCTCATCGTGAGGCTGCTCAAGACCAGCTTCATAGAAAAATTCCCTTGCTTATTCAAACTGCCACCTAAAAATCTGAAGCTGCCTGCCTCTTTCTTTAGTCTCTTCTTGCCCTCCAAGTAGGGGGGCCAGTTTCAGATTTAACGCAAGAAACTCTCAGGGTTGCAAACCAACAAGACCCTATATCTCATACTCATACTATAATTTGACATTTAAAGACTATTGTCCTCTATTTTAATAATATTAGTACTATTTCTTAAAATCCAAACAACATGATGGCTTGATTCCCAAATAGCTACTAGCAACTGACCAAGAGAGAAAGGCTCTAGTCTTGACCCAGTGTAACTGGATAGCATGGGTCTCACCTACCCTGATGGGGACAGAACAGTCTTGGTAGAGCTACTACTCCAGGAGGCATTACAGTCGTCTTCATGTAGTTTCCTCCCTTATTTTACTTTCCTTTGTAACATTATAAGTGAAACTAATAACCCTTACTCATTTCTTGCCATTTCTCAAAGATGGCATATAAGTTTTCAGTAACTTACAGAAACTGTCAGGCCAATGTCGAACAAGAAAAAGGAGAAAGAAGAGAAGAAGAAGTGGGGAGGGAAGGAAGAGGAGGAAGAAGAAACCAATGAAATTATGTAGGACCCATGTTGTTGTATTTTTTTTCATTCTATTGTTCTCTCTTCGGCTGCTATAAGCAGAGTATGATGCATAATGCTGAATTCTTCATTCCCACCAAGGGCTCACTTTCCATAGGACTATTCAGTTCAAAGTGACCAACTACAGGGCAGTGGGCTCCCCATCTTCTATGTTCATGTCTTAATGCTCTGGACAGTCAGGCTGGACCAGAATGGGCATTTCTGCACATAGTGAAGGCTTGGCCTTGATGGTATTCTTATCCTAGCCATCTGGGCCATGTCATTGTTACATTATCTTTTGAGCGTTATCCTGAGTTATGGCCCATTACTTGAAGTAGGCTTCAATGAGTGCTGTGCATGAAAGACAGATTGTTAGCCTCAACAGAAGACCTCCTTCTCCAAAGCAGTAGTATTCCCAAATAACTTGATTTCATATGCTGCTAGTTCAACTCTTGAATAGTCCAGCAAATAATTTTGCTATAAAACACATTGCAACCTGAACAAAAGGCAAATAAATTTTTTTAAAGATTTATTTATTTGAGAGAGGGAATCTCAAGAAGACTCCCTGCTGAGCATGGAGTCCAACATGGGTTTCAGTCTCACGACCCTGAGGTCATGACCTGAGTCAAAATCAAGAGTTGGACATTTAACCTACTGAGCCATCCAGGGGCCCCGTGAATTTTTTTTTATATTTATAACACACTGAGCCCACTTTTGTGATCTGTGGAATGGCCTGGCAGCTAACTTTCACTACTTACACTGAAAACTCTCTAAGGTTAAGGTAACATTTAAACTGAGGTCTCTTCCAAGAGTTTGCCTAATAATATATAAAATGTAAATTCATACTGTTACCAAATATTAATCAATAATACTCCAGCTTCTAGGGCATCCTCAGGTTTCACTTACCTATTTCAGTGTCAATTTTCAGACTGTTGCCAAGATGCAAAAACAATCCATGCAAAACATCCAATATAAGCACTAATATACTCTCAATCCCATCTCCTTTCTAGAATTCTGCTGTGCAGTCTTTGAGAAAAATCCCCTTTTTTTTTATTTAGGTGACCTTTATATTGGATTAAAGGAAATAGGGATAGAAATAAACTAGCTTCTATTTGCTTGCTGGACCTGATGAAGTGTTGCAAAATTCAGCTTCTGGGACTCACAAAGCTTTTTTGATGTACAAAACAAACAAGCTGTGCTCTAAATACTAAAAGCTTATAGACAAATTGTTATTAAAAAAAAAAAAGATGCAAGCTACAGTGTTACTTCAGAAAACTGTATCACTCTTACCCTTATATAATATTTGGCTACCCAAGTACTAACTTGAGAAAATAAATAAAATAAGGAACAATAACATCACTTATATGCTACAAAATGCATATTTTGATCCCTTTGCCAACGTTAAAAGTATACAAATAAATGGGCAGTGGTTTGACCCACCCACAGGGCAGCCACAAAGGAGCCTGTAGGTGTGTGTCTCAAGGACTGAGTTTGCCAGTTCAATGAGCTTTCCCACCTCAATTTTTTCAGTAGTAAAACTTCAGATTTACATTGTAGAGAATTTAATGGAATAGCCCATACTCTTTCGAGGCACATACAATTAAGATGTAGCTTATTTGTGTCAAATCTGTAAAACTCTCTCCAAATGTTATTGTCCTTTTGTGATTGGTTAATCCTAGATTGCCCTGTACGATTAAAGGTGGTTATGACTTCTGGCACAATCAAATTTAACCATGTTTTGGAAAAACAATTATATGCTCTTCCATAAGACCAACCCTGAGTATAAGACCATCTTTTATATTTCTAATGAAAATTTACCAAATCATTTTTGGCCAAGTTAAATATATAAAGTTTTTAGGGATGTAAGTGAAATTGTCAATTGTCTACTTATAGTATTTCTTTTATTAACTTAGTTATACTTTCACATTTAAATTGCCTATGTGAAAGTATTCCTTGGGACTATGGCTTTTCCCACTTATGTAAAATATCATATATTTTACAAAATAATTTTATTCAAGTTTTTCACACATGTCTTGAACATCAGTTTATCATCTGACGCAGCTCTCCAGTGGGCCCTTTCCTACTTCCGCCTGGATCTTTGGGATGCAGCCCTACTTCAATCCACATCAGATGCTGACACTACTTATTCAAATACCTATTCACATAATATTGAAACTGATTATTTTTTTCTGTTGGTATATATTCTTGATATCTACAACTGCATTGCTGTGTTTATCTAGTGACATCCAACACTTAGAATTTCAATGTTACAAAAAAAAAAAAAGAATTTCAGTGTTTCTGGAAATTATTACTGAAACTGTTAAATTTCTTTGTCTCCTTTTGGAACAACTGACTGAGTTAGTTAGGGGCTAATGTGTGTCTTCCACAAATAATCACTTGTATCCAAAATAAAATTACTGAGAAAACACTCCAAGAGATGTGAGACTTTTCAAGGACTTGATTTTAAGTTCTCTCTCTGTCTCTTTTTGTCTCTGCCTCTTTCCACCTCCGTACATGTGTGTGGATGAAACACCTCACATTTGTCTGCCTATATAGAGATAGTAACATCATTAGTTTTTCCAACTCAGCTGCAGTTCTTTAGTATATTCAGCTTTTCGTAAGTCCCACTTACTGGTAGGGCATAAATGGCAAGCCAGAATTTTTTTTTTTAATTTTTTTATTCTTATATTATCCCCATACATTGCATCATTAGTTTTAGATGTAGTGTTCCATGATTCATTGTTTGTGCATAACACCCAGTGCTCCATGCAGAATGTGCCCTCCTCAATACCCACCACCAGGCTAACCCATCCTCCCACCCCCCGCCCCTCTAGAAGCCTCAGTTTGTTTTTCAGAGTCCATCGTCTCTCATGGTTCGTCTACCCCTCCGATTTCCCCCCTTCATTCTTCCCCTCCTGCTATCTTCCTTTTTTTTTTTCTTAACATATATTGCATTATTTGTTTCAGAGGTACAGATCTGAGATTCAACAGTCTTGCACAATTCACAGAGCTTACCAGAGCACATAGCCTCCCCAGTGTCTATCACCCAGGCAGTCCATCCCTCCCACCCCAACCCCTACTCCAGCAACCCTCAGTTTGTTTCCTGAGATTAAGGATTCCTCATATCAGTGAGATCATATGATACATGTCTTTCTCTGATTGACTTATTTCGCTCAGCATAATACCCTCCAGTTCCATCCACATCATTGCAAATGGCAAGATCTCATTCCTTTTGATGGCTGCATAATATTCCATTGTATATATATACCACCTCTTCTTTATCCAGTCATCTGTCAATGGACATCTTGGCTCTTTCCACAGTTTGGCTATTGTGGACATTGCTGCTATACACATCAGGGTGCACGTGCCCTTTCGGATCCCTACTTTTGTATCTTTGGGGTAAATACCCAGTAGTGCAATTGCTGGATCGTATGGTAGCTCTATTTTCAACTTTTTGAGGAACCTCCATACTGTTTTCCAGAGTGGCTGCACCAGCTTGCATTCCCACCAACAGTGTAGGAGGGTTCCCCTTTCTCTGCATCCCCGCCAACATCTGTCATTTCCTGACTTTTAGCCATTCTGACTGGTGTGAGGTGGTATCTCACTGAGGTTTTGATTTGGATTTCCCTGATGCCGAGCAATGTTGAGCACTTTTTCATGTGTCTGTTGGCCATTTGGATATCTTCTTTGGGAAAATGTCTGTTCATGTCTTCTGCCCATTTCTTGATTGGATTCTTTGTTCTTTGGGTGTTGAGTTTGATGAGTTCTTTATAGATTTTGGATACTAGCCCTTTATCTGATATGTCATTTGCAAATATCTTCTCCCATTCTGTCGGTTGTCTTTTGGTTTTGTTGACTGTTTCCTTTGCTTTGCAAAAGCTTTTTATCTTGATGAAGTCCCAATAGTTCATTTTTGCCCTTGGCCTCCCTTGCCTTTGGCGATGTTTCTAGGAAGAAGTTGCTTCGGCTGAGGTCGAAGAGGTTGCTGCCCGTGTTCTCCTTTAGGATTTTGATGGACTCCTGTCTCACATTGAGGTCTTTCAACCATTTGGAGTCTATTTTTGTGTGTGGTGTAAGGAAATGGTCCAGTTTCATTCTTCTGCATGTGGCTATCCAATTTTCCCAACACCATTTGTTGAAGAGACTGTCTTTGTTCCATTGGACATTCTTTCCTGCTTTGTCAAAGATGAGTTGACCATAGAGTTGAGGGTCCATTTCTGGGCTCTCTATTCTGTTCCATTGATCTATGTGTCTGTTTTTGTGCCAGTACCATGCTGTCTTGATGATGACAGCTTTGTAATAGAGCTGGAAGTCCGGAATTGTGATGCCGCCGGCTTTGCTTTTCTTTTTCAACATTCCTCTGGCTATGCGGGGTCTTTTCTGGTTCCATACAAATTTTAGGATTATTTGTTCCATTTCTTTGAAAAAAGTGGATGGTATTTTGATGGGGATTGCATTGAATGTGTAGATTGCTCTAGGTAGCATTGACATCTTCACAATATTTGTTCTTCCAATCCATGAGCATGGAACGTTTTTCCATTTCTTTGTGTCTTCCTCAATTTCTTTCATGAGTATTTTATAGTTTTCTGAGTACAGATCCTTTGTCTCTTTGGTTAGATTTATTCCTAGGTATCTTATGGTTTTGGGTGCAATTGTAAATGGGATCGACTCCTTAATTTCTCTTTCTTCTGTCTTGTTGTTGGTGTATAGGAATGCCACTGACTTCTGTGCATTGATTTTATATCCTGCCACTTTACTGAATTCCTGTATGAGTTCTAGCAGTTTTGGGGTGGAGTCTTTTGGGTTTTCCACATAAAGTATCATATCATCTGCAAAGAGTGAGAGTTTGACTTCTTCCTTGCCAGTTTGAATGCCTTTGATTTCTTTTTGTTGTCTGATTGCTGTGGCTAGGACTTCCAATACTATGTTGAATAGCAGTGGTGATAGTGGACATCCCTGCCGCGTTCCTGACCTTAGGGGGAAAGCTCTCAGTTTTTCCCCATTGAGAATGATATTCGCTGTGGGTTTTTCATAGATGGCTTTTATGATATTGAGGTATGTACCCTCTATCCCTATACTCTGAAGAGTTTTGATCAAGAAAGGATGCTGTACTTTGTCAAATGCTTTTTCTGCATCTATTGAGAGGATCATATGATTCTTGTTCTTTCTTTTGTTAATGTATTGTATCACATTGATTGATTTGCGGATGTTGAACCAACCTTGCAGCCCAGGGATAAATCCCACTTGGTCGTGGTGAATAATCCTTTTAATGTACTGTTGGATCCTATTGGCTAGTATTTTGGTGAGAATTTTTGCATCCATGTTCATCAGGGATATTGGTCTCTAATTCTCCTTTTTGATGGGGTCTTTGTCTGGTTTTGGGATCAAGGTAATGCTGGCCTCATAAAATGAGTTTGGAAGTTTTCCTTCCATTTCTGTTTTTTGGAACAGTTTCAGAAGAATAGGTATTAATTCTTCTTGAAATGTTTGGTAGAATTCCCCTGGGAAGCTATCTGGCCCTGGGCTTTTGTTTTTTGGGAGATTTTTGATGACCGCTTCAATTTCCTTAGTGGTTATAGGTCTGTTCAGGTTTTCTATTTCTTCCCGGTTCAGTTTTGGTAGTTGATACATCTCTAGGAATGCATCCATTTCTTCCAGGTTATCTAATTTGCTGGCATAGAGTTGCTCATAATATGTTCTTATAATTGTTTGTATTTCTTTGGTGTTGGTTGTGATCTCTCCTCTTTCATTCATGATTTTGTTGATTTGGGTCATTTCTCTTTTCTTTTTGATAAGTCTGGCCAGGGGTTTATCAATCTTGTTAATTCTTTCAAAGAACCAGCTCCTAGTTTCGTTGATCTGTTCTACTGTTCTTTTAGTTTCTATTTCATTGATTTCTGCTCTGATCTTTATTATTTCTCTTCTCCTGCTGGGTTTAGGTTTTATTTGCTGTTCATTCTCCAGCTCCCTTAGGTGTAGGGTTAGGTTGTGTACTTGAGACCTTTCTTGTTTCTTGAGAAAGGCTTGTATTGCTATATACTTTCCTCTTAGGACTGCCTTTGCTGCATCCCAAAGATTTTGAGTAGTTGTGTTTTCATTTTCATTGGTTTCCATGAATTTTTTAATTCTTCTTTAATTTCCTGGTTGACCCATTCATTCTTCAGTAGGATGCTCTTTAGCCTCCATGTATTTGAGTTCTTTCCGACTTTCCTCTTGTGATTGAGTTCTAGTTTCAAAGCATTGTGGTCTGAAAATAGGCAGGGAATGATCCCAATCTTTTGGTACCGGTTGAGACCTGATTTATGGCCTAGGATGTGATCAATTCTGGAGAATGTTCCATGGGCACTAGAGAAGAATGTGTATTCCGTTGCTTTAGGATGCAATGTTCTGAATATGTCTGTGAAGTCCATTTGGTCCAGTGTGTCATTTAAAGTCTTTATTTCCTTGTTGATCTTTTGCTTAGACGATCTGTCCATTTCAGTGAGGGGATGTTAAAGTCCCCCACTATTATTGTATTGTTCTCGATGTGTTTCTTTGCTTTTGTTATTAATTGCCTTATATAATTGGCTGCTTCCATGTTAGGGGCATAGATATTTACAATTGTTAGATCTTCTTGTTGGATAGACCCTTTAAGTAGGATATCCTCATCTCTTATTACAGTCTTTGGTTTAAAATCTAATTTGTCTGATATAAGGATTGCCACCCCAGCTTTCTTTTGGTGTCCATTAGCATGGTAAATGGTTTTCCACCCCCTCACTTTCAATCTGGGGGTGTCTTTGGGTCTAAAATGAGTCTCTTACAGACAGCATATCAATGGGTCTTGTTTTTTAATCCAATCTGATACCCTGTGTCTTTTGATTGGGGCATTTAGCCCATTTACATTCAGGGTAACTATTGAAAGATAGGAATTTAGTGCCATTGTATTGCCTGTAAGGTGACTGTTACTGTATATTGTCTGTGTTCCTTTCTGGTCTATGTTGCTTTTAGGCTCTCTCTTTGCTTAGAGGACCCCTTTCAAGATTTCTTGTAGGGCTGGTTTTGTTTTTGCAAATACCTTTAGTTTTTGTTTGTCCTGGAAGCTTTTGATCTCTCCTTCAATTTTCAATGACAGCCTAGCTGGATATAGGATTCTTGGCTGCATATTTTTCTCATTTAGTGCTCTGAATATATCCTGCCAGTCCTTTCTGGCCTGCCAGGTCTCTGTGGATAGGTCTGTTGCCAATCTAATGTTTCTACCATTGTAGGTTACATATCTCTTCTCCCGAGCTGCTTTCAGGATTTTCTCTTTGTCTATGAGACTCGTAAGTTTTACTATTAGATGTCGGGGTGTTGACCTATTTTTATTGATTTTGAGAGGGGTTCTCTGTGCCTCCTGGATTTTGATGCCTGTTTCCTTCCCCAAATTAGGGAAGTTCTCTGCTATAATTTGCTCCATTATACCTTCTGCCCCTCTCTCTCTTTCTTCTTCTTCTGGGATCCCAATTATTCTAATGTTGTTTCGTCTTATGGTATCGCTTATCTCTCGAATTCTGCCCTCATGATCCAGTAGTTGTTTATCTCTCTTTTTCTCAGCTTCTTTATTTTCCATCATTTGGTCTTCTATATCACTGATTCTCTCTTCTGCCTCATTTATCCTAGCAGTTAGTGCCCCCATATTTGATTGCACCTCATTAATAGCCTTTTTGATTTCTACTTGGTTAGATTTTAGTTCTTTTACTTCTCCAGAAGGTTTCTCTAATAACTTCCATGCTTTTCTCAAGCCCAGCTAGTATCTTTAAAGTGATGATTCTGAACTCTAGATCTGACATCATACTAATGTCCGTATTGAGTAGGTCCCTGGCAGTCGGTACTACCTCTTGTTCTTTTTGTTGAGGTGATTTTTTCCATCTTGTCATTTTGTGCAGAGGAGAATAGATTAATGAGAGAACAAAATGCTAGCAGAGTAACAACGTCCCCAGAAAATATACTCTAAAGAGATCAGAAAAGACCTGAAGCAGTGGGAAAAGAAAGGGAAAGAGAGAAAAAAGAAAAAAAAAGGAAAAAAAGATAAAGATAAAAACAAACAAAAACAGAACAAAACAAAACAACAACAACAAAAAACCAGAATGTGATCAAATATGATCAGGCTGGTATATAGATCAGTGCCACACCCTGGATTTTGGGTGTATTTTGGTCTGTTAGAAGAAAGTGCCTCCCAAAATTTTAAAGAAAGAAAAACTTATATATATACAAAAATAAGGGTTGATATGATGAAGGGATGGAATATGACTGTAAAGATGGAAATTATAAAAAATTTTATACCAGGAATTGTTAAGAAGTTGTTTGAAAAAAGAAAGAGAGGATTTAAAAAAAGAAAAAAGAAAAAAAAAAGGGAGAGAATGTGATCAGGCAGGGGAGTAGGGAAAAAAACCATATACTAGAGATTTAGGGTATATTTTGATCTGTTAGAAGAAACTATCTCAAATTTTTAAAGAGAGAACAACATATATATATGCCAAAAATACGGGTAACTACTATGAAGGGATAGAATATGACTCTAAAAATGAAAAATAAAAATGTTTTTTAAAAAAGGGATTGATAAGATGTTGGTTGAAAAAGGGAAAAAGAAAAATTCAAAAAAAAAAGACAGTTAAAAAAAAATTAACTTTGAAAGACTAAAGAATCATGGTAAAAAAGCCATGAATTCTATGTGTAGTATTCCCCTAGCACTGGAGTTCTGCCGTTCTCATTGATCGGTAAACTTGGTCTTGGCTGGATGTTCTGGCTGATCTTCTGGGGAGGGGCCTGTTGCCGTGGTTTCCAAATGTCTTTGCCAGAGGTGGAATTGCCCTGCCCTTGCCCGGTCCGGGCTAAGTAATCTGCTCGGGTTTTGTCTCCGGAGCTTTTGTTCCCTGCGAGCTTTCCGTACAGCTTTGGAGGCAGAGAGTGAAAATTGCGGCCCCCCAATCTCTGCCCCAGAGGAGCCGAGAACCCGGGGCCCTGCTCCTCAGTGAGCCCCCAGAGAAAAGCAGTCAGTCACTCCCGTCTCCCCGGTCTCCAGCCGCACTCCGTGCTCACCCGGCCTGTGACCACACGTTTCTGTCTCTGGCACTCGACCCTGTAAGGAGTCTCCAAAACCAGCAGATCCCTGCGGTGCACTCCCGTGCTGCTCCTCCCGGGGGAGGAAGGTGAGTCTCCCCGGATCTGCCACTTGTTGGGTCCCTGCTGGAGGAGCAGTGGCCCAACTGTGCCGCGGATCACGGTTTATGGCAGCCCCGAGCTGAGAGCCCGTGCCTGGGCTCCGCCTCTGCAGCCGGCTTCCCTGCTCTGATACCTGGGAGCTCTGCCGCACTCAGGCACCCCCGGTCTTTCTGTGACCCCAAGGGTCCTGAGACCACACTGTCCCGGAGGGTTCCACCCCCCGCTTAGCCACCAGAGTGACGTCCCTCAGCGGAGCAGACTTTTAAAAGTTCCGATTTTGTGCTCCGCGGCTCTATCACTTGCCAGAAGCGGCCGCCGGAGGCCCCTCCCCCGCCGTCCATCCTCCCGAATATCGCCTCGGATTCACTTCTCCACACGTCCTACCTTCCAGAAAGTGGTCGCTTTTCTGATGAGAGAGTTGTTGCTCCTCTTTTCTTCGATCTCCTGTTGAGTTTGTAGGTGTTCAGAATGGTTTGATCCCTATCCAGCTGAATTCCTGAGAGGAGATGAAATCCAGGTCTCCTCCTCCTCCGCCATCTTGCTCCGCCCCCCTCGGCAAGCCAGAATTTTTGTCAGGGACGAAATACACAGCACATCCGGCTGAATAAAAGAAAAACTACTGCTTTCAGATCCGGATGCAGCCTGTTAACAAGTGGAAGGACTAAGGAAAACCACAGATGATCCTCAAACCTCATTTCAGCCATTAATTTCAATCTTGTCCCCTGCTCCTTCCTTGACCAGAATTGCTGACAAGAAGGAAAGTGGGGCTGACTGGGACTCCTGGTCCTGCACACCTCTGGGAGAGGTGCTAATGGCAACATGGCAACAGGGCAGCTCACCCAAAGGAGAGAAGAGGCGAGAGCGTCAGGTAGTCATCCAGCGGAATGATAAACTATGGAGAATGCCAGCTTCATCTTCACTTCTGTCATCTATCCAGAGGCAACAACTCCATCCCTCTACTCAGAACCACAAAATAATTGGAAAGACCTGGCATAAAATGATGAAATTCGGCTATTTTGTATTCAATCATGATTATTTGCCTTAAAAGATTTGAGTCTTTTAGCAGAACATATAGCAAGGTGCATATCAATTGTTCATTTGCATTACCAATTAATAGCACAGTAGAATGAACTGGTAGCCCAAGACATTTTGTTCCTGATGTCGTCTATTCATTTAACTGGGCTGGCATAGATTTAATATCCTACTGAGCTTGCCTTATGATTATTAGCAGGATATGCCTGCATCTAAGCTGTGTTTGTTAAATATATACGGTGCCTATATTACCAGGATTTTTTTTTTAAAGGATATTCACTTTTTTTTTTAAAGATTTTATTTATTTATTTATTTGACAGAGACATAGCGAGAGAGGGAACACAAGCAGGGGGAGCGGGAGAGGGAGAAGCAGGCTTCCCGCAGAGCAGGGAGCCCGATGCAGGGCTTGATCCCAGGACCCTGGGACCATGACCTGTGCCGAAGGCAGACGCTTAATGGCTGAGCCACCCAGGCGCCCCTATTACCAGGATATTGCAGACATCAACAGATAAAAATTAAACACTGTAACACATCTATTCATATTATGGTGCTGTGACAAAATTCAGCATAATTGTGAAATTTTTTAAGCAACTGAGAAGATACAGATGTACTGATAAAGCTTGACTTATTTCAAACTAAGCCCAAGTTCCACACAATCCCCTTCATGTACTTGTTAAAGTATTCTTAACCCCAAATCTAAGTTTCCTCTATCAGAGTATTCCAGGCTCCATACACCCTCATATACCCTGAAATGTTTTCTTTCGATAACCAAAATCTTGTTGAGAATACGGATAATGCCAGGAGTATGTAACCCCCCAAAACAACATCACTCAGTGAGCGCATGGAAATCAAAAGTGAAACTGATTAGAGACAGGCAAAGTATAAAAGAAACCAACCAATTTAGTTTCATTACTCAAACCAAGTGAAATACAAAACATAAACAATGTAAGGAGATGCATGTCCTTTGTATTTTAGCAATTCTTAAATTTTTAATGATTCTGGGTTTTGTGGTAGCTTGGGAGAAATATTTTAATGTAAGATTCATCTTGACAAGAATGCCTATAACAATGGTACTGCTTAGAATAGTCCAATTAAAATTTTCACATTTGGTAACTTTGCATTATATAAAAAGTATGCAATGAAATATGGATCATTATCACTTCTCTTTACTAGAATCAAAATAGTAAACGTAGCACGGCACCAAAGTTGTCCCTGTGACCCCTGAGAAAGCCCCAAACTTCTGAATATCAACCAAGTTAATTAAGTCCACATGGGGAGACAGGCATCCTGGGAACTTCTTATTTCTTAAAAAGAAATAAATCAATTATAACCCAGGTATGTTAGCTTCCATTGCTTTTACTTTCACCCAACTATTTTTAATTACATAATTATTTATTTTTATTGTCACCCCTCCTCCAGATTGTATACTGCCTAAGAACTACGTCTGTTTTTAATTTTTTTTAACTATTATATACCCAAATGCCTAGATTCCATGGTTAAAATGTGGCAGAAAACTGCATTAGTTCTTTCCCTGATTTATCTAAAGAGTTGCATCAGTTCTTCACATTTCTTGGCTGATTCTCAGCCACCTAATCTCCCAACAATGTCATCGTTTGCAAAATTCCATTTAGACTCAAGCACCTTCTTCTCTTTTATATGTACCCCTAGGTTCCTGAACCAAGAATTGTCCTGCCTGAAAGGGGGACTGATGAGGGTAGGCCCTGCAAAAAAAAAACAAAAACAAAAACAAAAAAAGGCAGCAATTTTGTGTATAAGGCATGCACAGGAGTCAGTTCTCAAAGGTAGAGGTGCCTTCTGAGATAGCTGCCCTCCAACAAAGTGCCTGACTTTACCACTGCTGCTGGCTCTCTACCAATGCCCTCCCCATCACCACATAAAAAGCTTTCTGGGGGTAAATCAAATCTACCATCTCACTGCACAAGTGAGTAATTTAAGTCAGGAAGAAATCTGGAGGACTTTCTGCACAACTCTAAAGATCACCTTGACATCCCAGACCTGGGTGGCTCAGACCACTGTTCAACTCACAAAGGATATTCCTGGAAAAACTTACTCATTGCTGTCACTCCTGCCTACAGTTATCCTCCAACTCAAGGAACTCACCAAACTTCACAGAGCTGTCAAAGATCCAGCAGTAATATATAACAAAAGTATTTTGATCCATTAGTGAACAGAAAGTTCCATTTAACAGGAGTCTTTAATGGTCTTTAATGGTCCAGACAGTTCTCTCTAGTGCATTATGGGAAGGGAGTCTTCAAGGGTGACTTCTGTTCCTTTGTCTACCCCAGAACCTACTACAAGTTCTGACACAACACTGCCTGGTGGAAAGTAAAATTGGAAGAAAGAACAAAGTTGAAATGGAATGTCTTTGGAAACTACATCTAAATCTTTTGTCCACTTTATGACTAAATTAGCAGATTTTTATCAGATGTGAATAATATAATACATGGTAATTATGGCTTAAAAAAATATCTTGCATGTCATATAAAAGTCACAAAGTTCAAGGCTCACCAACATAAAGATATCTGAAAAAGAAAAATCAGACGGCATAGATAAAAACCTTCTAAACCTTTATTTTTTTATCCTTTCAACTCCCCCCATGTCCTTTTAAAAAATATTTAATCATAGTCAAAGCCAGAGATTTTTGTTCTAACTGCTACTTTATAGGCTGCCTTCGTGTTAAACAGCGTGCTTTAAGGATGATGTAACAATTGGATTTTGACTCCACTTTGGGGTCAGTCTCAGACTGGAAAATGGTTTTCCTCTGGGGAGGGAGGCTCCAACATGCCTCTTATTTTGTACAGACTTCATTGTAATCTACTTCAAGGAGCCACATCGTCTGGCGAAAGTCGAAGGAAATGTCTGTGTCTGGCTTCATTATCACCCTACCTCCGGGAGGAGTGTTAAAAAAGTAGACTCCCAAAAATTGGGTTTGTGGTTATAGTTGGGTCATAGCCCGCTGATAAAATGTCATCAGTGTTTGCTTCCTCCTCCGTTCTAACCTGAGAGGGTGTCATCTAAGAAGGTTCGGGGGGGGGCAGGGGGAGATAACATGCATGGAGGGAGAGTTGTTGCATAAAGGAGATCCCAGGGCCCGCAGGGAAATTCTGAACTGAATATCAAATGACATGGTGTGGGGCCCTGTGGATTAGCACTCTTTGAGGTCCCCAGATTTCAATCAATTGGGATAAAGGGCGCCAAGTTAGCACTAGTCAGACCAAATCAGATTGTAAGATAAAGATGGTAGTTTCTTGGGGAAAAGAAACAGAACATGTAAAAATTCTTAGTATAATTTTAATGGTAAAAGAAGGCAGGGGGGAATACCTTGATATTAACTGGAATAATGATTTTAAATTTGAGGGACACATATCTGCCAATTTGCCAAGACATGTGGAGAAATAACAACATATCTGTTAAATAAGACATTCATAATATTACAATGTGGGTTTTCCCTGTTATTTATTTAAAGGAATTGTGTTAGTCTGCTAGGGCTGCAAAATACCACAAAATACCTCAGACTAGGTGGCTTGAAAAACAGAAATTAATTTTTCTCACATTTCTGGAGTCTGAAAATCCAAGATCAAGGTACTGGCACATCTGGGCTCTCCTGAGGCCCCTCTCCCTGGTTTGCAATGACTACTTTCTTGCTACGACCCAGTATATTGGATTAGGGCCACACCCTAAGGCCTCCTTTTAACTCAATCACATTTTTAGACACTTTATCTACAAATCGGGTTACCTTCTGAGGTTCTGGGAGTTGGAATTTCAACAAAGGAATTGGGGGAGGGGCATAGTTCAGTCCGTGGTAGGAATCTTTAGGACAGGGTATAAATTTCAGCTTTAAACTAAGATCCTCTTCCAACAGGAAATGGGACCATTTTTAACATTCATTCAGTAAATATTTAGTAAGCCCCTACTATTCAAAAGGCATGCCAAGGAGGTTCTATGCTGGGTATAAAATGCGTAACAAACAGTTCCTTGTCGTTTAGATGTTTATAATCTATTGTAACTAGCAGACACCTCTTACAAACACAGAGTTCTGTTAGTAGTATATTCGCCACAGTTTTCTCCGGGACAAAAACACTGCTCAAACAGGAAGAAAGAAGAACTTTTCCAACTAAGTACTTTGTAGTTCATAAAGGAAAAATACTCTTGGGAAATTTTGCCCTATTTCAGCATTTTGTCTAGAGTTAGACTTTCATTCACTCATCTATATAATCATTTTGTCCCACGTTTATTGCATGAGTATTATGTTCCAGACACTGCACTCTAATAATATCAATGCTATAAGAAACAGATAAAATTCAAATACCAAGTAGTTTCATTGCCCTAAAAATCCTCTGTGCTCTGCCTGTTAATCCCTTTGTCCCCCTAACCACCGATCCTTTTTCACTGTCTCCAGAGTTTTGTTATTTTCCAGAATGTCATATAAATGGCATCAGACAGTATGTAACCTTGACAGATTACCCTTTTCCTTTTTTTTTTCCTTTCCAAGTTTTTATTTAAATTCCAGTTAGTTAACAAACAGTGTAATCATAGTTTCAGGAGTAGAATTTAGTGATTCTTCACTTACATACAACACCTGGTGCTCATCACCAGTGCCCTCCTTTATACCCATCACCCATTTAGCTCATCCCCACCCACCCACCAACCTCCCTCTAGTAACCATCAGTTTATTCTGTATAGTTAAGAGTCTGTTTCTTGGTTTGTCTCTCTCTTTCCACCCCCCCACCATGTTCATTTGTTTTGTTTCTTAAATTATGAGTGAAATTACATCATATTTGTCTTTCTCTGATTGACTTATTTCACTTAGAATAAAACTCTCTAGCTTCATCCACATCATTGCAAGTGGCAAGATTTCATTCTTTTTATGGCCAAGTAATATTCCATTGTATATCTATATACCACCTCTTCTTTATCCATTCATTAGTCGATGGATATTTGGGCTCTTTCTATAATTTGGCTATTGTTAATAATGCTGCTATAAACATCAGGGTGCATGTATCCCTTTGAATTAGTATTTTTGCATCCTTTGGGTAAATACCTAGTAGTGCAATTGCTGGATTGTAGAATATTTCTATTTTTAACTTTTTGAGGAAACTTTATACTGTTTTCCAGAGTGCCTACACCAGTTTGCATTCCCACCAACAGTGTAAGAGGGTTCCCCTTTCTCTACATTTGTTGTTTCCTATGTTGTTAATTTTATCCATTTTGACTGATGTGAGGTGGTATCTCATCATGGTTTTGATTTGCATTTCCCTGATGATGAGTGATGTTGAGCATTTGTTTCATGTGTCTGTTAGCCATCAGTATGTCTTCTTTGGAAAAATGTCTGTGTCTTTTGCTCATTTTTAAACTAGATTATTTGGCTTTTGTGTGTTGAATTTTATAAGTTCTTTGTATATTTTGGATGCTAAACCTTTATCAGATATGTCATTTACAAATATCTTCTCCCATTCCATAGGTTACCTTTTAGTTTTGTTAACTGTTTCCTTTGCTGTGCAGAAACTTCTTATTTTGATCAAGTCCCAATAGTTTATGTTTGCTTTAGTTTCCTTGCCTCAGGAGACATACGTAATAAGAAGTTGCCACAGCTGATGTCAAAAAGGTTACCGCCTGTGTTCCCCTCCAGGATTTTAACAGTTTCCTGTCTCACATTTAGGTCTTTAACCTATTTGAATTTATTTTTGCTTATGGTGTAAGAAAGTGTCCAATTCATTCTTTTGCATGTTCCTGTCCAGTTTTCCCAACACCATTTGTTGAAGATACTGTCTTGTTCCCATTGCATATTCTTTCCTGCATTATCAAAAATCAATTGACCATATAGTTGTGGGTTTATTTCTGGATTTTCTATTCTGTTCCATTGATCTATGTGTCTGTGTTTATACCAGTACCATACTGTCTTGATCACTACAGCTTTGTAATATAACATGAAGTCTGAAATTGTTATGTCTCCAGCTTTGCTTTTGTTTTTCAGGATTGCTTTGGCTATTCAAGGTCTTTTGTAGTTCCATACAAATTTTAGGATTGTATGTCCTAACTCTGTGGAAAATGCTGGTGGTATTCTCAGAGGGACTGTATTAAATGTGTAGATTGCCTTGGGTAATATAGACATTTTAATGATATGTGTTCTTCTAATCCATGGGCATGGAATGTTTTTCTATTTCCTTGCATCATCTTCAATTTCTTTCATCAGTGTTTTATAGTTTCAGAGCACAGATCTTTTACCACTTTGGTTAGGTTTATTCCTAGGTATCCTATGGTTTTGGGTGCAATTGTAAATGGGATTGATTCCTTGATTTCTCTTTCTGCTGCTTCATTATTGGAATATAGAAATGCAACATATTTCTGTGCACTAACTTTGTATCCTGTGACTTTACTGAATTCATTTATCAGTTCTAACAATTTTTTGGTGGAGTCTTTGGGTTTTCTTTATTGAGTATCATGTCATTTACAAATAGTGAAAGTTTGACTTCTTCCTTGCTGATTTCAATGCCTTTCATTTCTTTTTGTTGTCTGATTGCTGAGGCTAGGATTTCTAGTACTATGTTAAGTAAAAGTGGTGAGAATGGACATCCCTGTCTTAGTCCTGAGTGTAGAGGAAAAGCTCTCAGTTTTTCCACATTGAGGATGATATTAGCTGTGGGTTTTTCATATATGGTCTTTATGATGTTTAGGTATGTTCCCTCTAACCGTACTTTGTTGAGGGTTTTTATCATGAATGGATGTTGTGCTTTGTCAAATGCTTTTTCTGCATCAATTGAAAGGATCATATGGTTCTTATCCTTTCTTTTATTAATGTGGTGTATCATGTTGATTAATATGTGAATATTGAACCACGTTTGCAGCCCAAGAATAAATCCCACTTTATCTTGGTGAATAATCCTTTTAATATACTGTTGGAATCAATTTGCTAGTATTTTATTAAGAATTTTTGCATTCGGGGCGCCTGGGTGGCTCAGTCGTTAAGTGTCTGCCTTTGGCTCAGGTCATGATCCCAGGGTCCTGGGATCGAGCCCCGCATCGGGCTCCCTGCTCCGTGGGGAAGCCTGCTTCTCCCTCTCCCTCTGCTTGTGTTCCCTCTCTCGCTGTGTCTCTCTGTCAAATAAATAAATAAAATCTTTAAAAAAAAAAAAAAGAATTTTTGCATTCATATTCATCAGAGATATTGGCCTGTGGTACTCTTTTTTTTAGTGGAAAACTGGTTTTGGTATCAGGGTAATGCTGGCCTCATAGAATGAATTTAGAAGTTGTCCTTCCTTTTTGTTTTTTGGAATAGTTTGAGGAGTATTAACTCAGGCTCAGATCATGATCTCAGGGTGGTGAGGTTGATCCCCACATTGGGCTCCCCACTCAGCGTGGGGTCTTCTTGAGATTCTCTCTCTCCCTCTCCACCTGCCCCTCCCCCCACTCACACTCTCTCTCTAATAAACAAATAAAACTCTTTAAAAAAGTAAGATATCTTTAAAAGTCATCAGAGAGATTTCTGCTTCCAAGAAGATGGAATAGAGATCATTCCCCTATTTCTTCTGTTACCTAAAACTAAAAATCTTAGACAACATATATAAAAGAAACACAAGAAGATTGAAAGGGGAAGAGAAGCAGACAGACCAGCTAGGGATATATGACCCAAGGGACAATGTGTTGCTTACTTCCCTGAGTGTTCCTTTGCCTCATGTATCTCAGTCTAGGAGCTAAAGAAGCTGGAAAGCTGCACGTGCCAACTGACCCAAACAAACAAATAAATAAAAATCTTCAACAAAGCTTGCTCTCTCCAGCAAGAGGACCAGGAATGGGGAGCTGAGATGGCCACCACCTGCCAGGATAGTATCAGAGAAGGGAGTCAGACTTTTATCTCCACTGAGCAGTGATGAAGCCCTCCCAGTGGACATCATATGGGCATCCAGGACTTACACTGCCCCCAACCGACAATAAAGAAGTACCCATCCCTCTCCCTGCTGAAGTAGAGTTAGGGGAAATATAGTGAAGAGTAAGGACTTTTATAGTTTTAATAAGGCCATTTCCCTGTGGTATCAGTGGAAGACTAGTGGATAGATGAAAATCCCACTGCTACCCTACCATAATAAGGAGCCTCTTCCCCACTTGAGTCAACAGAGCCTGAGTAAAAACACAGATTTCTATTCCCACCTGCCAGTAGCAACACAACACCCCCCATTTCCTATGCCAGAGTGGTAATTAAAGAAACCAACTAATACAGAAGGTGTAAATTGGATTCATAGTATTATAGCATATGCAAAATATCCAGGTTTGATTTGATTTTAAATAATCAGTAAGTACCAAAAAATTCAACTTAAAAAACAAAAAACAAAAAACCAGAAATTGTTGCCAACACTGAGATGTCAGAAATATTAGGATTATCTGACAGATTTTTAAATAGTCGTCACAAAAATGGCCCAAGAAGCAATTAGAAACACATCTGAAACAAACAAAAACAGGGAAAATTCTCAGCAAAGAATATAAAATATAAAGAAGGTCCAAATGAAAATTTTAGAACTGAAAAATTCAAAAATTCAAATAAAAAACTCAACAGATGGACTTAACAGCAGAATGGAGGAAGCAGAGGAAAGAATCAGTGAACTTGAAAATAGATCAATAGATATTACCCAATCTGAACAACAGAAAACAGACTGAAGAAAATTAACCAAGCCTCAGCAACCTGTGGGAGCATCACAAAGAACCAACATTCTTGTTGTTGTACAAAAAAGAATGAAGAGGGCAGGCTAAAATCATACTCAGAGAAATAATAGCTCAAAACTTCCCAAATTTTGCAAAAGACATAAACCTACAGATTCATAATGCTGAGCAAACCTTAACTAGGATATAACCAAAGAGTTACCCACCAAAACACATCATAGTCAAACATCTGACATGAAAGACAAAAAACAGTCTTGAAAGTAGCAAGATAGAAACAGCATTTCACCTATAGGGAAAAACAATTTAAATGGCAGCACATTCCTCATCCAAAGTTATGGAAGTCACAGGAAATGACATAACATTTGTGAAAGGAAAGATATCTCAATCTATAATTCTATATCTGAAGAAATTATCTTTCAGGAGTAAAGGAAAATAAGGACATTCTCAGACAAAAGAAAACTAAGAGAATTTGTCATCAGTATGCTACCCTAAAAGATTGGCTAACAAAGTTCTCTAAACAGAAAAGAAATGATAAAAGAAGGAATCATGAAACAATAGAAGAAGAAGAAGAAGAAGAAGAAAAGGAGGAGGAGGAGGAGAGGAGGAAAAGGGAGAGGAGGAAGAAGACGGGGATGATGGGGGGAGGAGGAGAGGGTAAGGGGAGAAGAAGAAAGAATACTGGAAAAAGCAAATATATAAATAAATATAATATATTTTCCTTCTCTTAAAGGAAATTCTAAATTATGTTTGATGGTTGAAGCAAAAAAATATAATAATATCTGATATGTTTTTAAATGTATGTAGAAAAGTATTTAAAGCAATTATATGTATATATAGAAAGAGAGGAAGGTAATGAGACATAAAGGAAAGTAGATTTCTACATGTTACTCAAACAGGTAAAATGTTGACATAAACAGACTATGACAAGTTATATATATATAATACAATACCCAGAGCAACTGCTAGAAGAGCTTTACAAAAAGATATATGTAAAATACTGCAGACAAGTCAAAAAGAAATTCTAAAACATGTTTATGTGACCCACAGAAAGTCAGGGAAAAGAAAGCAGAGAAACAAACAAACAGAAAGAACAAACCAAGAACAAAAGATAAAGTGTCTATTTTAACACATTAAAAAATCAAATTAATTATAAATGGTCCAAATATGATAATTAAAAGACAGAGATTGAGAGGCTCCAGGGTGGCTTGGTCAGTTGGGCATCTGACTCTTGGTTTTGGCTCAGGTCATGATCTCAGGGTCATGAGACTGAGCCTCACTTCTCCAGTCTTCTCTCAACAATGGTTAGAACAACCTGCTGACACACATGCATGCATGCACATGTGTACACATGCACATGTATGAAACACCTGGTAAATGTGAGGAATGAGAGAAACCCTCCTGGCACTCTGTGTTATGATGAGAGCAAACAGTAACCTCCAATGGCTAGAAAAGTGGTAAGAGAGCTCAAAAAGTTTCCCCATATGACATATAGGTTTGTGGAACCTGCTAAGGAATGAAGACAGTGCAAGAAAACTGAGGAAAATCCTCCAGACACTCAAATCCAAAGTCCTGATTAAGGAACTTATTGAACCTGCCTTCAAATCATTTGAAGAACTAAATCTAACCAAAGGGTATTATGCTGAGTGAAATAAGTCAATCAGAGAAAGAAAGACATGTATCATATGACCTCACTGATATGAGGAATTCTTACTCTCAGGAAACAAACTGAGGGTTGCTGGAGTGGTGGGGGTGGGGGTGGGGTGGCTGGGTGGTAGACATTGGGGAGGGAATGTGCTACGGTGAGCGCTGTGAATTGTGTAAGACTGTTGAATCACAGACCTGTACCTCTGAAACAAATAATACCTTATATGTTAAAAAAAAAAAAGAAGAGGGGGCGGAGCAAGATGGCGGAGGAATAGGAGACCTGGATTTCGTCTCCTCTCAGGAATTCAGCTGGATAGGGATCAAACCATTCTGAACACCTACAAACTCAACAGGAGATCGAAGAAAAGAGGAGCAACAACTCTCTCATCAGAAAAGCGACCACTTTCTGGAAGGTAGGACGTGCGGAGAAGTGAATCCGAGGCGATATTCGGGAGGATAGACGGCGGGGGAGGGGCCTCCGGCGGCCGCTTCTGGCAAGTGATAGAACCACAGAGCACAAAATCGGAACTTTTAAAAGTCTGCTCCGCTGAGGGACGTCACTCTGGTGGCTAAGCGGGGGGTGGAACCCTCCGGGACAGTGTGGTCTCAGGACCCACGGGTCACAGAAAGACCAGGGGTGCCTGAGTGTGGCAGAGCTCCCAGGTAACGGAGCAGGGAAGCCGGCTGCAGAGGCGGAGCCCAGGTGCGGGCTCTCAGCTCGGGGTTGCCATAAACCGTGATCCGCGGCACAGTCGGGCCCCTGCTCCTCCAGCAGGGACCCAACAAGCGGCAGATCCGGGGAGACTCACCTTCTTCCCCCGGGAGGAGCCGCACAGGAGTGCGCCGCAGGGATCTGCTGGGTTTGGAGACTCCACCCGGGGTCGGGTGCCAGAGGTGGAAACGCGCGGTCACAGGCCGGGTGAGCACGGAGTGCGGCTGGAGACCGGGGAGACGGGAGTGACTGACGGCTTTTCTCTGGGGGCTCACTGAGAGGCGGGGCCCCGAGTTCTCGGCTCCTCCGGGGCGGAGATTGGAAGGCCGCCATTTTCACTCTCCGCCTCCAAAGCTGTACGGAAAGCTCGCAGGGAACAAAAGCCCCGGAGAGCAAACCCAAGCAGATTACTTAGCCGGGAGGGGGCAAGGGCGGGGCAATTCTGCCTCCGGCAGAGACATTTGGAAACCACGGCAACAGGCCCCTCCCCAGAAGATCAGCGAGAACAGCCAGCCAAGGCCAAGTTTACCGATCAATGAGAATGGCAGAACTCCAGCGCTAGGGGAATACTGCACATAGAATTCATGGCTTTTTTACCATGATTCTTTAGTCTTTCAAAGTTAATTTTTTTTTTAACTGTCTTTTTTTCTTTTTTTTTCTTTTTGAATTTTTCTTTTTCCCTTTTTCAACCAACATCTTATCAATCCCTTTTTTTAAAAAAAAACATTTTTATTTTTCATTTTTAGAGTCATATTCTATCCCTTCATAGTAGTTACCCATATTTTTGGCTTATATATATAAGTTGTTCTCTCTTTAAAATTTTGAGATAGTTTCTTCTAACAGATTAAAATATACCCTAAATCTCTAGTATATGGTGTTTTCTATTCCCCTGCCTGATCACATCCTCTCCGTTTTTTTTTCCTTTTTTTAAATCCTCTTCTTTCTTTTTTTCAAACAACTTCTTATCAATTCCTTTTATAAAATTTTTTATAATTTCCATCTTTACAGTCATATTCCATCCCTTCATCATATCAACCCTTATTTTTGTACATATATAAGTTTTTCTTTCTTTAAAATTTTGGGAGGCACTTTCTTCTAAAAGACCAAAATACACCCCAAATCTAGTGTGTGGAACTGATCTATATACCAGCCTGATCATATTTGATCACATTCTGGTTTTGTTGTTGTTGTTGTTGTTGTTTTGTTTTGTTTGTTTTTGTTTTTATCTTTATCTTTTTCTTTTTTTTCTTTTTCTTTTTCTTTTTCCTCTCTTTCCCTTTCTTTTCCCACTGCTTCAAGTCTTTTCTGATTTGTTTAGAGTATATTTTCTGGGGACATTGTTACTCTGCTAGCATTTTGTTCTCTCATTAATCTATTCTCCTCTGCACAAAATGACAAGATGGAAAAAATCACCTCAACAAAAAGAACAAGAGGTAGTACCAACTGCCAGGGACCTACTCAATACGGACATTAGTACAATGTCAGATCTAGAGTTCAGAATCATCACTTTAAAGATACTAGCTGGGCTTGAAAAAAATATGGAAGTTATTAGAGAAACCCTTTCTGGAGAAGTAAAAGAACTAAAATCCAACCAAGTAGAAATCAAAAAGGCTATTAATGAGGTGCAATCAAAAATGGGGGCGCTAACTGCTAGAATAAATGAGGCAGAAGAGAGAATCAGTAATATAGAAGATGAAATGATGGAAAATAAAGAAGCTGAGAAAAAGAGAGATAAACAACTACTGGATCACGAGGGCAGAATTCGAGAGATAAGCGATACCATAAGATGAAACAACATTAGAATAATTGGGATCCCAGAAGAAGAAGAAAGAGAGAGAGGGGCAGAAGGTATACTGGAGCAAATTATAGCAGAGAACTTCCCTAATTTGGGAAAGGAAACAGGCATGAAAATCCAGGAAGCACAGAGAACCCCTCTCAAAATCAATAAAAATAGGTCAACACCCCGACATCTAATAGTAAAACTTACGAGTCTCATAGACAAAGAGAAAATCCTGAAAGCAGCTCGGGAGAAGAGATATGTAACCTACAAGGGTAGAAACATTAGATTGGCAACAGACCTATCCACAGAGACCTGGCAGGCCAGAAAGGACTGGCAGGATATATTCAGAGCACTAAATGAGAAAAATATGCAGCCAAGAATCCTATATCCAGCTAGGCTGTCATTGAAAATTGAAGGAGAGATCAAAAGCTTCCAGGACAAACAAAAACTAAAGGAATTTGCAAACACAAAACCAGCCCTACAGGAAATCTTGAAAGGGGTCCTCTAAGCAAAGAGAGAGCCTAAAAGCAATATAGACCAGAAAGGAACACAGACAATATACAGTAACAGTCACCTTACAGGCAATACAATGGCACTAAATTCCTATCTTTCAATAGTTACCCTGAATGTAAATGGGCTAAATGCCCCAATCAAAAGACACAGG